>NW_027210632.1:3040000-3475000 GCF_029030835.1 Brachyistius frenatus
CATCCATACAAACGTAAGAAATGTATGTTCATACTCGTACACTGAGAAAATGTCTGAAATGTCCTGTGGAACCAGGCAACTCGGGGCTTTGTATACAAGGAGGAGGATTTAGAATTGTGTTCTAAAAGCTACACGTAGTCAGTGGATGTTTTGGAGGACCGGAGTAATGTGGTCTAATATTATTGTTCTCGTTAGAACTCATGCAGCTGTGTTCTCAATCAGTTGCAGTCTGTTAATTGTCTTTGTTGGAAGTCCCATAAAGAGAAAGTTGCGCTTGTTTCATCAGAACGGTATCTTTGTAAAATTCCATCCTGGGCTATGTAACCTTATTTCTGCCAAATGTCCCGAAGCTGAATTAATCTGCCATGTGTTCTAAAAGTTAGCAGACACCTGTCCGTAAAACACCACTCAGTATTGTGAGAGAGGGCACTCAGCCTTCGGAGGGGCCACTGGCCAGTACTTCAAGCTAATACAGAGCCTGGCTGAATTCACGCCTCTCCGTTTAACAGCCCTTGGCCCCACTTTTAGGAAAGCAGGCCCGCATTTTTTCATTGGTGCACCTGGAACAATTTTATTTGGCTCGCCTGGAAATATTCAAGGTGCGGGGGAAAGGGGACATTTGTGGAGTCGTGGAGGAATGAGTCTCCTGTCTTATATTGTCCTGAGCTTTGCCAGAGCACTTTTTTCATTACTTTCCCAAACAGAGCTTATTTTCTGTCGCTTAGTTTGGTTGTTACGCTGACATCCTGAGGAACTCTGAATAAGCTGAACATTGTTTAGCTGCTGTGGGAGAGCTTCCTTTTTTGGGGCAGACATTTATGTAAGACGAGTGTTTCACGCAGGTCATTCCTGGGAGAGATTTCGTGCCCATCCTTTGTCCCAGTGATGTGAATCCAGGATGTCAGGTTTTGACATATTCTCTTCCTCCAATGTGGCCTGTTTTGCTGAGTCAAGAGAGCATTTTTTTTTTGGATATATTCTCTTCCTATTAGCATCGTCTCTTTCCCAGTTCACATATCAAAACCTGAAGCGATTTCTTATAACTTTCTTACGCTACCGTCTTACTCGTTTTAGTCTTTGTTTTAATTGTGCTTCTTCGCAAACCGCAAAGTCTTAAGAAAAAAAAAAAAAAAAAAAAAAGATCACTGCCCAAGCAATGGCACGGTCGGCAGTCTTGAAACAAGGACTGCATTTGCACACACACACAAGGACACACTTATGCACACATCTGGTTTCAGTTTCAAATGCCTTTCCTTATATATTTTCGCCGTTCATCCTGACACACACACACACACAATAGCCTTTTTATCCCTTCTAAATCTGGCCCTGCTCGACCACAGCCACCGCGTCCAAATGGGCCAATGAATCGCAACATGTCATCAGCATAATTAAGCCATTTAGCGCAGAGAAGCCAGTGTGTCATGCATTTCATACGATGCCTCCCATTTCCTCATATAGAGCAGGTGAAGTATTTTAGTTGGTCTTTGTGAAAGGCGGGGAGGAATAGGAAAAAAAAGAGTCTTCAGTGCCGTGGTATTTCACAAAAGGCAATTACCATCAATCATGTTGAATTCTGTGTCAAGGTGGCCTGGAGTTGATTCCTGTACCTCGGGGAGAGCGTTTTGACAATGACATAAGATCCTCCATTGGCTACAAGCAGGAACGCAGGAGATGAAAGATTCTATTGGACCTAATGGGGGCCATGGTCTGAAATGTAATGCATGGCCATTGACTATCATTATGCCCTTGAAAAGCCAATAAACTGCTGTAGGACACAGACCATTATATGTCATTAGAAGTCAGCTCATACCCTGCATCTAAACACATTAAATTATACTGTACCCCTTTTAGCAACCGGCAAAGGCTCTTTGGGAACGAAAGGGTGCTTTTCAGTAAAATAGAAGAATAACGTCACATGCAGGCGAGCAGGCAGGGAGACAAACGCATCCAAGCTTTTACTTTTGCTTGCACAAAATGTATTGTCAGCACAACCACAGCTACCTCTCCTTCCCAAACCTTCTCCTCTTTTCTCATCTGTCCTTTTCCACTTTGCTCCACAACTCTACTGTGCATATGAGTGACTGTGCACTAAAAATCACCTGTTCTCAAGCATTTTCCCGTGAGTGCTGACTCTCTCAGTGAAGGCGACTTGACAGATTCCACTTCTGTTTTTCTCGCCCTCAGCACTGAGCATTCCAGCGCTCTGCAGAGGTGTTGGCTAATTAGTCAGCTGACCTTTCAGGTCAAAGGTTGCCAGCGCACCTAGCCTCAGGGGAACCCAGTGATGTTTTAAGGAGTTTTGACTGTGGATACTTAAAACAGAGAAATACCCCCAGGGCTCCATAGGCAGTCTTAAGTGCATTACCTGGGTCATATAATGACAGGTGATGGGTATCAAGATGGAGCTGTTGTGTTTTCTTGACCCCCGATGCTCTACTCGCCCAAAGCTCTCCGGTTAGGGAACGAGCTTGTCGTTGATGATGCAAGGGGAACGAGGCAGTCCTTCAAAAGATGACCTGAAATAGTTGCTTTGGGCTCAGGCTGGGAATTTCAGCATGTTCCCTGAACGGACGGTAGAGGCCCAGGGGACAAACAGGGTAATGGCTTCTCAGAGCACCTGCAGCATAATCACAGCATCATCTCTTCTTTTAATGGAGTTAGAGAACGTTAACAGTTTCATTGAAAATGTAACTCCCCAGACAAGAACATTCAAATCCAAATAATGTTTAGTAACATTTTTCTTCGCTACAGCATGGTTAAAATTATGGAAAGAAGGTGATCATGGCAAATAAAATATGGGTAAGGGTTAGTAACTAAAACATTTTGTTACTATCGTGGTTAATGGAAAAGGTGACCTTAAGGCAGATCTGCGATGAGATGCAAACTCCAGTCTCCTGCCTGAATAGATTCACTACAGGCCACCAACCAAACCTCCATACACTTATCTTCCACCATGAGACTACCACTATTTCCTGACAGCTCATTACTCACTTAGACTGCTTGCCACTTCCCACACTGGAGGCGTAAAACGGTACCAAATCATGAGGTTGAATCGTCTTATATAGATGTCACTCCTATGCCGGGCTGTAAAAATGATACCACACAAAAACAAAGTCAAGTTAATTGTATTTATAAAAACAAATTCCTGCGTCCCTTTGTTCTAGTTGCGACACCTGTTAAGCTTTCTATTCTCACATGGCACATATGCGGTTTACAGTGTTGGCTTTTTCAAAGACAAATCCTAGATTCTCATTTTTAGCCAGCAAGCTTTTTTTTAATTTTTTTTTTAGCTGCTTTAACATTAGCTGCTTTAGTTAACGGTATAAAGCACAATAGTTTTGCAACACAACCTGTAACCCCACAAAATAATGGAGAATGCAAAGCTCCTTAGTCTAGGAAGAACCGTTCTATTAGTATTACTTGTGCAGGTAGCAATTTACCCAGCAGACATGCTATTTTCCCAGCTTACATTAGAGCAAATAAGCACACAGTTTAAATCTGTTTTGCTGTTTTAGTTTTAGTTTTGGAAAAATTTAAAAGAAATATTGTCATCCATTCTCTTTATGGTGGTGTTATTCTTAAGTCAGATTTATGCTTTTGGCTTTAGCATGTGCAAAAACCCAGAGCTTGACAGAGCTGCTGTGCATGGTTACCATTGCTAAGCTATGATTGGCCAAAAATTGTTTGGGAGGAGCTAAGTTTACAGAGTTGAGAGGACCAGAAGTAGTAAATTTATCACTTTAGCTAAATAAAGTACATAAAATTGAGGTCAAATAAAGTGTAATAAGTTGAAGCTGGTGAACTGAGTCATAGATTTCATAAAAACATTTCAGCTTTAAGACCTTCGCAGAGACAGTGATAGAGTAAGAGAGAAGACAGGTGTGACAAAGTGGGTTAAAAGAGCCTTAGCCCACATATATGGAAATCTCATTTACAAGCCCTGGCCTCTTCATCATGGATCACAGCCTGTATATCTTCCCACTTTTTGACAAGCATAAATCCATACCATTCCTTCCCACTGATCTCCCACTGTATCTTTACAGCTCGCCACCCAGGTGGACTATATATCTATACTGGAGCTTTTTGAACGAGTGCTCTCACTCCACTTTGCCCCAAGGGTTTTTGAACATAGTGCCGATGACCTGCCACTCCATTAAACTCACCAAGTTTTTAAATTGCATGTTCAGGTGTGCTGCGTAAAAGAGCAAGCTGCGATTTATTCAAGCCTGTGTAGATGCAAATAGCTTTTGGGCAGTAACTGTGTAATTCAAATAATTGAGTCATTTGCCAACACTTAACCTTTGGCTCACATGGGAAATAATTTGCACGGAGCAGAAAACCTGAAAAAAAAAAAGGTAGAATTGTTAAAGTGTCTCACTTTACTGTACTGTTTCCAGACAGACAGCAGCACAGTGACCCTCCTTCACAATCAGGGTTGGATGCAGGTCAGACGCTTTGGTCGTCGTCAGGTATGACAATAAATACAAAGTTACCCAAGTTTAAGACATTCAGAAGGGAAAAAAACGACAGGAAAGTTGTTTGTTTGGTAACTGTTGGATATATTTCAGTGTAATTCTCAGGTTTGTCTGTGATGTGTGTGGAACTATACGCTGCAGACAGGAGTTAACAGTGAAAAGAAGTAACAAAGATACGTTGAGTAGACCCTCGTTGTAAATGAGTCTGCTGGCATGAAGTGATATCCACAGTGGGCTGAGACCTCCGTTTTGGTGGGGATGGTGGTTTTTGTGGATTTGTGGAAGAGAAAATAAAGCGTTCAGCTGGCCTTTGCAGTGCTGCTGCATCCTTGATAAGTGTCCTTGTGTTGTTGTTGCTGCTGTCTTTGTGTGGTGACCGCTGTGCAGTGCATTGTTTTATTTTCCTCTGTTTGCAGAATGTGTTTGGCCATTGTCTTTTGGGTTAATTAATCCCCTGAGACACAAACAGAATGAGTGTGATGATAAGAATAATAATGAAAATCGGAATGAACACAATAGGGTTCCAACAACATGACTTAAAAGGCTCTCCATGTCATTTATTACTAGTTACGTTATTAAAAACTCCATACATATTAAAAGTGAAAAAAATATGTTGTTCAGCTCATTATTGAATGTGTCACTATTAGAATTTGTCCAATAATAACAATATTTTTTTTTACCCCTCCTCTACATTGTAACCCCGGGGTTTGCCTCCCACCGTTTTCAAACCCGTGTTTTAAGGGGTGGTGTTATTTCACAGTGAGCAGGAGCAGCAGGAGGTTTACAGAGTGTGTAAAGCATTAGGAGGCCACACAGACAGTAATAAGTCTGCTCTCTCTTGACTGATGGGTTTACTTTATTATAGCAGCCACAGAGGGCTGGAGTCCCCTCGAGGGACACATACCTATCTGCATGATGGATGAAGATTTTAGTCGCAACAGAGCCCCTTGTTCGCTTGTGGAAAAAAGTTTCCCACTTTTATTGGGGAGGTATTTTGTTTTTTTAACAGCATTGTTTGGCAAGTATGTGAACAATTAAAGTGCAAGTGGGAAGTCAGGAGTTCAGGCCGATATGATGTTGTGGATTTGGGGCAGACAGGTTTTGCTGAGTTATTTGTTTCCTCTCCGTCCTCGAAGGATTCGAGTGAATAAGCTCCGCTGTGCACAGAGGCCAAGCAGTTAGGAAGTTTGGAAAGTGTGAAAGTAAGTTGAAGGTGCTAAGTTGTCAACCAGCCATCAGGCAGCAGAGTGGATGTAATGAGCTCAATGTGTGTGTGTGTGTGTGTGTGTGTGCGTGTGCGTGTGCGTGTGTTTGTGTGTTCTTTTCGGAGAATGTGAGGCAAAAGATGTATTTTTGATGGTCTGCATGCTTGAATGTGTTCAGTGCTCATTCTTTTTCCTCTTTCCCCCTTTTCCTCCTGTCGTATTTTACACACACACTTACACAAGTCACTCAGACAACCACTTCAATGGAAAGAGAACAAAATACCTTCCCAAACACTGCAGATTTATCAAGCCTGACTACTTTACTGGGCCTTTGTTTGCTCAGTAATCCCTACAAATACAGGATCAATGAACACTATTACAAGTCACACTAAACTTCATTTCCTGCTTGTTTACAGTGGCCTGCTGCATCGCATATCAATACCAGAAAGGCCATCTTTCTATAGAGGTGGGTCTTTGTAGTGATTCCTTTGAGGTCCTTGAATGGAGGTCACTGGTGGTGCTGGAGTGCAGATTTGCATATCGACTCTGCAGAATGTTTGAAAACATGACTTATTGATTCATATTAGGTCGTTAGGTTTCTAAAAGTCCGGCGCTGATGGATGGAGGTGCTCGGCTCAAAAACATGTCAGTCCGCCTGATGGATGCGCGGCTTGGCTAGTATGTCAGTATTGATAGGCAGCAGTGGAGCAATTCTGTGCTAAAACATTCACGTGTATTGATTCGTTGATGCAAATGAACCCTGCTCGAGGGTCAACGCGGGCCCTCGGGGGCTGTGGATGTGTTGGTGTGAATGTCAACCAAGGTTGGATCCAGTCGTTCTGCAACACGTGTTTAGGAAGGGTTGGGGGCTACATGAGTGTGTAGCATTGCTCCGTAGACCTGCATCTTTCTGTCCCTTGAACTCAGCCACATATTGATACTCATATTATGTCTCGTGTGTTTCTGCTGTGAGCACAACACCAATTTCCTAAAACATTTCTATTTAACAATGTATCAGCTTCCACAGTTTAGTAAACATATGTAATACATTTAATTGCACAGTTGTCAGTTTTATGGCATTTAGTCATACCAAGATAAATGAATGGATATTTGTTTTCATATGTTTGTATCAACCGTATTTCAACTGTGATCTGAATGGAACCACTAAAATCCATCTAGGGTAGCATTATTCTCATAGTTTATAAATGGTCAGTGAAGTGGTAAGACTCACAATTTTCTAACCAATGTGACTGTGCTTATGTTGGCAAAAAAACACACCAAACCAATAGATTGAGCTGAAAATGATAAATGGTGTTAGAGAAATGAAATAAAACAGGGGAAGACCATGTGGGAATTTTCCATTAGAGTGCATTCCTTTCTCTTTGACCTCTGCAGACACCTTGAATTGTTCCCTGATTCATGAGCCCTTGAAGTTGAAATGGGCAGACCTTCTGTCAGTAGGAAGGTTGACACTTTCATTTAGTAAAATAAATAGAAAGTGTAGTTCAGGGACATGTTTTGCTGTCGAGAATGTGAAAGAATGTGTCAAAAATAAGATTAATAAATTCTTTAAAATGTATACAGTTCAAAACTAACAAAGACATTTTAGTATGGTTAGAAATGAGTTTTCAAATTAGTGTACAAATACATGTTTCATGGTTCATAAATAGAAACCAGATTTACCATTGTGTGTGAAAATTTGTCAGTAATTTGTGCTGCTCACAAATTTTCTCCACCATAAAAATAACCAACCAGCTGCCAAAATTTAAACCATGTGCTAGAATATTCTGTGTGAAAATCCACACTTAAATATTGTCTGATGAAAAGGCGGCAAGTTATTCTAAGTTTTGGAAACACAACTTTTCCCACTTGCACATAAATGCGGTTTGGAGGCTGTGTAAAGAACACTCAGTGCTGGGTCATATGGACCAAATCAAATCTCCCAATATTTATAGATATTTGGCCAAATTGTAGGGATGACTATTGGTGCGTTTACAAACTATTTATACTGTGTTATTTTCGATAATTAATCATCAGTAATGTGAATATAATGACTGGGTAAAGGCAAATAATGGAACAGCTAGAACAGTCTAGTAAATTCTGAAAATTACATCTTTCTACTGTAATGGATCCTTTAAAAAAACAAAAACGTATGCCATATTACAATATCCAAAATCTAAGATTATATCTAGTTGACTAATATATACTAATAACATTGCCCTGCCCTACACCGGCACACAGATATAACTCAGTCCATATGTGTCAGAGGTAACTAATACACACATGATCTACAATCTGTCTCCTGATCTGACTGTTATCAGACTATTGAGTACATCTGTCCCAAATGTATGGGCTAGTATGGGCCTACTAAACCTACTGGGCACCTGTTAATATAGAAGGTTACAGTTAATGCAACCTCTCGTGGCTGGAGTGATTATCAGGATAATAAAGGAGGGAATCAGTACCTGATGAAACCCAAACCATGATTTATTTCCTGTATGCCTAATCAAGCAGTTTTGGTGCCGAAACATAACCCAACTGCGTCCGTGTCCGAATGTTAACTACGTATTTATTATTGTTACCATGACGACAAAGCTCCCATATGCATGTCGCTGGTACCGCGCAACAGTCGTACACAGTATGACATTGATATCTGCCTCCTGAAACTAACAGTGGTTTTAGCAGGCTGATACTAACCCATATATTTTGGGAGAGTATTGAATTAAATGCCTTTCACTGAATTTCTTGAACCCATGTTTGAACAGTTTTGAATGTAGCTCTGTAGTGGAGGAGGAAACTCGTGTCTCACTCATCTATCACTATCAGGGTTTCAGGATCTGAAGTGTGGTGTAGATTTTCCCTGATATTTATCCAGTAATTACTAACAGAGTAATCTGTGTCGCTAATGTTACAGTTGTAGTGTTACTTTTGTCACGATATGGCCATTAATCTTATCTCGACAATCCTCCAGATGATGCAGCTCTGTTAGATACCGTTATTCGATCCTGGTGATCTCACAGTCCGGGCTGCCATCGCCCGATAACAAATCTACCTCTTTCCAATGAATACAGTTCCTGTTTGGACAGTATCTGTCTCCAACATGCCCTGATGGTTTGGATAATATTGTGACAGTCTGTGTTTGTTAAGAAAGCCTGACGGTCCGTCATAGGCTACTTGATCCTGCTGTGGCATAGATCTCACTGATTTTCCTCCCCCCCCCCACTTCCTCCCCCTCCTTTGAGCTCACTTTTGTTTCTGAAAACTTGAAATAACTTTCAGTTAAGTCCCTACTGTGTGACTATCTGACCTACCAACCTGAACCGTGCCAAATTTAACGCATCTGGTTGCCACGGTGAGTTAACCTTTAGACTCGGCTTCAGTCCCCGCCTTTGCATGCTGTTCCATTTCCCAATCAGAGAGACGGAGGAGGGTGCTGTACAGTCTGCCTCTGTCATTCTCCCACCTGCACCCACTGTAGAGAAAGAAAGGGAGGGAGAGGGGAAAACAGCGGTGGATCACATGTCTTCATGGCTGTCCAACAGTAAATTAAAACGAGGAGCAATTTCCTGATGCCCAATTAGCAGAAAATTGGTCCTGTCTGTTGGAGTGACTCCCTCGGGAGGAGGAGGGAGAGGTAGAGGGGGGGGGGGGGGGGCTGGGACTGAGAGAGAAAGAGAAAGAGAGAAGGTACACTACTTAGATTGTCGCATTACAGCGTGTGATCTGGGAATAGTGCGAGACAGTGAAGCATGCAGGCGAAAATAGATTGCTGTGATGATAGAAGGTTAAACACATCTAAGTAGGGAAAACGTGGCGGAAATTGAAGGCTAATTCTAACAATGCTGTTTATGGGGAAATGAGTTGCGTCCCCATTTTCAGGTCATTGTCATAAAGATCTCTGAATTGTCTGAACGGCTTAATCTATTTTTTCAGTTGCGAAAAAAAACAACCATAAAAAGCAGCAGCTGGCAGCATATCATGTTTTTCAACACAATAAAATGCAATTTAGGTCATTTTAAAAGAGCCAAATGCAACCTGTTAGCGAGGCAAACAACAATTCTTTTGATATGTTTACGAAATTGTCATCATGTGACAAAATAAGCCGAAAAGCAAGTTATTAGGAACACCTTATGTATGTTACTGGGTATATTCACATTTAAAATGAGTAGTCATAGAGAAGATTACGGAAGATGTCGGAGCAGGAATACATTTTTGCATTCTAAGATTCAGCCAGTGAATGTGACTCCAAGAAGTTCTGTTTATAAACGACACATTTCTTATGGCATTTGCATTTTACTGAGAAACTAAATACTTTCTCAAATATGTTCAGTAGCGTTGTTTTTTAGAGTAAAGAAAGTGCTGTGTGTCTTGTACTCCCAAGGAAGTTGTAAGGTTGATAGTGAGGCAACAAAGCAAAAAACATTGACACTGGAGACGATGTTCTGCATGCTGAGTATTGCATGTTGTTAGATTTACACAACAAAAGCACGTTGGGTTTCGGGTTGCATTTTAAGTGGAAATGATCTGTTTTGTGCTTCAAGTCAATGCTGACTTTTTACATTTTTAGCCAAGACCATAATACTTCCCTAACCTTTACTCACATATCCATATGAAATGTTAATCATCCTGTAGACTGTACAAGTTGTTGTTTTTTCCCAATTCACAGAATAACCACACAACCAATGAGGCGAGATGTTTGAGTGGAAATCTGCTGAGCTTTAATTTAACTATAATGGCGAATTGATAACTGAGACGCATCGTGATGGATGTGGGTTTTTGGACGAGGTCCAGTGCCTCCACGAGTAATACTCCTGTTTGTGCTCTCCACAATCAATTCACCCACATTTTGCCCTGGGGGTCGGGGGCTTTTGCCCATTGATGGCAGTGATGATGGACTTGAGTTAACGCAGGACTCATGCTGGGAGGGAACTGGGTCAATGTCAGTTGCGGTTCGGGATCGACCCGTCTCAAATGCCCATCACTCGCTGCTAATGAAAATTCGATCGATCCTGGTGCACAATACTGACACTACAACAGAATTCATCAACCCAGCTAAAGTCATTGACCGCCAACAGCCATTAGATTATCGTTCTTGCTTTGGTGATAAAGCCAACATTTATCTAAGCTTGTCTTTTAGGGTTTGATCCGAGGACAAAAATCTGGATCTTAATTCTCATCATAAATCTTTTCTCGTTAAAAATCCATTTTAATGGTCCTATTTGTTTTAGAACAGAGGTTGGAAAAACCTCTTTTATGAATTCACATAATTAAAAATCACCCAATCGAGGCCAAGAGACAAATGACCAAATTTATTGCCAGGCTAACAACTTACAATGCAATGAATACGCCGTTTCTTCTGAGCCATATTTCTTCCAAATGGAATTGTTTGTTTATTGTTTAAGTATCTGAAATTATTATACACTTAATTTATTAAGACAAATGTTTATGCCTTAATTAGGACTCTTGAGCTCTGGTTTAGTTTTTTTTTTTTTTTTAAATGAACACTTCTGACTCATAATAGCATCTGCTGAGAAGGTCTGAATCATCCTCTTGATTCATTCATCCTCTTCATTTAATTTAAATAAATGATGGCCTGTCCATGTTAATAAATTTCATCTTATCAAAAAATCTTTG
Source organism: Brachyistius frenatus (assembly GCF_029030835.1). NCBI lineage: Eukaryota > Metazoa > Chordata > Actinopteri > Embiotocidae > Brachyistius > Brachyistius frenatus. The sequence goes on from NW_027210632.1 coordinate 3,051,315, forward strand.
CGATCCTCTCTGGACTAAATTATTATGTTCTCACAAAATCAGCCCCAAAAAGTTCAGCATCTTAAATCACAGAAAACCAACAAATTATGAATGTATTACAACAAAAATATAAATAAAAATATTCCCTCGGGCATGTGAACACTATGTGTGGTTAATGGCCCAGGAAATATCTACAACTCAAGCTGTTTCAACTCTGTAAACTTGATTTAAAACACGGTTAAGTCTCAGAGTGAATGTAGGACGACACCTTTAATGAGCATGTGCCTCTGTGGATCCAACAAAGACGCCAGGTCGTGTTGATCCAATAATGTCTGCTTCCCTCTTGTCCCTTGCTGATAAGATTCAGCTCTCTATCTACTCATCCATCTAATTATCTGTCTACCTGCCGGCCTCTGTCCATCGCCACCCAGCTCTATTGTTATTCACTCCAGGCAGGACAAACATGACACACTGACCTCTGGCCATTAGAGACCTTCCAAGCAAAACCCTTTTTACCTGTAGTGTTCGGGGTCATCGAACGCCACTGTTTCAAAGCAACATGCCATCATATTGTTTGTAGAGAGGATAATGGCAGTTTGCCAAGTTTCATCGCCTCGACCCAACTATGGGAGACAAAAAGCAAAATCACACCAAGTGAAACCAATTGAAAGCTCCTTTAAACATCACTAAACATGAGGACAGAGCTTCTCCTCCACTTGGGGGTTAATATATAATCACACGCTCAGGAGTTTCTTCCAAATTCCCAAAGACACAGGGGGGGCTTGACCTGGATTTTTTTTTTTTTAAAGCTCTAACTCCGAGCGACAGTCGTACTATTCAGGGATATCAAGTCTTATCATCTTCTCTCTCTTTTTTTTTTTTTTTTTCCCCCGAGCAGGATCGCTTACTTTCTTAAAAGCTCTGGCTTGCAACAATAGGCCTTATTCTCTTGGTGATTGAGGTGCGGCTTTATGCTATAGCCCTTGATGCATAGGAAGGTAATTTCATGGCTCCTTCCTGCAGACACGAATCAGACACAGTGCTCTATTATCAAGCTCTGGGTATTAGGCTCCTAGGTAGGGGCTGGAGGTGGAGGGGGATATTAAGCCTCAAAGCGTGTGTATGTGTGTACGTGAGAGAGTTGGAGACAGAGCCAGAGAGAACGTGAGTGTATGTGGTCTTCATGAAGCAGTAGAGAGGAGATGGTGGAGGTGGAGGTGGAGGGTGGGGGCTCTCTCTGGAGCGGTCCTGTGTATGTGATGTATCACGTTGCTGACTGTGTGGCTGCTGCCATCGCATCAAAGAACAAAGGGGTGTTTATGTCAAGCCTGACTGATTTGGTTTTTATTAATGCCTTACCTCCCTTTCTCCTCCCCTCCTTACCATCAGGTTTCACACATCACTCCCCTTCCCCCATTGTATTACCTCCAAACGGGGCTTTGGAGACCATGCCCACTGATTTCTTGTGCATTTGTCTCCCACCCTTCAACAAACACACACACACACACACACACACACACACACACACACACACACACACACACACACACACACACACACACACACACACACACACACGGTGCAGGGTTCTTGCTCAACCCCTGCCTCAGACGGGGGCCTCTCTGAAATGTGCCATGTATTTCTCCCAGAGTGGATGAAGCGCACAGGCAGACATTCATTCCCACTTGACTTCCTCGTTCTCCCCTCTAGCCATTTACACAGTGGAAAAGGTTAATTGCTGGAAACACCAGCAGTGTTATTTCAGCTGATTTCAGAAGCATTGCATTTGATATTAAACAGACAAGAGATTAGTGTGGCGATAACAAACTGTGCACCAGCAGGATTATTTAAACATGCGAATGGGATGTGGTCTAATTCTTAAGATATGTTGTAGAATTAACTCGTGCAGGAGAGACACAAAAGATAAGCCTCTTGTTTTCTTATATACACAACAGTCATGGTACAGTAAAGCCGCATACACCCAGAGAAAGAGAAATCAAAACAGATCTAAAGTTGTTAAATCATTTTCAGTTGAAACTCCATTTACTCTCAGCTGTCCTCAGCTGTGAGTGATGGGTCCATGTGCAGAGAGCAGTCCTAATCCCTTATGACTGCACCGTGCACAGTATCGTCACCCCGTGAAGACCATTAGCATCATAGCTGTGGGTGATTGGTTTCTACAGCTCTGGGTCAGAGCTGGGTTTACTTTGAGGGAGAGGGAGCTCCAGAAGAAAGAAAGTTGTAGATCCAAGTGAGATCATTAGATGATGAGGGAAGAGGACAGGGACACAGAAGGATTAACGGAAAGGAGGACTATTAAAGCTGACAAAGTGGGAAAATGTGACGAAAGAAAAATCCCGCCTACAAAGTGCTAACAGCTGTTTTCACAAATTATTATAAAAGTGATATTTTGAACACATTATGTGAATTATTTTGGCCTTTTGTGTGAGCTTCCTTCGCGCTGTGACGACCTCCTCCAGTTCTTTTGTTCACCGTAATAGTGTCCAACATCAAACCTGAATGTAATGTAACTTAATTTGAGGCTTCACTGTTTGCTGTGTAAAGTCTTTTCTGAATTTATAAAATCAGAACATTAAAATTAGCACATCTAAAACATGTTGAAGTACGGTAAATTTCAAAGACAAAACATCACACAGTCGCAAATCAAACCAAAATGACCCGCTCTCATTTCCAGGGTGTCAAATGCTGCCATTTTATCAAAGCCTTTTGTGTCTCATATAGAAACACAGGGTACCTTTTGTTAAAAAGGTGCCCCTTGGTGTCTCGTATAGACCACAAGGTGCTTTACGTTTAGGCAACAAAAACCACGTGGTTAGGGTTTGGAAAGTATCGCCTGTCTCCCGGGTGAAAGTCCTGAGTTTGTTCCATACAAACACCCCCGACCTCCTCACCACATGAACTTTGTCCTTCTTTGTACTTTGTCACTTCTTGTTACAGTGCAGAAGACATTCGGGTATCTCGTGTGTTTGCTTTGGACTCCAAAGGGCACTTTGTCCCAACAGCTTTGACAAAGTCAGAGTCTCTAGCCATGTTATTAGTTCTGATAGAACATACTTAGCAGTGTTTTAAGCTAAATGCTAAAATGTTGATATTCAGCAGGGATACTGTTCATATGTTCAACATCTTAGTTCAGAGAGTTAGGACGCTAATAACTTAATAATTAGCACTAAACACAAGAGTGCAGCTGCAGACGGCCAGAATGTCACGTGTTCCTCAAATGATTTAAAGTTAAAGTCAGCGTACCACCAAAGCCAGTAAAATGCATCGCTGGGTAACCACACGTCTGAACAAAATTGCAAAGCAATCCATTCTAAAGTTGTTGAAATACTTCACTCTCGATTAAAGAGACAAACTGACTGACTTTGCCTTCATAGAGCCATACCACGAGAATAATACATCCCCAGAGTTATAACCAGCCCGAGATACAATAAAATCCTTGTTAATTATTTATTTTCAGTGTATTTCTTCTATTTAAGCCTTCATCTTATCGTAATGTTTAATTAAACCCAAGATTATAAATGCTGGCTGTATTGGCTGCTGCCTCGCCTCATAAATTAGTTATTTTCTCTGCATTCAGTTTAATCTGTTGTATGCTCAAAGCAAAAAGTGCTCACAATGCATGTGTGTTGTTGTGTCCCAGCGTGCATGCGTGTGCACGTGATTCTGTAAATGCTCAAACACATTATGTGTAAGTGGCGTCAGAGAGGCTAGCATCGTCAAACAAATTACACAAAGAGAGGTAGCCTGTGCTCTCCAACACGCTGCAGTGATTGAGCTTGAGAGGTAGAGTGTGGCATTCTTTAAAAACCCCGTGTTTGGGGAAAGGTGGCGTATTCAAACACATTATGGATAAGAGAGATGGGGGTCGTGCAGCAAAATGCATTACAGAGCCGCTGAGGTTGAGGGAGTGCAACATTTCTAAACACATTATGCTGGAGCGGTGATGGCATGCTTAAACAGAGTGTTGATGGAGAGTGGGGAGAGAGAGGGGGTCAAGAGAGTTTCTGTTTTATTTCGACGAGGTGTGTGTGCTTTGTCTGCCCATTGAGTGCTGACTGAGTTTTGACATCAGCTCAACCTGGGTACACAAACTTACTAGAGGGACTCGTTTCTCCTCCAAGCACACTTGAGAGTTTATTGGCACACGGATGCAGTCATGAACTGACAAATACGCACATACGTGCACACTGACATGGACGCAAATGGGAATAAAATCACAATTTGACAAGCGCACATAGTTTTTTCTGTTCCTGTTTTTTTTTCTTTTTTCTTCTCTCTCCACTTGAGGCGTCCAATAAAACCAGCTCGTCAAATCACTCCCAGACCTACACTTCTGACCCTACCCATAAAGACAGTCATGAAAGATAAAGCTCAGATCCAGAAAAACACTTCAAGACGTGTTCCCCCATACTTTATGCTGGCACTGTGTCCAGCCCAATTAACCTTACAAGCAGGCCCTTTTTCATGTTGCCAACTCTGAAGCAGCAGGGGTACCTCATCCCTGGCATTTTTCTGCGCCTGGCAACACAACACCTTGAGCAATGCAGAAAATAATGCTCTCTTCTGCTCCTATGGCGGCACTCAGGTCGAATCTTTTCAATTAGCCAGGTTGACTTTGCATGGCTAATTAAGTCCTCATCCTTGACAAGCTGTCTGACTTCTCCTCCAAGCCTCTTACTGGGGGCTTACAGCCCCGCAGGGGCCACTGGCCAGACGGATTGTTGTCCAGCTGGAATGGGATTAACAGCGCGCCAGGGGCCTGAGGCCCACAGTCCCTGAGCCTTTGTTTGAATCTGAAGTGTGGAGCTGGAAGGGGTGAAGCACGGAGAGAGGATTGAGGTAATCCCCTCCTCTTCAGGACTGCTCCCCTGAGGAGCGAATCCCTCGAAAACCACTGAACACTGTAGACCACCAACCACCACTATTTACTCATCACATCCCAGCAGGTAGCAGGGCCAAAGAAGAAGCCTCCCCCGCCCGACACGAATTAATGAGTGTTCTGAAGGCTAATGTTCAATGGCTGTAATCAAAACATGATGCTCCATGGCCCAGCGTAAAATATAGGAGTTGTCTGGCAGGATTAGAGGCTTCGCGTGGTGTAGCAGCAGGTTGTGAAACCCACCACCCACTGGGACTGTTTGTTGCACAACTTGGTTACTTGTATAATAAGCTAACTGCCTATCTCAACAATTTAAAATGAACATTATTTTAACAATTGTAGCTTTAAACATGAATTACCCAAACAAAATCTTGGACTGCTGAAATGTAATCCCTGAGCATTGGTTAAGAAATCATCATTACAAACTTTGTATTTCCAACTTCATTTGTTCAAAGCTGGCCTTTACAAGTAAAGTTTTCTCTTAAGAAAACAGCACAGGATGCTGACTCTGAAAAGCCTTCAAACACACCTGTGGCATGCAGCCGGTAGTAGACATACCCTTGCTGTAGAGCTTTATGCAGTGTGATTATACAGTGTCGGTGCAGATAATAATAGATGATTCAAAAGGCAGGCAGTTTGTCAAAGGACTTGTCTTGTTTTGTGGTGTAGTTCTTGCCTACATATTTTCCCTGACAACTGTTGTTTTAAGGTAATCCAGTATATAGAAAATGCAGCCACGTTAATCGCGAATAACTTCGCTGCGGAGGCTGAACTTGTCAAGTTGGCGAAATCCCACAACAAAGAACACAGAGACTGGTTTGTTTTAGAAAACCTCCACCCTTTTAAAGGATTAGGAGATAAAAAAAAATAAAAAAAAGAGCAAAATTCTGTAAATTGTCAGATGAGTGAGAGCAAAATCTGCTGTAGGGTGAATTATTTGTTAATAGAAATCCCTAATAGTCATCTCATTTGTTTTGTTTCCCTTGTGAATGTTCATTGGATGAGCACTATTACTTTGTATGGTTTGCATTCAGAGTAAATATATGCACTGTAAGGCTCGAGGGCCAGGAGCGGGAATTCTCCTCTCTCATGGTGCACCTGTGCCTGTGACTCAGCCGCAGCTCTGAGCCAATACCAACAAGCTGTGTTTCATCGCAGTGTGACAGAAGCACATGAGATTAGAGCCGAATCCACCCAAAACAATCACACTGAGTTTGGGGATAATCCCGAGCCCAAACATCAGAGGGAAACAGGAGGACACTGCTTCATCCATCATCCGACAAGAATCCACCCCGAAGAAAAACACTGCGCGGAGATGCACTGCTATTGTCCAACCGAGCTGGCACAGGAAAAACAGGATGTAAAGAGTTTCTATGCCTGAGGTGATTGGTGAACCACAGTGCCACCAGCCGGGAAACTTGTGATTTTATTGGAGGAAACAGTTGCACATACAAGTTTTTTTTTGTTGTTGTTTTTTGCTCCATTTGAATGCAGACAAATGTGTGTAAAAAAAAAAAAAAAAAAAAACTTGGACTGAATGATGCTTTATCAATGAGTTGAGTGTTGATATGAAGCTCTGAAAAGACTGCAGGCTTCAGGGCATTTTTTTTTTTTTTAAGATGATTGTAGCTGAAGAAAAAGCAGTGCTAATTTGAACAGTGCACCATTATGCTCCATTCAATGCTCAGGTGACTTATGTGGTTTCTTATGCTGTCAGTGCTCTACATCTTGTTTTACAGTCATCACAAAGGCTTCAGTTCAAAGGCGTGACTCAGTGCCAGAAATACAGCAATACAGCTGTTTGTGACACTTAATACATCAGTATCATCTTAATCTTTTCTTTTTTTATCACCAACCAACCAACACACACACACACACACACACACACACACACACACACACACACACACACACACACACACACACACACACACACACACACACACACACACTCTTCTGTACATTATCATGTTGGCTGTCCCTACTGAAACACATGATGGCTCGAGTACAGTAAGCCTGTGTATGCCCTTGCATGATGTGTGTTTAGGACTGCGTGTAGCGAGCTTTGCCCAGTTCTCACCAGCAGGAACACAGGCTGTTTTTTCAAGCATTTCTTGCGTCAGTTCTCCGAGACATCGGGATTGACGGGTCAGAGAAAAGGAGCCTCCGACTGGAGAGGAATGAGACTGATCTCTTGCCAGACAGCCTCAGCTGGAGGCCACCATCCAACTTGATTTTTTCCAATGCGTTCCCGCCCCTACAAACCCTTCCACCCTCCGTCCACCCTCCCCGCGTTCATCTCTGGACTCACAGTGATAACAGAATTTCCGGCAAACTGTCCAAACAGACTGCCCTGTGTTGCAAAGTGCGCTGTGGGTTGTGTTTTGGACATGGGGATTTGATGACTATCGGCTGCCTCTGCATTGTCAGCACTTTAACAGGGGAAAGAAAGTGCCTATTTGTGACATTGAGTAATGCAGCAAACCACAACTCAATATGTGTCCTGTAAATTAATTGTGTTTCTCTCCCTAATTTGCCAGATGCCAGGCTGTTCAAGCTGGATTTGTATGCCAGAGCTTTAGAAATGTTCTCTCAGGTCCCAGATGGACTGTGCTGTGCCGGTCGAACAGAGCCTACAAATGACACACTGACTTATTTATTCTAACAAGGTCTTTTGTTCCAACACAAACTGCTGACATTTATATTCTTTCCCTCCTCTTTCTCCTCTCATCTTCTTTGTTTTTCTGGTTTTCTTTGGTCAAAATAGGAATCCTCAGAAGTCACGGTCATTCCTCGTGATCTCTAGACAGTCTTTTTTTTTTGTATATATAAGTCATGGAGACTTGTTTTTTATAGACCTTTATTATAAGTCAGTGAAGACTAATGGGGTGTTTCATTTGCCATAATGAAACCTAATCACCCTGTGGACAGTGCTTTGAATCCGTCTGTCCGCCGGTTTAATAGTCCGAGTTGAGACGTGGAACAGAAAGGCTCCAGGCCTGCAGTCTGTCAGGGAAAGCCGTTGAAGGAAGGGATTCCTTTTACATCTTAAAGGATTGAAGAGTGTGGGTGAAGAGATGAGAAGTAACTTTTTTTTTTTTCCTCCTGGGAAACTGGATTCTGACAGATGCTGGTGAATCCTTTAAGAGAACTCTAAAAGGGATTTTTTTTTTTGTGTGTGTGTGTGTGTGTTTGTTCCTTTTCTCGTGGAAATGAAAATAACCATGTTGTAGCACACAGATATATTCCAGTATAGTTTCAGATCTTGATAATGGCAATATTTAAAGTTGCAGAATTTTGCAAGTGCAACGTTGAAGTGCATTGTTCACATTGTTGACCAGTAGCCAGCCATCTTGACCGTGCTGACCTTTGAGGAAATGCAGAGAACAAAATGGAAGAAGCTATTGTCAGTTATTAGCGCTGTGTTCACTTTCATTGAACCTCCTCTGTTGAGGACAAACTGCTTCACAAAAAAGGTCGGCAGACGGGATGATGGTACAAATGTTCCTTTTCAATGAGCATCTGGCTAGCCCAGGACAATTCTTTTCTCAATTCAATCCTCTTTATTTGGAAAATATGGCGTTCAATCCTGAGGACAAAATGCAGTAAAAAGCCCAGTACGGAGAAAATAGAAAGAAGCTTGAAAAGCGATAAAGAACAACTTGCTGTAGCACGCTCCTGTCTAGTAGATGTGTTAGCGATTAGCTTGCCAGCTACATTAGTGTAAGAACTAACCATGCAAGTCGTTTATACATCCCCAAACCTCAAAGTGAATGTGTTTGTTGTGGACTTTCTGGTGCAGTCACTGCACTTTTTACTATCGGTATGAAAGAGTTGGATGTACACAGACTTTCATTGAACGTAATGTTGGCTCAATCCCAAAACCTCACATTAAATTGTTGCTGTACAGTCATCTTCTTTTTCAAACATCACTTTTATATATGTACATCTAAAACATACTTTCCACTACAGCGGAGTGTAGGAGGTTTTAATGGAGCTGCTTTGATGGAGTCATTTAGCTGCACGGCTTTGCATTTCATCACTTCTGTCTGTCAATTATACTTGATTTACAAGGTGTCTAAGGGACAGCGAATGTGAAACATCAATTTGTGAGTGGGTGATTGCACTAGAGAGAGAGGAGATGGCAGGATATATCCTTCATTAACATGGCAGCTTGTCCTTCAATTATCCCTCGTCGAATTGGAGTGAGTCATTTCAGTCATTGCTCTTATCAGGAACGACCTCTCCTAGGTATGAAACGGGACTCTGCACGAGTGTGACTTTTATATTTGAAGGTACATTGCCACTGCAGACGCCCGAGAGACTTTTGCAGAGGCTTTGTGCTTGTATACAGGTGGGACTCATCCCTCAGCATACACGCCTGTCAGAAGTCTGTGTTTACACAGATGGTTTGTATTCACCCAGTGCTTTATATGAATGTTGTAAAGCCAGCAGAATACGAGGACTTTGTCTGGCCAGTAATGAATAGAGAGTACATGACAGTTTTGTTCTCAGGGTTACATGACATGGGGTCTCATAAGAAAGTTAAAGGTGACAGACACGAACCACTTCCCCCACACAGACTGGTGCTCAAAGGTTGCTTGAAGTTTCCCGAGGTTGCATTATGAGCCCTGATAAATCTGAACTGATAATATTGTGGTAATGGTTTTGAGAGAGGGCTGAGACAATAAACACAAAAAGGTAATTACGGCTAAAAGGTTAAAAACGGAGGGGCCATAACTCAGTTTGGGAGTATGGTTTTTATCTCGAGAAAAAACAAAGTTAAGTGATGAGAGGTGAAAACGTTTGGTGCTAAAGGCTGCTGTGTGTCTGAGATGAGTTTCGGTCTCTTGATAAAACACAGAATGCTTTTCCCTTGGCGTGGATGTGTTAGCCTGTTCACACAGCTGGAGAAAATCACGGCAGAGAAATATGTGGTGGCTATGAGTCGCCCACATGCCACAACACGTTATATTAAAGGAGACATTTGGCAGGCAAAATAAAACAACTTTATTATTTTACTTGCATATAGCTTTCGCTGGAGTCATACTGTAGTGATCAATGTTGGGCTTGCTACTCATGAAAGAAAATATTGTCTACATTCATCCATTTCAAAAGGAACATTATCACTTTCTTTTTTACTCCCTGAAAGCAGTGATTTTTTTCCACTTCTTAAACAATGTATTTGTTACACACCCCAAATTGGCAGGTGTTTTTTCTCCTGCTCCTGAAAATGAAGGTAACTCACCTATTTTACCCTGTAAATAAACATAAGATTTAAAAATGAATTTAATGAACAACATTGTAAAAATCCAATATTCTGTTCAGTCTTGAATAGAAGACCTGAAAATACTTCTATAGTGGGAAGAAAAAAAATAAGTCATTCAATTAAATTTTTTCATATAGTGACAAATCACAACATAGGTTATTTCAAGGCACTTAACATAGTAGAGCCCTTACAACAGAACGTTACAACATTATATAGAGGAATTCAACAATTCCCACATAAGCGAGGAAAAAAAACTCCCCTTTAAAGGGAGAGAAACCTGTGGCAGTGCAAAGGAAAAACTCCCATTTAACAGGAATAAATCTATGTGCTGTGTGATGGGAAGCAGCTAATGATACTTTAGAAGATGGGGTAACGTGTTTTTGTTTAATTCATACACAATACATCCATATATCTTGAGGAGGGGTGCTTAAAATACCTCATTTAACCAAATCAAATTTAGTGACTGTAATGTTATTGCTGGAAATTAATTATTCATTCGTTATACTGTGCAACACTGACAAGTAATTATATTATTGAGGGATCTGCCAGCCCTCAAAGATAATAAGACTGATATTAAATCCACTGAGTCATGCATTGCATTTTGAATTATGGTTCTCTTTAAAATTAAAACCACATTCCTGATGGAAGCAGGAAATAATGTGCCAGCGGGAATCCCTCGGCTACCTTTTCTGCACATAATCTGTTAAATAAGTCAGATATGTATTGAATAAAATAGTTTGAGACAGAAAGTTAGAAGTGAAGCTTCCTCATGTGGGATTGTACGCTTCTGTTTGACTAAAAAAAAAGATTGAAAAAAGCTCCCAATTGACTATTACACACTCACTCAGCACCATAAATGCAGGCGGTGTCTGTATCTGTCTATCTGTCCTGTCTCTCTCCATGTCCCCTTATTTAACACACATATTCTTGGAAGCGAATGTGAGCCGTATTAAATCTGACTCCTCTGCTGCGTGGTAATGCGAGCACCGGCGGTTAGTTTTATATGTTTCACAAGCGTGTAAATATTTAATAGAAGAGCTGGATGGAGTGCTGTGTCACTGTTCCTGCACTGTCAGCCTCGCAGACATAGAGAGACAAAATACTGAGAATTTCCTCCTGACAGGAGAAATTTATGAAGACTCATATACAGGTCCTATTCTTCATCGCCGTTGCATTCTTGGATCGTGTGACACAGCCATGGATACATAAGCTGTTTATGGTTGGAGAAGATGTTAGTTGGTATAGATGTTGATACCTAACTTGGTATGTATGAAATATGATGGGGGGGGGGGGCAACAGCATTCCAGACATGAGATTTGTGTTTGGGACATCTGTTTGGTATTTTGTCGGTACATATGCAAAAGTGAGTTGAAGCTCAGGTGCATTTATTTTTTTTGTCAGTATTTTCCATTCATGTTTTTGAAACTTACAGGTCTTGCACGCGTTTCATTTCCTATTTAGATACTTGAAATCCCAATGAGTCAATAAGCTACGAGCAACAACCAATACAAGTCATCAATAATCAAATCCAAGTTCCATTTACAAACATTAACATCATACTTTTACTGTGGAACTTTATGGTTATCAAATGACAGCAAAACCCCATGAAAAACATCCTAAGAACACTATTGTCATGCAATCTTACTCGGCTTCTCAAACATAAATGCAAAATAGTAGTCTTTCTTTCTGTTGTCCATTGGTCCGTCTGTCAAATATCACTGTTTTCCTTAAGCCAAGTAGCCGTAGTTTACTGTGTTTGACCTTTTTTGTACCCAACTTTTAAGCAGTTAACATATATAATAATCAACAGGTTAATTGCTAATCAAAATAAAGGCTAGTTTAAGCTCTAAAGTAGGGTTTCAAGTTTTTAAATGCTACATGTTTATGTATTTCCATTCACCTAAAACTGGTGATGTTACAAAATGTTGGTGATATTTTAGTTGCTGGTGTCAGAAGGCTGTACAAGTATGAAAATATAATTGTTTTATGGTTGCACTAAATACCAATGTTGATAGCTGCATTCTGAAATACAAGACAAATGAGAGGTGTCAGCTGACAGAACTATTTCAGTCTGAAAGTAGACAACGTCAGCCATGTTTCTAATAATGAAATGCCGGATTTATTCGTCCACATTCATCCATTGCAAAACGAAAAATTCATTTATTGGTGTTTTGTTGTGAGCAACTCCAAGAAAATGTAAAAAGAAAAAGTGAAACTAAATTGGCTTTTTCAAACCTAATCTGAATTAGAGTGGACATGGCATAAACAAAGTCTCACTGTAATGCTTTTAGTCTCATCATTACTCCCACACCTAAACAAATCCCTACCACTCAATTGGGTTGCACTTTATTATCAGCAACCGAGCAGAGAAGCTAATGCTCTTTGAGAGATCTGTCAGAAGCCCTTTTCACTTTGACTGTGGGTGTAGTTGGACGGGGTGAGGGAGAGACGATTTCTTAGAGGCCGATAAGCTCCCTGATTTAACTATATAGTAGGAATAATGAGCTTCTCCGCTGTTCTCGACTGCGGACTTAAGTTTTCCCCCAACAAACCCTCATTCGCAAATGGTGCGTTTCGCATTTACATATGCATACAATTTAAAGGCATCCTTCGGATCTGGGATTAGTCCACTCCCCCCTCGCTTTAAAATTTCAATTGGTCCTTTCCGCATCAGTGATGCTTCATGATGAGCTTCCTTTGGACTTAAACAAGTTAGAAGTCTTTCATCACTGACTTGAGAGTCGCTCAGTCATTCATCTGCAACATTGTTCTTGTTGTTCGGCTGCTCTCCTTTTGAAAGCCAGTTGTTTTCACATGTAATTATATTAATACTTCAGAAGGAGAGATTACATCTCTGCTGTGGACGTGGTTACATTGTTGCTCAACAAGTGCGCGCGAGATAATGTCAGACAAAACAACTCCTCCGTCCTCCTCCCCCACGTCAGCGTCACCAGGCAGTCTCAGCAGGAAACGATCAGATTTTATGAATCAGTGTTACGTTTCAGTCAAACTTCCTTCCTTCCTGTAAGCGGTTCCCGATCTGCCTCGTACCAGCGTCATCATATGAATAGATTGGACACATCTGTGTGAGGCGGTGCTCCGCGGGAGACTTCCGTCCCCAGAAGATGGATGGAAATGTATCAGCAACGAATAAATACACCCGACAACTTGCCTTCAACCAGTCCTCGTTGCAACAGATGTTACAGCTCGGTAATGTTTTCTTTCCCATGGTGCAATGTGCTTCCACTTTTGTTTATTTATGCTCCGATTCCCGTACTTCTCCTGAGTGGATGCGGAAACTGCATGTGCACACAGGAAACTGCGTGTATGTGTCGGCGGACGGCCTTGCAAAAAAGGGATTACCCAAGTCCCGTCATGCACACGATGGGGTTGCGTGACCCCATTGTAAACCTGGAGGCCAACCTATGACCTTTCGAGAAGCGATGAAATGGAGGGAAACCTCCCATTTCCCTCCACCAGGGTCGGGCTCTTCTGGTGTAGAGGGAGCATTGTTAATGAGCTCGAGAATGGAGTTTTAATGAAACCACCACTTTGTTTGAAGAGTGAGAGCAGGTCAAAAAGAGCATGCAAGTGCAGAAACAGGTGCCTGCACTTGACAGAGCAGAGGAAGTATAGGGGGATGATTTCTTCACTTAACCGTGTTAACCGTTTTCTATCACATTCCAGATGTCTTCTTCTGTTTGAAATATTCTCTTTGTCTGGAGTTTAGGAATATTAGAAACTCTGAAGTGTCACTTTCACATGGTTATGGAGACATAGTTTCAGGCTTCATATACTGTGATATGTAGCTCATTGTATAGCTGTCACAGAGACAGGTTTACAGTTACAGTAATGATTGCCTTCACAGATGGAGGTTTTTTTTTTTCCTTTTTCGTTCCGTTCCCATGCCCACATGTTTAGGTAAATGTTTCATTGTGATGTACCGCTTGTGCAACTGGTGACATACTGAGTGGTTTTCCTTTTTGTACGGCCAAATGCGTCTGATGAAAAAGCCCAGAGTCGCATCGTTATCTTCTTAACTTCTCGTCCTCCCTTGTGCAATAAATATTGTCAGTATAACTTAGGTTGATATTTTACAGTTTCACGTTCCTTTCCTCACTTTTTATCTGTTACTGTATCTTTTAGGCTGTCAAATGATCGCGGGTGCCCCCCTTCCTCCCTCTAATGTGCATAACATGAAAATGTACACCACACTGACCGTACTCTCCGTTGCTTGTGAAATAAGCAGCCTTGGTTAGCGGTTCACCAGCAACCAAAAGGAAACGCTGCTCTGTCATAACTCCCACCACCCGCTACTGTTCTTCCTCGATCCCCCCTCCCATCTTTCCTGACCCTTCCCTCTTTGTTTCCTGGATATGTCATGTGCTGAGTAAGGGACTGCTGCGTGACCTCTACTTACATGGAAAGGGAGCTGGTGCTTGCGAACAGGAAGTGAATAGGAAGAGCAACTCCTACAGTATCAAGGAAATGATGGCTGATCGTACCTTGAACTTTGTGTGTCTTTTATCGAGACGCCAACCAGTTATTCTCAGTGGCATTGGCCTCAGGAACAGGAGGTCAGCTGGGATATGAGCAGGGCGGTTGGTGGACATGCGCTAAAGAAGAGAAGAGTTCAAAGGGCAACGTGTGACAAGTACAGGGTGGGACATTTCCGATGTTCTCTGTAGCATAGAAATCTGGGGTGACGTTACCATAATCATTTTCTCCAACACACAGAACATTAACAGCACTTCCCATACCACCGGATGAAGATACAGCATCATATCAGTGACACCACATTGACACTCGCCACGCACACACAGACCTGTCTGACGCCTATCACTTATTCGCTGTGTCCTCATAAGCAGGGTGTCCCGTGTCCTCTTCTATTTTTACCAACAGGCGCTGAAAGCCTCTGGAAGCTCCTTGTCAATGGGCATCTCATTCCACCGCCAACGGCGTGTCACCATTTATTAAGTCGTCATTACTCAGGGCCGCTGCCGGGGTGCCAGGGGATGTCGCAAATAGATCGCCAACGATAGGTCGGGCTGTTGCTGCACTCCCTAAAGGGCAAGCCATAAGGGCGTGTTCCAGAACATCTCACTCCAGCAGTGGGGATCGATGCAGGTAGCCGGGCCGCTGTTAGTTTGGCTAATGCAGATAAGAGGAGCGAGACAGAGGTCGATGGAGATAGGCTGAGTGGGAGAGGAGGGCACTTTCGTGCGTCTGTCCTCACATCGTTTTGTTTTGAGTAAACAGCTAGAAAGGCTGTTTAGACTAAAGGGGTGATGAAATACGAGTCTGGGGACGCCACGGTTGTGGAAGTGAGTGCACAATGGAAGACTCGAATGCGTGCAGACACACACATCAATATTCTCTCAGACCGACCGAAACAGATGGAAGGACTGTAAACACACAAACAGTAAATCACTTTGATTTGAATCTCATCAGTTCCATCAGCATCACAGATGGACAGATGACTCAAAGGAAAATGACTGTTTATTACTGCCTGGGTTTTGTTTTGTTAGCTCTGGCCACAACTCTGTTTTACAATATTATACTTTTGGACTCACCCTAAACTGATGTGACAATGCTAAAAACAAGACTGATGAGGCACAAAACCTGAGCAATGTCATGATAACACAGATTGTAAACAGGTCAACCAAAGAGACCAAATTTATTTAGAGGTAAAACTGAAAGGAACACTCCTAGATTTAAAAAATAAAATAAATAAATAAAATGTTTTAGTAATCCCTAATATGACCACTTAGTGCCAACTCCTACGGTGAATACGGTAGCTCAAAAAAAGCATGATGGACATTTATAATGGACAGCTGGGTGATTAATTTCACTGCTTTCCTTCATTTTCTCCTCTGAATAACTTGTTAAACTGGGGTTTTGCACTAATATCTCACCCTGTCAGATGACAACAGCCGACTTAGTTATTTTTCTCAATAGGTTTGAAGATTGAAACTATAAAAATACAATCCAAGTTCTAATAATCTTGTATTTAAGGATGGTACCACTCTTTCTCAAAAACCTTGTTCAAAAATGTGACACTAATACAACCCACAAATACACTTAAAATGTCGGATCGGATATGCTTTATGATACAGCAACAATAGCTTCAAAACATGAGGCATGTGGAAGTGCTGAGATATACGGGCGCCCTTATATCACAATCACACACTCAGCATGTTCACCACACCAGCCCTGTTTTCAGATTGTTTTCTTTTAGTGTCTTGAGGTGTGTGAGTTGACACATCAGCACTCCTGTTTATCAAAGCTTTTATCACCTCACTGCTGTTTCACCCCTCAGAGGAAACAGGAGGTTCCCACTGACACACGCACACACACACACACACACACACACACACACACACACACACACACACACACACACACACACACACACACACACACACACACACACACACACACACACACACACACACACACACACACACACACACACACCAGCACCTGCAGGGGCTGGCAGGGGTTAAGAGGAGGGGGGTATTGTTGACCTGCCTTGCCGATGTGAATGACTTTACCAGAGACAGGATCCGTCTCAGACGATACAGGTTAACTACCAGCATGTGTTCCCCTTCACCATCAAAAACACACTCAAAGGCTGCGCTATGTGTGGGAAAATTGTGACTTGTGAATTATTTACAATATTCCTCTGAAAAATATGTAAATTAATATTCTGATCTGAGGGGAAACAAATATTAGAAATTAATACAAAATCCATTTCAACATTAAAGAATGGCCTTTTTTAAAGTAATCCCCCTTTTAAAGTACTTTTTTTTTTTTTAAAGGTGGGGCTTTCATGCCTATTATAGAAATTAGATACTGTTGTTAAGTGTTGTCTGGTCCTGATTCATTTTTCTCCACTTTTCCCATGACCATGTCTGCTTTTCTTCATCTCCGCCATCCAGCTCAACTCTTACCAACATCCCTAACCTACTTCAACCCCAAGTTTTGACACAAAGATCCTGTTATTTGCTGTACATTTAGATTTTAAAAGATCATATTTTATTGGACACTCGCCTGCCGTTATCTAAAAGTATATTTTCACCTTTTTTTTTTTTCTTCTTTTTTTCAGCAAATAATCACACAATTTGCCCTCATGCTGAATTTGGCACAGCATATCAAGTGTTGTAAGAAGATTGTAATTAAGAAGTTCCAAAAGGGTCCCTAAATAGACCTGGTGGTATGCTTTTCTTTGTCAATGTCAAAAAATAAATAACTTTTCAATGTTTGACATGGAATAACTTTAACCAGAGAAGTGCAGAATTTACATAATTTGGATCCAACCATTCACAAGAATTTTCTTATTAAAAGAAAAAAGCCTCCACTGAATTAGGACACAAACCTGCAGACAACAATGGACAGCACAGACATCATAGAAGTCTTTTGCAGCCTCTGGATGAAAAAACACAAACTGAGGGTCACATATAAGTCATTTTGATTTATGTAGCCTGTTATCAAAAGTCATAAATTTCTCTGAAGGGGACTATAACCACATATAATCTCTCTAAATCTCATATGACACCATCTATCATGACACCCTTTAGATAAGGAAACTCCCACCAACCTATCACTCGATAGGGGCACTCAGAAAATAAACTCTGAATTAAATGGCCAGAGAGAGAGAGAAGGAAAGAAAGGCAGATGAACTGAAAGAGTTTTGTTCTAAGAGATATTAGAATAAAGGAAGTGAAATATTGATGATGAACAAAAAAGGAAAAAGGCGGAAGAGGCAACACTATAAAACCCTGACCATTCACAATCGTCCCTATCCACAACACTGGCTTCATCGCTGCTCTCCAGTCATACCGCCTCCCCCTCTCTCTATCCAGCACTCCCTCTCTCTCAGCTGCTCTTCCTCCCCTCCCCTCCCTTCCCTTCTTGTGGATGGTGTAGCTCTCTCTCTCTCCCTCTCTCTCTCTCTCTCTCTCTCTCTCTCTCTCTCTCTCTCTCTCTCTCGCAGTCTGGTGGAGCTGCACACAAGGATTAGAGGGTTGCTGTGAGTGTCTGCTCAAAGAGAAGAAGCTAGAAGACAGAAAAAGATCAATTAAAAAGACCTCTAGAAAAAGGATATTGTGGATAACTGCTGTGATTTACCTTCACACAGCCTCTACCTCTCATCTGAGTCACGCCAAGCTGAAGCAGGGCTGAGCCTTCACCTGGGGGAGGACAGATAAGCCAAGGGACTGTGTAGCCTGGACCTCCACACGGGGAGCCATGTGAGCGGCACCCCTCCACCGACTTCACACTACAGGAGTCCACCTCCCCACAGACACACTCTGAGCACAACCAGGATTTCCCCCCCCCCCCCACACCCTCTCCTGGAACCTCTACTTTCAGGGCTCGCGTGGAGGGACTCTTCAGGCTCGGCGTACCCCAGCGGAAGACACTCATCTCGGGGCATTGGTCTGGGCTGTGAGTGCCCCCTGGTCTGGAGGCCAGCCAGCAGCACTCCAGCACCATGGATTACCTGCTTGGGATTGTAGTGCTGCTGTGCGGGGCGGTGCAGCCGGGAAGAGGAGTTGAGCCCAAGCACAACGTACCCAGGCTAAAGCTGTCATACAAGGGTAAGCCCATTCTCCGCTGTCCTCTGACTCCAGGTTATATTATAGGATCATCGTGGTAGCTGGCGCTTTTAACCACGGCGAGCTCCCTTAGTTTATTTCTCTTGCCCGTGGGTGTTCTTTTATGCTTTCCTTTTCATCTATTCTTTCCTTATCCTGAATATTCCCCTTTTCTTCCTCTATTTCTGTGACTCTATTTCTGCCTCTATGTTTGTCTCATTCACTCTCTGCCTCTTGGTCAGCGCACAGGATCCAACTCTCTCTTTAACCTTCTGTATTCCTCGCTCCCATTAACTCACTCCTTCCCCACTCGCTCTGCCTCTGTCTCTCAGAAATTCACTCTTCTCCTTACGAACGGTCAGATTGGTTCCATATGCTGTGGAGGAGCACTCGCCTGAAGTTAAATGTATATATTGGCCCCTGTACCAATTTTTCCCTCGTGCTGTCCCCTTCTGCTGGTACTGTACAGCCTTGTTAAGTGCTCTGAATAGGCAGTGGAGCCTCTGTTTTAATGGCTTCTGTCCCAAAAACTCCTTAAAAAGGGGGGCGGATGGGGGGTGGGGGGGTGTCTGCTATGGTCATGGCACAGAACCCCTCTTTAAGGGCCCAGGCAGGTTTCTTGGCTTCTCATAAATGAATCCAACAGTTGGAGAGATTTTTTTTTTGTTGAATGGAAATAAATGCACGTTGATTTAATAGTTGTGCATTAAATCGCCTAGTCGCTGTCGAACGTACTGGTAGAGACTGGCAGGGAGTTTCGTTTGTCTTTTTATATCGTGCACGTGTAAGTTTTTGACGTATACAGCAAACATGTTATTCTCTCTCCTTCTGTGTTATTTTGAGGGGAGACTGCGGAGCGCCGGTTCTTCCTCTCCTCCTCCTCCCTCTTTCTCGCTTTCCCTCTCTGTGTCTCGTCTCCTCTCTCACACCCTACACTAAATCAGGCTCTTTGTAATCGCAGACTTTTTCATCTCAAGCTCAAAATAACCGGCAACATTTTTGACATATTTTGGGAAGGTTTTTTCTCTTTTTAATGTCAGTGAGGGAGGCTATTGTGGTTCTTTGTCCTAAAACATGACCGAAAGTATATGGCTGAGAGTGTGGTCTCTGGATTCTTTATTTTAGTCCTGTTTTCCTCGTTAAACATGCCCTCTGAAAATTTATGAACGGGCTGATTTGCTGTCATTTTTCAGCTGAAAACACGAGTGTGTGGTTGAAAGTCGCCTCATGCGTTTGACTGTCACCCCAAAGCTTTGGCTCCTCAGATAATTTCAATCCATGTCGAGGGAAAATCACGTTTCGCTCTTGAAGACGGTGAATATGATGTTTGTCACTAATTCACTCTCTATCTTTAGATGAGACGTTTAGTATAACTTGTGTTTAGAGGCCTGCTATATGACATGCTTTATTCTTTAGATGCAGTGCAAGTTGTAATTTAGGGGTAGTATATTTTCCTTTATCACCCTGTCAACTTCCCAACGTGTATGATTGTATATGTTCTAAATCTAAAATATAAATGTGTGTGACTTTTTAACATTTGAAAACCTATAAGTGAGTTCAGTGGCACTGATTTAATGCGCTGCAGGATTTCAAAGAGCGATGACATGCATTCACCATGTGAACAAAATAAATCTGGAGAGAATCATCGGTGAACTTACCTGCTTCCAAGTCATATCTCCCTGGGGCTTCATCATGTCAGTTCACACTAAGCCAAGCCTCTAGGCATGATGGGAAAATGTCATCCCATCTTTACACAACCATCTGTTTAAAGAATGTGAATATAGTTGCCTCCTGCCCCTTTTGTGATCCTCCTCACTGTTCAGTCTGACAAGTGAACATGTTGCTGACAACAGTACGAGACAAGAGGATATGTCATCGAGCATCAAAGTCTGTATTGACTGATGTGCGTGAGTGACGGATGTGTATCGTCAAACCGAGAGAGAAGGTCTGCTCGGAACGAGTAGCCTGTCATGATCGACGTTCTTTTGGGGATGTACAATTATTCTCGCTAAAAGTACACCAAAGCCTTGTTGTGTGTGTGTGTGTGTGTGTGTGTGTGTGTGTGCGTGCGTGTGTGTGTGTGTGTGTGTGTGTGTGTGTGTGTGTGTGTGTGTGTGTGTGTGTGTGCGTGCGTGCGTGCGTGCGTGTGTGTGTGAATGTGAATGTTCTTGCCACGTCTCGGTGTGAGGACTCAACACCCTCTCTTGTGATTTCCTCCCCTTAGACTGTAAGTGGTGTCTTGTTGTGTGAGTTTGTGTGTGTTTTAGCGCAGCAAAGAAATGTGTCAGGTCTTGCTTGTCCTCATATAATTAGACACCTGGTTGTGTGCACGTATGCATGGTCTCACAAATCCATATCTTTTATTGTGTTTTGAAATCAGTGTTTCTGTAATTATGTGTGATTGCCGTTTCCTCGCTCTGCTGTGTGTGTGTGTGTGTGTGTGTGTGTGTGTGTGTGTGTGTGTGTGTGTGTGTGTGTGTGTGTGTGTGTGTGTGTGTGTGTGTGTGTGTGTGTGTGCACGTGTGCATACGTATATGCGTGTACGCGGGGTGTAAAGGCATGAGAGTGTATCGTGTGCCACTTTCTTTGTGTGTCACTGCTCGCCGGCATCTGCGCTCGTGTCTCGGGCCCACAGGTGTTTGAAGGCTCTCTTGATGTCTGTCAGCAGACAATTCTTAGTCAACAACCACATTGTGGTGGATGGAGGAAGGGGAGGAAGGGGAGGATGGTGGTGGTAGTGATGGCGGAGGGGAGGGGTTTAATGAAGGAAAAGCTGGCAGACATGCAGTAGATGACGCAAAAAGGAAGGGATGCTGGTCATTAAGTGAAGTGTCACTCATCCCTTCTCCCTGTGTGAAGCCGGCATAGTAATTAAGTCAAATAAACCCCAAGGAGGAATCCTCCTGGGAGGGACAGTCAAGCAAGCGCCCAGCAAAAGTCCAACTCGAATGCCGGGCCCGTAAGTGGGACGCTCACATCAGCAGAGAGTAAAATAGAGACTGACTCCCAGGACGGTCGCAAGAACCAGCAGGGTCTGGGGTTTTGGGGCACTCAAACAAACAGGGGTCCCATTAAATCATTCTCAAATGAGTGCTGAAGACGCACCTCCAGGGACAGACGGTCCCACAAAAGTGAGTGATTCTCTTCTTCCGGAAAAAAGGACAGGCGAACGACTGCAGAGTGAGCAGTTTGTGAGAGGGAACGACTGAGAAATGGAGACAGGTAGATAAAATGACCTCTCTCGGGACAGCCAGCAGAGCAAGTGCAGAGTAAATGATTTCCCAGCGGGGTCAGTTAGACATTCAGCAAAGAGGATCTGGCTTCATGGGGACAGAACGATGATCACAAGAGTTAATGATTTTCTCTTCTCCTTGAGACTAAAATAGCGCTTACTTTCCTCGCCTTGACAAGTAACATAAGGACAGCGAGGCAGAAAGTGAAACTCAAGTCCAAGTCAAAATAATCTCGCTTAGCAAATATATTACACATGTTGATATCACTTCATCGCAGGTCGACTTGTGTGAACAACTGATAGACATGTGCAATTAAAGGAATCAAGGGAGGCTGACTTCCAGATAAAAGTGAGTCATCATCACCGAGTTTCCTCGGAAAGCATAAAGCTCGACATATTGAAATCATTAAGATTATTTTAACGTCTCATAAGTGACACTTATCTTTGCTGCACTACAGCAATACAGTATCCACATGAATTACAAGGATAAAACAATGATCCACTCTCATGGATCAATGCGTAGCTGCACACAATCACATTCCTGAACACAATCAGTGTACAACACTCCACCATCAGAGGGAACACTGACCCCTAAAGGTCATTTGAGGCACATACTGCTCACAGTGAATGCAAACACAGTATGAGGGGGAAAATCTGTGGCAGTACCAAACTTGACCCTATTTGTTTGCCTTAAAAAGGAGCCCGGGAGCGGCACTTTAAAACTTAAACGGTCTCGTGAAACAACCTGATAATTACCCTCAGCGTGGGTAATTATGGAGCCCTACCGTATGACCTCCTGATGCCATCGCGGCCCCGCGCCGGCTCCGTGGGTGGAACTGAGCAGGGAACGCAGAGCGAGACTGAGAAAGAGACGGGGAAATCTGGAATTGGGTTCCAATCCTTCAAAATAGACACTTGGTGTGGAACCGCACTCAACGCAGTCTGGACTCGGCCCCATAATAAGCCCGTCTGTGTGAGCGTGGCCCGTTTTTGTGTTTGCGTGTGGGCGTGCCTGCTTGAAAATCGGTGCAGTTTGTACGCTCGTGGGTGTCTGCGTGTGTGTCGCTTCATTAGTGTGTTGTTTTTCTATTTATTCTCTTGATATGTGAACGAGCATCGGAGCGTCTCGCGCTCAGTTTCCTGCCGCTGTATCTGTCCGTCCTGCGGGCTGAGGCTGACAGAGCGGATGTAGATAATTATAAGGTGTTCTCACAGCGCGGCAACTTTGGAGATGTCTGCCTCCATCTCCCTCTCTGTTTCTCATCGTTCTCCTCTCCCTACCCCTCCTCCCTCCCTCTCCTGCGGCTCGGTCGCTTCTCAAGGAACCACAACACCGCAGACCCTAAGTACAATCTTCCAGCAGGCTGTGTGTGCGTATGTGTGTTTATCATTTTTTTCTTGTGTCCTTTTCCTGTCTCTTTGATTGCAGCTCAGCTGATACATATCTTTTGGTTATCCTTCTTTTCAACTCTATTTGGACACACACACACACACACACACACACACACACACACACACACACACACACACACACACACACACACACACACACACACACACACACACACACACACACACACACACACACACACACTGAACTACCCTCATCTTTGCTCACACACAGCCACATTCCAATAGTATAAACCACTGTTTTGCAGTGGCTTGCTTTTCAACTGTGTCCCTATTTTTCATCTGAATATATTACAGTTCCTCACACTGACTCACAGAACTGACCACAGTGTTTGGTAAGGCTCCCACCGGCCTAATCCACAAGTTGAAAGATGGCATAATGAATGTGTGTATTTGTGCTGACACTCGTTGCCCAACAGATCATTGTGCAATGGCACAACTCCACTTGCAAAAACAAAAAGCCATTCATCAAATTTGAAAAATCTGTCACGTGTGTTCATTGCAGTTTCTCATTTAGCTCACCCCTTTGTGTAATTTGTGAGTTTTATGACCTTTCGTTTGCATGTGTCTGTGGTTTCCTCTCTGAGTCGTTGTGTGTTTTGGAATGTCATGTATTTCCACAGTGTTCGTAAAATGTTCCCTCATTACACTGATTTATGCTTTAGAAAATTTGATCCAAACCAAAATTCGTATCAGAGATAATCTGGATGTGTGCTTAAAGGCCACAACAGGAGAGGGTGTCGGTGCAGTTCGTGTTTGTCCGAGGATTAGTGTGTGTGCACGCAGCGATTGTGTATGTTCGGTGTGCATATTTGTCTGTGTGTACATAAGCGCTGTATGGGCATGCACACAGTGTTTGCATCTGTGTTTGGGATGTGGGCTTGGGTTACAGCGCGGTGCAGATTGCTTGAACCGCGGGTATGAATGGGTCCTGCCACCTGCTATGTCTTGTCAGTCAGATGGAGAAAGAGTGCACCGTTCAATCTGAGCAGAGTCGTGTTACAAATGAGGGGGACATCTCTGCAGAAAGACGGCCCGAAGGACTGATAGACAACCGACACACAGATGAAAAAAGAGGAGCGTCAGACAAAAATAAATGTTAAATAACTCCCGAATGTAGAGTGTGTGAGGATTTTTGTACACAAGGATGTGCAGTGATTATTAATTATGGTTAGTGATTTTATTTCACTGATTTGAATTGAGATCAACTTGGAATATCAGTACTTTCAAATCTCAGTAATTTAAGACTCAATTTGCTCTGAAGTATTTGCACTTTCTTTCCTTCCACCAGATTTGCTATTTTATTTTCCCTGTGTTATAACAAGATATAACAGGAGCAGCTTGAGATATAATGAGGCAGGTTTTGAAAACACGTATTCTCAAATGTCATAATTTACATCGCTACATTGAGAAATGATAAGTCTTGACAGTTTATATATGGGATTTTATTCAGTTTCATTTTCCTGGAAAGGAAAAGCACGCAGTAAAACATCATTTTGTAACACAATATCCTTAAATAGGGCTGCATGGAGCTGAACTGTGCATCTTTGCCTGCGGATTTGTGTCCAACTGTCGCATCAATGTGTTCGCTGTCACAGTTTGCCGGAGACACATCCAGATCTGTAGCCCTGCCTCATTAATTGGTAATAAAATGGCAGAGCTGACATTCAGCTACACCGTGCAGCTGACAGGCTGCACTAACAGGCAGTGGCTCCAGACATGACCACGGTAACCACAGCCTGGTTCCTCTCAAAGTCCGTCCATCAAGCTGCCTAGTGATAGCACCATCTTCCTCTCCCTGCACAGCTTTGCAGAGGTTTGATTGTTGTGATTTGTGTGATTTTGCCAGTTTGTTCCTACATAACAAGAATTCGGGGGCCGTATTTACATATCAAAGTGAGTGTGTATATTTGCATGCGTCTGTGTGTGTTTTCCCTAAAAGTAATAAGAAGCAGAGAAGCTGAGCAGCCCGGTTGCACCGTGAGCATTTAGTGGTGTATCTGCGGTAAGCACGGCCAGGCCTCGAAGCCGTCTGTGGTCGCAGCGCTGGTCTGTGGTCCAGCCGTCCAATGACAGGAGGAGACACACGCTAATGAAATGGTTCCATATTTGACCACTTTTGTTGTGAGTTTTTTTGTTTTTTGTTTTTTTTCCCCTCTGCGCTCATGTTTATGTTGTAGTTTACTGTAATTATCCCTGTTTTTAAAGCTTTTTTTTTTTTTTTTTTTTTATGTCTCTACCGTGTGTCTCATTCTGCTGCTCTCTCCGCTGCTCTCCTTTCAGATCTTCTAGTATATTCAGATCTCTTGTGTTCTCCTCTCTCTGTGTTTCTCTCTCTCACTCTCTTGAGGGAAAACAGGAATGTTGTGCGGTGACAAGGAAGTCTAGCATTTGGGTTGAGAAAGATGAATGGTACTGTATGGTGAAATTCAACACATACTTAGACTACGCGCATAGATTCAGTGTGGTTTGGGATGTGGTCACGTTTTCCTTATTAGTCCCTCTGATACATATTCTATGTTTTAACGTACACTGAGTCACATTCTCAAGACAGAATATGTCATTAAACTGTCTCATAAGATACAGTCCTCGACTGTGAAATATGAATCACTTTGGTTAAAAAAAAGCTAAAATTAAGTTTCAATTTCAGCTGAAACTGTGTAGAAAAAAAAATTGAATCCCCCCCAAAAAAACAACTCCCTGTTTTTCTGCAAAGTAAAATCATTATGGCTTCAACAGCAAATTTGTGGCATATTTAGTGCGTTTGTAGTAAAAAAACAACAACAACAACAAAAAAACAGTCATCACTTGATTCAATCGCGCAGTCTTTGTTCTTTTGAGTGGAATAATAAAATCTTAATTGTAGAGTTCATGGCACCGAGCGTAAGGTTAGACATTTTCCGTCCGAGCTGTCACGCAATTGCACCTGAACAAGAAACCCAAAGGCCCAGGTTGTGTTATACAGACGGTCACCATGGAAACCAACCCACACCTGCTACTGTGCTTAGAAAAAGCGAAGGAAAAGGAGGGAGAAGCAGAGAGAGAGAGAGAGAGAGAGAGGGCGGTGAACTTTTGAGGCATGTGTGGATATCCTTGAGCTTAGGATAATATTTGAACACTTTGTTAAGCAAAGCTCTCAGCAAATTTCCATGGTGCTGGCTGTCTCGTCCTTTTTTTTTTTTTTTCTTCTAACACCTGTGTTTTGTGGCCGAGGCTATCATGAAAGCAGTAAACGTACACTGTACCACACACGGAGAAAAAAAGAACGCGTTCGGGAGACTGACGTGCCAAACCAAACCACTGGAGATATTATAGTTCTGTGTGCCTTTACTTTTCTAAAGCCAGCCTTGTATTTAAAAGATAAACATGTGCAATTCTCTGCATCTGTTCCTTTTAAGCTACCATTTTCTTTTCAGCTGAGTTTTTTTTCTTTTTTTTTCCCCCCCTGCATGTCAGTGGAGTCGATTTTTAGTAACACACAGACTCTCTTATAAACCACGGGAACAGCACCTATTGGGTCTAAGTCGCACACTTTCTGCCAACTGCAGAAGAAAAAGAAAGCAGTCTCGACAAACAGGAAATGAACAAGTAAAACCTGCCATTCAGAGACCTTTTTTTGTGTGTGTTTGAAAACTCCCCTGCTTGTTCATCATCCACGGTATATATGAACAAGAAAAACACTTGAAAAGGGCTGCATTATTTTTAATGGAATATTATCCATCTGTTGCATCTCAGTCAAGTGTTTTCCGCTGTCGGGCTTTTATGTTTCACGTCACTCAAACACACATTCACGCAGCCGCACGGACACGCATTCAGATAAACATAATTTAATGCCCCGTCGCCTTTCTTTCATGCCGTTTCATTATTCCGCTATTGCGTGGCATGTAGGCGTCCAAAACGCCTGCCTGTTTGGAGGATGGGGGAGTGAAGAGTACTCCATAGACAATTGCTCTTGAATTTTGAATGTAGTTTTTTTTTTTTTCTTCTCCGCGAGCTTTTTAAGACAAGAGCCAGGTTATTTTCCATAATGGAGTATGACGGAGCAGCAAATGGTAATTTATTTGAATGAATTGGTTGTATTTACCAGTTTCAAGCTGTGTCCTTGAATGTACAGCGGTGCGTGCATGGAGGGAATATGAAAACAAAGACGCATAACCACAATCTAGTACGTGTGTAAATATGTAGATGAGATGACGCAAAAGTTAGCTTCCATTATTCAGTCTGATGTTAACAGCAAACTACAAATTGAACCAAAACACTAATTGCACAGATTCTTGCATGCACACTCAGGTGTGTATTCATATTTGCATATGTGTGTGTTTGCACGTGCGTGACATGAGTTTGCATGCATCTCTGTAGCTTTTTGCATCGGCCATTGTGCCTGCATGTTGAAATACAGAATGTGCGAGTGAAAGAGAGCAGACAGAGGATGTGTGTAACAAGAGAAAGTGGGTAGCAGAGACCGAACCGAGAGTGTGTGTGTGTGTGTGTGTGTGTGTGTGTGTGTGTGTGTGTGTGTGTGTGTGTGTGTGTGTGTGTGTGTGTGTGTGTGTGTGTGAAGTGAGTGGAATGCACACACAAGTAGATGTGTTTAAATGTCTCTGTGTGTTCAAAGGCTAGTGTAAGCACACTGTGTGTGGCGAAGGGGGCACGTGGCATTTGTATGGACACACAGACAGGAGAGGAGTTGCGTGCGTGTGTGTCACAAAAGTGTGTGTTCATGTATGTTCGGGGGTCTGGGGCCGGGGAGTGTGTTAGAGGTGGAAGCTGCTGAGTGCGCTCACTGTTCCACTAGTTCATGCTGCATAAGCAGAAATTCTGATTGGATTACAATTTAGACTGGGAAGACTTGTGTGTCTGTGTGTGTGTGTGTGTGTGTGTGTGTGTGTGTGTGTGTGTGTGTGTGTGTGTGTGTGTGTGTGTGTGTGTGTGTGTGTGTGTGTGTGTGTGTGTGTGTGTGTGTGTGTGTGTGTGTTCAGGGAGAACTGTGAAATGCGGTGCATACATTTGGGTCAATATTAATATATGTATGTAAGTTTCATGTGGTATGGGGTTTGCATAAAAACAGAGTACAGTGAATTCACGTTGAACCTGCTTTCCTTTGTTTGTGTTCCACGTATATGTTCGGCGAGTGTGTGTATTCGTGTCCTCTGCTTGGTTACTATATTTTGTATGAGCTGAGCTTGTGGGCTCTCCATCTTCTTGTCTTGCTCCCATTTTCAAATGAGCGTGTCTGTGTTTAGGTTGGAGGTCCTTAGGTGCTCACGCCCAGTTCCTCCGATTTTCCAAACCACAGTAGATCCCGGCCCAGATAAAATATGTGTGTGTGTTTGTGTGTGTGTGTTTGCACAGACCACCTTGTCTTTGTCAGAGATCACCACGTGTTGAAATGTGCGTGTCTGTTTTTTACTGCGGCCCATCTGGGGGAAACCAACATGATGGACCTCAGATGCTGACATTTTGGACCTCAGTCCCTGCTCCCGGGCTCGGCTCAGTTTCAAGTGATAGGGGTCGCCACATATCAAGCCAAAATGGCAGCGAATAGAAGTTCAGGAAAGTGGAAACAGACAGAGGATACTGCTGTTTGTCTTCTGGTTTGTTCATTTGATTGTCCTTAATATCTGACATTCTTTTCTTCCCTTTTTATTTTTTCCTAATATTTTATTACCCCAAAACTATTTATGTTTTCATTTAATTCCCATTTTTATACCTAGTTTGGTTCTTTGCCACGTCCGTTGCTTTTTTTTTGTTGCTTTATTGCTGAAACGCAAGAAGACCTCCTCCGGCTTTCTGTTGACTTGAAATTGCATTTCCTTACTTCCCTTCTCAAACTCATTTCCTGACACAGCTATGTCGTGTCTTATTGGTAAACTGAGAACACGGAGGTATCTGATTGGCTGCCACATGACAATATAACAACTCTGAAGACAACTCCTAACTTAAATATTAAATTACTTGTCATTGTAATTCGAGCATTGTATACTTGTGTGTGAATAAATATGAATACCAGGATGTTGGTGTGCATGGAGTGTAGAAAAGATACCTACACACATACGCTCAACCCATCTGTGGTAAAGTACAAATTCTCACAAACTCGCATCCACAGACATCCATTCATGCCCACACCCGCCCACTCTATTTCCGTAGCCTTAAACCTTTCCTCAAACACAAATCCGACTGACGCAGATGAGCTGCAACCGTCTTTATTAGGTGATGACCACTCCCTCTCGCAGCCCTCATCCACCCCACTCGTACTCGATACCCAGCGATGGTTGACACACCACTTCCTCCATCTCCTTCAATCCTTTCTCTTATGTAGACACAGATGTCCAGATCTTACACACTGTGAGTGGGCGCAGATGGCTCCTATAGCAGCCCGTCAATCAGAGCTTTGTGGGGAGAGCAGGGAGATCACAATGCACTGGACTGACTGCACACGTGTGTGTGTGTGTGTGTGTGTGTGTGTGTGTGTGTGTGTGTGTGTGTGTGTGTGTGTGTGTGTGTGTGTGTGTGTGTGTGTGTGTGTGTGTGTGTGTGTGTGTGTATGCACACACATGCTTGTGTGCGTACGCTTGTGCTGGTTTCTATATTGTGTCCCTGTGTGTGTCCTTTTGTGCTGTGGTGTCACTGACGATGATGGATGGAGCGTTCTGATCCGAGGCTGACGTATCAGAAGACTTTACCTGTGGTGCACACACACACACACACACACACACACACACACACACACACACACACACACACACACACACACACACACACACACACACACACACACACACACACACACACACACACACACACAGCATGTGTTGTGTATTCAGCAGGCCAACCACAGGCCAATGGCTAATAGATTAATTGAATTACAATTTATTTAGTTGTAAGTCAAATGTTAATGCTGTTATTGTAATTATAATATTTTAGACCAGCCTGCAGAGCTGAGCAAATATTTTGATTGATGTGCAGCATATTTTTTTGTGGTGAGAGCTTCAATTAGATTGCATTGTCTTATAATTGGCATTTGGGCATCATGCATCCTACATAACAGAAATATCTAGTAATTAGATGTTGTGAAGAGAAGGAAATGTATTTAGTAAATAGTCTTTACACACAGTATGTTGCTGATATTTAAACACTTTCACATAGGGCTGCAAAAAGTATTACTTTTTGTTTGTTTTGTCCAACAAACAGTTCAAAACCCAAGGATTTAAAATATGCAATGATATGAGACATAGAAATACAGCAAATACTCACATTTTAAAAGCTGTAAATAGAGAATGTTTGGTATTTTTTGCATTTGATTTATACATTTGTAGAGTTTTGCAGAACATGTTCTGTAGACTGACTGAGGATTATTCTGGATTCTTTACCATTTACCCTGAAAATCAAAGCTTTACTCTAAGAACCTGCTGTATGGCTGTGCACAGTTGTAGCAACCAATACCAAAATGATCCATTTTGTCTTCTTTGTGCTACAGCAAAGTACAAGGTTCACTGACACAAAAGCTGTTCACATTAGCATTTATAGGACATATAATCCTGTGTTAACTTGCTTTTAGGAGGGGAGTGTTCTTCCTTGTTAATATAATGCTGATGGTCTTGTGATTGTTGAACCTTCAGAGTTGATGGAACTCATCTTTGGTGATTAAACTTTAACTGACTGTGAGCAGTCTGGCTAGACTTTAGCCTATACATGAAGTCTCGTGTCAGCTCGCCACAGTTTATACTCAAGGACTTTGTACACCGGAGTGGAACTCTGTGAAGAGGTACATGTGCAGTCACAAACTCATTCATGTTGATTTGCATTATAACCCATTTACAGATACATGCACACCCTTGCGCATACTTACTTACACCCGAGTGTGTCCCCTGGCCCTGACTCCATATGAATTATTCAGCCAATCACACGGCTGAACAGTCTGAACTGTGTCCCTGATTGGGACATGCTGTGTTCATTTAAAATGCGTCACGCTATATTTGACTGACATGTGTCCATATGGATATGTGTGTGTGATTGTTTGTAAATGTTTGAGTGAAAACACAATTAAGGAAACATGAAATTTCCTTTATTGTAATTTCATACAAAAGGGCACCATGATTGGGGCAGCACTTAGAACTGTTCTTCTAGCTATTAACACATGGCTATAATGAAAAAAGCAAAACATGTCTTGACTGGTCACTGATATTTTAGTTATGAATAATTCATACGGTATTTAATCGAAACGGTGTGTGATTAGTCCGTGCTTTTTTTTTTTTTTTTTTTTTTTTTTTTTAAGTGAAAAGGTGTTTTGTACTGCAGAAATGTGGGGGTTGTTTTCTCATTTGAATCTTTTTATTCATCTGTTTTTTAGTGGGGTTTTTTATTTATCCATATCCATACATCTAAGCCTCAACACCATTTTCTTCTTCTTCTCTTCCAGAGATGTTAGAGTCCAGTAACCTCATGACCTTCAATGGCTTGGCCAACAGCTCGAGCTACGACACTTTCCTATTGGATGAGGAGCGAGGGAGACTACTGGTCGGAGCTGAAGACCACATCTTCTCTTTTGACCTCGTCAATATCAACAGAGAGCACAAACAGGTAAAACTCAGATGCATGATAATTTATTTGACTGACAGAAAAGCTCCCAAATTAGTACCTGAAGTGGCAGAAATGTTCCCTCAACACATCATGAATAGCAAGAATAGTATAGAAAAGTTCCAATTTGTCAACCTTCGTGGTAGAAATGTTCCCAAATGACACCCTGATTGTCAGAACAGTTACCAAATGGTACCTCAAGTGGTGGAATGGTTTCCAAATGGCCACCCCCTAAATCAACTGAATGGGGTAACGAGCCCTCCCAATTTTTTAAAACCACAAATAAAAACATCTTATGGGCTTATTTGTGTAAAATTGACATAGTATATGTGTGCGTGTGTATAATAGAGCTTGCTGTAAAAAGCTGACCTTGTTCTACATCCATAAGAAGCTAAAAAAAAAAAGCACCCCAAAGGTTCTGCAGAGTCAGCACTTGATATGGTGTATGTGGATTCCAAGATGGATGATTGGTCAAAACTTCCAGCCCTTTTGTCAGCAAAAATATGAGCATTTGGAAAGCTGACATTTGGTTCTAACTTCCTATTCAGTCCCCCTAACAAAATTCACCATTCAAAAGTACTGGGATGTGGCAAACTTCCCGCCCTTCAATGTTTGGTGCTAGAAGGTTTGAATGGAGATGGGCGTGACCCATTCCGGCATGGAAACAACATACTAAAAAAGTTAGGGCTCTTACATGTTTAGAAACCAATTCTCTCCTCTCCTCTGGAGTCCATTACTCCATCTCTTTCTCCCCTC
Source organism: Brachyistius frenatus (assembly GCF_029030835.1). Taxonomy (NCBI): domain Eukaryota; kingdom Metazoa; phylum Chordata; class Actinopteri; family Embiotocidae; genus Brachyistius; species Brachyistius frenatus. The sequence goes on from NW_027210632.1 coordinate 3,084,035, forward strand.
CCTTCATCCCTCCCACTGTCTGTCTGGGTCCAGACAGGGCTGTCAATAATTCCATTACTCCACCTGGACTAGGTTAACAGTCTTTTTATCTGATTCAGGCTGCTATCATGGACACACAAGACTGACACAGACTTGCCTGCAGGCTGCAGAGAGCCGAACAGGAAAATGAAAGTGCTGAAAAATACATAGTCAATTCAGAGAGGGAGAGTGTGTCTCCGAATTCTTTTGCCCTTGGCTCGGATGTGCACTTTTTCTTTCCTTTTTGCTCTTTTGTTCTAATCTTTGCATCATTATAAGATAAAGGCCAAAAAGCAGTGATTAAGCAAATTTAGTGTAATTACCCTGAAATGTGCAAAGTAGACTCCCATGAGAGGAAAACTCAGCTGATCTCGAAAGGAGATAAAGTCTAGGAATAGAATGAGGAATTTCTGTGTAACTGTGTGTATTGTATGGACATAATAATGCGAGGACATGCATGTGCATACATTTACATTGTCTATTGACATCTGCATGGCCAGCAGCAAAAAGCGGCGCTCTATTGCACCCAGCTTTTGAGTATATAATCGTTCCCTGAATTATTACAGCTCACACATGCACTCATGCTCCATGTGTGTTTGTAATTCATGTGACACGAGGGGCCACAGATGGATGACAGTGAGACCTAGCTCTTCCAAAACAAAGTAGCGAAACTCTGGTTTCTCTTGATGTGGAAAGTACAACCTTATGCTGAGGTCTTCAACCGTACAAAAGGATTCAAACTTTTTAAATGCAGTAATTTGAACCAGAACCCCTGTTTAGACTGAATGACATGTCTTAATTGACACAGCAAATGCAATATAGGGGGCAGTAATTGTACATTTTCCAACATATTTTGTTTAATTTTACATAAACACACTATATTTTCTCATTTCTCATTTTCATTGAGCTGTGATGTAAATCCTTCACCCATAAAGCATTTAAGAGACCATCCCTTTTATATATTTAGTATTATATACTGATCATTTTACTCAAAACAGTTTATTGATGGTAAGGCCAAGGATATGCATGAAAATAAAGAATATTAATAAAAATAACGCGTGACAAATCCAAAGTCATTCTCCTGGAATTGCACAAATGTTGTTTTCCTCTGATTCACTGTTTTGACTCACTGCCTTCCGGTTTTCTGTTTCATGAAACAACATGTAATTCTTCCTCTCCACCTCCAGCCTCATGTGACTTTGTCTTTTTTCTCATTTGAACAGATTGCATGGCCCGCCACCCCCTCTAAGAGGGATGAATGCAAGTGGGCAGGGAAAGACCTCGGGGTAAGTCCACATTTGTAATGGCATCATGATTAGAGCTCTTCCATGTAATGTTTGCTTTTTTTATTACCCAAATTCTATTCCTGTCCTTTCTTCAAATTTGTCAGTGATTCTTGTTTGAGTTACCGGACCACATTAAATGTCCTAAAACCAACGTAGTATTGGAATAATGTGAAGAGGAAGGAGATTAGCTCAGACAAAAGTACAGTAGCTCTGTTCCATCTCACCTCTGGCACACTGTACTCTCTGTAGGCCGTCCCCCAATGAATCCTACAACTAAACACACAGAAACACACACCACAGCAGATGTGTGGTCACAGTAAGATGTACACATTGTGTCAGGGGCACAAGGACAATGACGCAGAGGTTATTTGCTTCTATGTTGTACAGTTTAATTTTAGGAGTATGCTTGTTTATGCGCCTCAGAGTATGCGCATGTGGGCATTTTTATGTGGGAGTGTATTGTTTGAGTTCCCGTTATCTGGCGCTGTGTGTTAGCTCACATGTCCAATTCTGCACTAGTTTGCTGAACACACACTATATGCCACCGACTTTGTTTGTGTGCACACCGGTGTTAGTGTATGTTATCTGTGTGTTGCTATTTGGAAAAGGTCCTCTCTGTGTTGTATCTGATCTTAATTTCATGGCTGAACGAGTCTCGAGTGCGGGGCTGCAGAGTTCGAGGATTATCCTGAATTGCATAGTCCTTTTAAATCCCAGAGGTTCCACCGGGTTCAAACTCACCACCATTTTTTTTTTTTTTTTTTTTTTTTTTTTTAACGTGGACACGAAGTCATAACCGCATAAGCAATACTACACCTTCACTCCCTGTGCAGTGGGAAGAGTGTTCTTTGGCAACAGAAAATTTCACAAAACACAATGATGAGGTATTTGCGTGCTGTGAAAATGTTTATCCTTGAAAATGAGGCGGTGAGAGCAGAGACTGGGTACTGCATGAGGAGGCCTTGATTAGGACATTACTAAAGCATTCAGAGCTCCCAAAATGATGCATTTCTCCAAACCACAATTTACAGCCGGAGAGCAAATGTAACAGCTGCCCACATCCCCTCTAAATGCCTGATGGCTGCATCACTATCCCAAGCAGGGCTGTGTAATACAGCCCAGGTTGTTGCATTTCATTCAGTGAGCAAAGGGTTCAGATACTGGAGTGTGGATTTTACAATTTTGTAGAACAGCCTGATGTCATTTCCGATTAGCTGTCCAGCTATTACAGACCTTAAAGTAGAAATAACAGTCCAAAGTTATCCTATGTTTCCAGTGCTTCTTCCATATTCAGTTAAAGACCTCAGCATTATCTCAAAATTCACTCAACTCATCCGAATATGTACAAATCTGTCCACTCATTCCTCCCATGGAAAGTCATCAGTAATACCCAGTCCAAAGGGAGTCATTAATTTGATCCAATAATGACTCATTTATCCTCTGTGGGTATTGTGGTTTTCACATAATGACATGGTTTGTGACCATAGGAACCATTTTTCACCTGATGGCCAGACGGGGCCCGCACGTCTGAGTGACCATACTGAACGTCTGTCAGTGTTTGGGTGCAACCTACCTACCACATAGCTAATGAGTCGACCTAAGACAGCCATGTAAAGTCTTAAACAGAGCTGACCCTGGAGTTTAATGGAAGGAGTTGATGAAATGTACATAATAAGAGTGATGTCAGGGGGGACGTTTGCTCCTGCTGTTCATCAGTAGGAAACACAGAGGGTAAAGTCATTAAGTTATCCAGTCACATAGACACAGAGACGGGCAGGGTCGAGGTCAGCCACAAGACATCATGCAAGTCTGTGAATTTATCCGTAGTTCTGTGGCTGACGTGTGCAAACTTTGTGAGTAGAGTGGGTTAATGATAACATGCTGGTTTAAAGGTGTCAGATACAGAGAAGTAAACCCAGCCTGTTAGCCTGCTATAACAAATATTTTATATTTCAAATTGAAAGAATATTTTGAAAGTTAAATCAACCACACTCATGTCTGTATTGGCAATATGAAGGTACCAACAACAGCCAGTTAGCTTAGTACAAAGACCAGAAACGGGGATAAGATCTTTCCAAAGGTAACAGACTCTTCCTGCCCACACCGCTACTGCTCACTAATCAAAATGTTATGTCTTGTTTGCTTAATCGTACAAAAGAAATGAAATATTTTGGGGGCGCAGTGGCTTCCTGGGTCTCCACCGGTTGCCTGGCCTTCTTACAGGGACAACAAGGTCTCAGGAAGTCACTGCATCCAGCCAAAACATAATCCATCGCGTATCCTCCCATCGAACCACATATTATCATATCAACACTTTTCTTTGCACAGATGAAACAAAATACACTGGTAGGCACATTTTGTAAACTGAAAGCGGAGAACAGGTGAGCTAACAGGCCAGCTAAGCTTACCAGCTGTTAGCTTCAGTTGCATGTTGAACGCACAGATGTGTGATCAGTGTCCAGTTTCACGTCGAACTCGCTGGAAGAAACTAAATCAGAATATTTGCCAAGATTTCAAACTTCACTGTAGAGGAGGACGAGGAGTCAAACAACAGTTTCTGCTTTTTTGAATAACAAAAGCAGGTTCAGTTTTTCTGGAAAAGATTTGCAGAGTGTGAACCCGGAGTTAATTGTGAAGTTGCACTGGAAAATGTCATCACTCCAACCTGCAGCCCTGTTTCCATTTATGTCTCATACGAGGGACATCATCGGCTCATCAGAGTAAAACGTCTGTGAGCTTCAGAGGAGTGAGCAGATAGACGTGGTGAAGGCAGGAAGGGAGACGGATAATTTGGCCGTCGGCATGTGATGTGATGTGATGTGCGCTGGGTTTCCAAATCCCCTAACAAATGTGTACTTATTTGTTAGGTGGGTATCCAGCATGTATTTATAATTAGGCAAACCCCCAGCCTAATCTCTTAAACACGTGCCCAAATCAACTCCTCGAGGCTGCTAATAACCCTCCTGCATTAACCAATCCTGTTGATTAGCACTCTGATAAACAGTCTCACACCACTGGGACTATCAGCATGTACTGGAGAGCCAACCCAAATACCCTCCATAAACTCAAAACATGTGGGTCATTAAAGATCTGTGGTCGATTTACTTGATTTGATTTACAGGTGGGATTTCCTTGAGGGAAACTTAATTTCAGAACCAACTGGAAAGTCCCTGCTTAAAATGGAATTCCAACAAAGCCTTTGTCTAACCTCTATTATCCTCTGCTTTCTGCTGGTCTCTATTGTCAGTTGAATCACGCCAAAGTTTCTCTCTATTAAAAATGTCATCTTTATTTTCAAAATGGATAAAACTTCATTTCAACTTTATGATATGTGGGAATATTTTGGCAGTGTGAGATCACGGCTAACATATGCAAGCTCTTTCATAACAATCCCCAAAAGTTTCACATGCTTTGAAAGACTATATAATATGCTACACTGGTAAGATTTCAACATAAACAAAGACACATCTCACGTTCACAAAATGTATTAAAATCTCTTTGCCAGATGTATGTCTCATTGTATACAATTAGCTAGAAGTTGGGAGTTGACCTTCTTTGTCTTATATTTTTTCTTTCTTTCTTTCTTTCTTTTTTTTTTTTTTTTTAGAAAGAGTGTTCGAACTTCATCCGGGTCCTTCAACCGTACAACCAGACCCATCTGTACATCTGTGGCACAGGAGCCTTCCACCCCATCTGTGATTATCTGGAAATGGGAAAGCGGGCAGAGGTAATACGTTTGGTGCTTTAATGTAACCAAATGTGATGTGGGTTTTTAATCAGTTGTATATATGCAAAAGGTCATTTAGATCTCAATTGAGCAGTCGATAAGAAGTCATTAAATGTGATAACAGTGAATAAAGAAATGCGATGGCTGCATTGAGTCTATGCCAACACCACCCACACACACACACACACACACACACACACACACACACACACACACACACACACACACACACACACACACACACACACACACACACACACACACACACACACACACACACACACACACACACATTTTAAATAGTGAGATACAGCAGTGTTCATTCCTCTCATTGATTATGTTCTCATCAGTGTTTTCTTTCGTGTGAAGACAAAGTGGAAAAAAAACTACACTGTTCAATATCAGCTGTCGGATATTAAACAACCTCTCTCCTATGTAAAAGTTTAATCAGTCATCTTGATAAAGGTCTACAGGCTAATCAATGTAGCAGCGTGGCTTCTGCATGCCCCAACAATGGGGTGGGGAGTGGGTGCTTGCACCATGCTGTTTTTAGTATTGAAGACCCTGCATGTGTTCACTTCAGTTTAAATCAGTGTTGTCAGTAACTGATTTAAAGAAAAGTGAGTAAGCTGGGTCTCTCTTTTGTGACTTTTAATTTATCCAAAGACTAATGTCTACTGTTACTGCATTAGCCTACATTATTACCCCATTATTTTTTTTTTATTATTATTGCAGAGCCTAATGCTGAGCGCAAACCAGAGCAGAACGAGTCAGCAGTGTAAAAAAATTGCTCATTGCTCATTGCTCATGTCCGGCTGACTTTGTTTCGCATCGCAGCCCAAATTTAGCATGCTATACTGAGAATAGGTTGTAACCTGAAACGCAGGCTATAAATGTACCTTTAACCAGGCTTAATGTGGCTTTCATTTCATGTTGACCTCTGACCCTTTCCACCACAGGACAACATCTTTCGACTGGCCTCGCATTTCGAGAACGGCCGCGGGAAAAGCCCCTACGACCCCAAAATGCTCTCGGCCTCGCTTCTGCTTGGTGAGTTTGATCTCTGCCTCCATCACCTCCAAGATTTACTCCTGGTCATTTGTTCCTAACTAAGCTTTTCTCACTGGCAGATGGAGAGCTATACTCTGGCACTTCTGCTGATTTCATGGGAAGGGACTTTGCCATTTTCCGTACCCTGGGAGACCATCATCCAATCAGAACAGAGCAGCATGATTCAAGATGGCTGAATGGTAAAAAATAAAAAGCCCACAAGAAATGTATTCTCATGAAAAAAAAAATAATCTATGTTGAGTGTTATCTACTTTTTCTTCATGAAAATAAGTATTGTGTATGTACTCCCAGAAATGTGGTATTGTATTATCCTGTAGATACCTCACATATGCCGCTTCTCCTGGGTTTTCAAGAGGCTGTTTGCATCCACAAACTTGGCCAACAGTGTTCAGACTGCAAAAACTAGATAACATACATTTTAAAACTTCACAAACTCCAGCAGAATTTACTGTTCCTGTAGAATTGAACAGTTGAGGCATATATACACAACAGCTTTTCAGTAAAAGCTGGAGGTGAACTCCTGTCATTGGCCATTATTATGGGAAAGCTTTTCAACAGACTTTGAAGCATTAAATTCTCTCACAGGCCTCAAGTCTCCAATCATTTCCATTCATGCGTGGACATCAGATATGAAGAGCCCCATTCACAAAGTCACTGGATTTGCCTGTGCTAGTAAGATTAGCGGTGCAGCGAGGGTTATTGACTGTTCAGTCTGTCTGGCTATCTTTCGGCACCGCGGAGGACTTAGGGAGCCACAAAAGGTCAGTTTTGAACCTTTCACTCGAGCTGTGCCATCCCCTTTTTCCCCCCTTCTTCCCACAGAACTAATCCGCTCTCAGCTGTTTTCCTGCAGCGGAGTCAAATTCCTCGCAGTTCCCCTCAACCACCCACCTCCCCCCAGCGCCATCAAAAATCACAAACAGTGGTCTCTGCAGCGCTGATTACTGTGACATATTAATAAAGAGCGATTTAAAAGGGAGAAGTCATTGTTGCAGCGTTAATCCCCATCGATCTTTCACCTTGTTCAAACAAATACTCCAGGGATTGAATCCATTCGCCTCGGCAAAATCCAACGCCTTCCCCACAAAGAGGGGATTGTAATTGCATGGATTACTGGGATGGGGATGTTCTATTGAGCCTTTATCAACAAGGTTACATGGTACTCAAATGTAACAAGAGAGGAACTTGGGCATGAATCCTTAATAGCAGCCGATTCTAAAAGGATTTAGGGTTAATCGGTAGTTTTGGCTGTAGTAGTCTTGATTTTATTTACACATCTCTTTTCATGCCTTCTTACTCGCACGGATGTTGGATTAAACCTCCTTCGAATAAAGTGGCCTTTTGTCGGCACTTAAATGTAATGAATTGTATGACCTCAGCGGTTGGCGACACCAGCAGCAGCCTGTTTTTCTATGTGATGCATGCCCGGACGAATTTATGAACGTGTAGATTTGACGGCACATATTCACGATGGAAGAATGAAGTCGGTGTGGGGCACACATGATTCATTCCAGAGGTCTCGCACCCTCACAGCACATATAAATCTGCTTCCCTCTTTGGCCACACTCTCCTTTTTCACAGCTACTCTATATCCTAAACGGCCATGGAGGTGTAACATGGCACTGCTTGTTTCTCTCCGGCTAACCCTCGAGCTTTCAGGCTCATTTTACGCGTGACGACGCCTCAGTGACTGCGGCCACTTTTCCTCAGTCCCTATACTCCCTTTACATCAAAAGATATATTCCAGCCACCACGGCCCCCGCGGCCCCTGGCTCCTTTAGTTTAACTTTGATTTCCTCTCGCGCTTAAAGTCAAGATGAATTTATTCAAATGTTACCCCGGACAATCAGAGCCATGTGTGTTTGTGAGGATGTGGTCTAGAGACAGGGGTTATGTGGGATTTGGATTTGGAGCGCTCACTTGAGGTAAAGTCAGATACTGTAACACCAGGGCGTAAAGTGAATGGCTGTTATTACTGAGCCGTGACCGAAGAATATCATGGGGGATTGGTTTTAGAGGTGTAAAATAGGGTTGAAAGGATTGTAATTGGGACAGAGGTTGGATTGTAAGATTACATCTGTGAGAGTGTGTGGGTGTGATTTTCTGACTTTGTACGAGTGTGTACAAAGTTTTCCCACTTTATCCACTTTCTTTTTTTCCCCTTTAGACCCCAGGTTCATCGGCGTGCACTTGATCCCTGAGAGCGACAACCCTGAGGACGACAAGATCTTTCTGTTCTTCAAAGAGAACGCCATGGATGGAGAGCACACTGGAAAGGCAACCATCGCCAGGATAGGACAACTGTGTAAGGTAACAACACACGCAACCAAACAAAGTCCATATCACTTTTAAGCAATGAAAAAGCCTGATTTTAAAAATGTACATCATTAGCTACGGTTCTGTTGCAGTCGTAAGTAGATACTGAGCTGAGAGCTTACAGAGATGTGTTGATGTTGTTGCAGAATGACATGGGAGGTCACAGGAGCCTTGTAAACAAGTGGACCACTTTCCTCAAAGCCCGGCTAATGTGTTCAGTCCCTGGGGTGAATGGCATTGATACGCACTTCGATGAACTACGTAAGTGTGTAGTCTCCATTTGCATATGAAGAAACCTCACAGATCTCTTCAAAATGCTCTTGAAAAGTCTCTCCTTCAGCTTCTCCTGTTTCTGATTTTCAGAGGACGTGTTTCTCATGAGCTCCAAGGACCCGAAGAATCCAGTTATCTACGCTGTATTCACAACATCCAGGTACAAACCTGTGCAGATTCTTTTCCTGATGACCTCCAAACTGTGCATCAAATTTTCAAACAGCCTGACAGATGCTCGTAGTATCATATTTGTTTTGTTGATTTGTTGCTAGGAGATCAGAAGGAGTTGATATATATTCAGCGGGCAACCGTTCTGGACAAGCGATTTCCTCTATATTTGAAAAACACACACGTTTCGTATTTCCTTTCACGCATTCGTTCTTTTCACATCTTTCATTCCGTCCCTTTATCTGCAATTTCCGAGCCATTTTAAATGACATGACGGGACGCATGCGACCGAGTGTGCCGCCATCTAATTCCCAGACAGCGCTCCCGTAATCCACTTACAGGTGTCTTACGGTTGCTTTCCTTTCCGATGGCAGACGTCCCCCTCGTCTCAGATTGGAGATTGCTTTTATCCCATTCCCCCATTCCTCCCTACCTGTCCCCCTGTTTTTTTCATTGAAACCTTGGCAGGCTTGTAGGGAAATCAGATTATGGGAGCAGGAGGGAGCGAGAGAAACATGATATTCACTTTGCAGCAACGCATGATTCTCCCCTGGCCACCGCCCCAGACATGAATGGGGATTTCAGAGGCCGGGTGTGGCTCTATTGAAGCATGTGGAGAGGTGAAGGCACGGGGGCGAGGCAGATAAGTGAGTTGAAATGGCACAGATGGTGGCACTTATCATGATGATGAATTTGCATTTGGGAAGGAGGAGGGGGGGGGGTATTTTGTGTCCAGTACTGTCTCTGGGCTGCTTTGAAAGGAGGACAAACACTTCACCATCAATCACAGCTAATGATAAGACGAGCTGAATAGAACAGTGGCGCGAGCTAACGCATACTGACAGGCGCCTTGCATCACCAGACCCGTATGGCTTTTCTCAGCTTTCTGGAATGTATTCAGACCAAGAGGTTGGTGCGCGCTGGTGGGCGTAAATCTACGTATACACACACACACACACACACACACACACACACACACACACACACACACACACACACACACACACACACACACACACACACACACACACACACACACACACTTTAAAATTCAATTATGGGGCATTGAGGAATTAGAGTGGTTTAATTGGTTTTCTAAGTGGCCGGTTTTCAGAGATGAATAGAGCAGACATTCAGAGGGACCAGCTTTTAATATCTCTGCTTAATGAGGCACAAAGAAGCTGCTACTGACAGATCAATGTTTGATTGTGCCTCTATGTGTGCGTGTGTGTGTTTGTGCATTTTTCTAGGGGTGAATTTGTACACCTCTTTCCTTTTCTCTGTGCGTGTATCTGCACAAACACATGTTCGGCCGTCTTCTCAGGCACACGTATTGGACTGTCTTTTTTTTTTTCTTTTTGCCCCGGGAGTTAATTGAATTTCTCTGTAATTAACATTTTCAAATGCTAATCCATTCATCTTCCATGCTTTGGTGAGTACTGTCGGCTGTGTGTATGCCAGCCACATCCCTAATTAGTCTGATACAACTTCCCATTGCAGTCAGCAAGACAAAGGACATCTCGAATCTTATTGACGCGTTTTGGCTCCTGCGAGCGCGGCACATTTGCCGTCCAAAAGAAAATCTGCCATCTGAAAAAGTGACACTTGGAAAGTTAATGAATGAACTTGAGAACATCTAACCTGGCAAAGCAAATAATTACAAATCTATAAAACTGTGATACAAATCTCTTCACATGGTCAGAAGACTGCAAAGAGCCAGATTACTGAGTCACAATCTCCATAAGAACATTTTATTAACTTGTATGTAATATATATCTTTGAATATTTTCATGGAAATCCCAAAATTCTTCGCTTAAATGAGTCACCATTGAGATTGCTGTCTTCTGGATGACCCAGGACAGAGCATAAGTTGAAAGAAAATCCACATCATTTGTTTTTCCTTCTCGTGTGTTTGATCGACCTTGCTGCTTCGGACCTCGTCTGGCTAGCGAAAGCAACATCCGCCCATCTGGCTCAAGCGAACGCTTGCAAAAATATTAAAGGGGATTTCAAATATGCTCTGAACCAGGTCTCTTGTTTAGTTGGTGATGTGCCCAAATTCCTGTCTGTTCTCAAGAGGCTGGAAGCAATCAGAGAGAAGTTCCAATCTGTCATTCCTATACTTAGGTAATGACAACCTCGCTCCCTGCTGTCTTTGTGCGATGAAGGGTCATTTTGTTGTCTTTCTTCAGCATTTCACAAGCTCCTAATCCTTGTCTTGTTTTCTCTGTCATCTTGTTCTCTCCCTGTCGTCATCCTTACACTCTTTTTATCTTTCCCTCCACAGTAACATCTTTAAAGGCTCGGCAGTGTGTATGTACAACATGGCAGACATCCGGAGGGTTTTCCTCGGCCCCTACGCCCACAGAGACGGACCCAACTACCAGTGGGTGCCTTTTCAAGGGAGGGTGCCGTACCCTCGCCCTGGCACTGTGAGTCCTATTATACGAAAGCACAAATACAGTAAATGTATAATAAAGTAACATGGAGATGCAAAACACTGCTTCTCACTCTTCAATTTGTGCTTTTTTTTTTTTTTCTTCAACCTCAGTGCCCCAGCAAAACATTTGGAGGTTTTGACTCCACCAAGGACCTCCCCGATGATGTCATCACTTTCGCCAGGGGTCACCCTGCCATGTACAACCCAGTGCACCCGATAGGGGGACATCCCATCATGGTGCGGACGGACGTGGACTACCAGTTCTCCCAGCTGGTAGTGGACAGAGTGGAGGCAGAGGACGGGCAGTATGATGTCATGTTCATCGGCACAGGTATACAACTTTACGCTGACGTCGTAGCCATTTATTTGTTGCTTTAAAATGTGTTTTTAATGCCAGGCTTGTTCACCTTAAAGCTTTTAGACACGTTATTGAGATCAATCTTAGGTATATGGCAACAAATTTGGCAAATAAAACAATATTACTCAAGAATATTTCACTGAATATATCCTAGTCCAGCGTCAAACCTTTTACTTGTGGCATTTATGCAGGGAAAAGGCCAAACAATAAAATCTATAAACAAGGCATGCATCCAGATTTTAACACGGGTTAAAAATTCATGTATATGTAACCCATGAATAAACATATATATATGTATGCATGATTTCATGATGCACTTAATGTATGTGGCTGTTTGTTGTCTTTCAGATATGGGAACAGTGCTGAAGGTGGTGACAATCCCCAGAGAGAGCTGGCACGACCTCGAGGAGGTTGTGCTAGAGGAGATGACTGTCTTTAGGGTATGACATTGAAAATTGACTGTTAACAGCAATTTATGAAGCTGCTCCCTATGAAAATATGATGATGTCCATGGGTTTTAAACAATCTGTCTTTGTTTTGTACAGGAGCCTACTCCCATTACTGCCATGGAGCTGTCCACAAAGCAGGTAAAAACATATTTTCACACATCGTAATTAATCCAGAAGTTGTTGACGAGGCTACGGGGTCCAATTGAGAAGTTCTGGGCCTTTAATCAAACATTTATCCAAAAACAAAGATATCTAATGTGCCTACTGAGAACTAAACCCGCAATCGCCTTCTTTTTTTTTCCGCAAGAACCATTCCAAAAGAGCCACGCAGGAATATTTAATTTTTACGTCCGTGCTGTTTATTTGGCTCCCACAGCAACAGCTGTACCTTGGCTCAGCCCTGGGTGTATCACAGATGTCTTTGCATCGGTGCGAGGTGTATGGGAAAGCTTGCGCCGAGTGCTGCCTGGCCAGAGACCCTTACTGCGCCTGGGACGGTGCTGAGTGCTCAAGATACTTTCCTACCGCCAAGAGGTAGGAGCCTGCACACACCACGCACTCCTCTTTAACCTTTATTTATCCTCCGAGGGTTTGCTGAGCCTGCACGCTCCTTTCCAGCAACATCCTGCCTTTGTGTTAATGTCATCACATGCAGTCACACCTGGGAGTTATCAGTACACCTGCATTCTGCGCCAGCAGTTGGCTTTAAAACAACTGGTTTTAAATGCTGTGCTCAAGGGCATCCTGATATACAGCCTTATTTCTCTAACCTCAGACCGCCACTAGCCTATTGGCAAGTGCAGTGAATCCAAAATATAGACGATGATACACGGCACTTGCCAAAACATCTGAACATGCACGTAATCTGGATGTTACACAGGCACAAAATACGGTCATTAAACACACAAATTCACATTCCAAGAAGTTCAATCCAGCAACCTGGGTTAGCGCTCATGCCAGCAACAGTTGTTCGGAGTTGTGATTTAATTACGCTACAGCCAAGACACGCACACATAAAGAGACACACATGAATATACATACATAAGTACACACACACACACACACACACACACACACACACACACACACACACACACACACACACACACACACACACACACACACACACACACACACACACACACACACACACACACACACACACACACACTAAATTATAGCCAACAGGAGCTGTCTGACCGCTTCACCCTGCAGCCAAGAGGTATGAACATACACACCCTCAAATTACCCTCTGCTGTATCCAGCAGGATTAAGCTGACCACTAGAGCCCTCACACACACACACACACACACACACACACACACACACACACACACACACACACACACACACACACACACACACACACACACACACACACACACACACACACACACACACAGCACTACACCCATGCGTCTCATTCATCCAGAACTTCTCACACCAGCAGAAGTAGGCCAGTGGGTATACTCCAGCTTGGCAGGGTTACAGAGGAGGTGGCACACCCCATGGTTAAGGCCAGGACCAGCTCCTCTCAGCTCTCCTCTAACACTGCAAATATTTTCCCTCTCAGAACGAGAACCAGACACCCGGCCCTGCACGTGCTCAGACGGCCAAAAAGGCAGGAATGTTAGCCGAGGAAATGTTCGGAGGAGGGACATGCGTGAGGAACGAGTGTCCAAATATTTTTGACACACAAAAGTTTGGCAGGGGGAAAGGAAATGGTCGTATTTGTGAGCAGAATTTACACATGCGGTCTATTTCATTTCATTTTATTTTTTAATTTAACCTTAATGGCTCTACTTTTTCACTCTACCTGCTCTTTTCCCTTCTTTCCAGCCCTTGCCTCATTTTTGGCTCACCCCTTCTTGATTTGTAACGGCGCCTGTTAAAACTATGACAACTAGAAGCAGGGGACACATCCGCAGCTAGTCAGTAAAGCCAGACTATGAAAATGCCTCACCATCGCAGTAAAACGCCAAATGACATCGTGGACTTTCATATGGAGAGGACAAAGAGCGGCGCTGCTTTTACAAGGCGTTTCAAGGGCAAAACAATACTGTGTGTGTTTCGTAATAACGGCTCATCAGCAGCCAACGAAGCCTGGTGTTTCACTGCTCAGCAGGTTTATGTTTCTTACAGTTTGCCAGGCTTTCGTGTGTTTTTTCATCCATGTGATTTAACAGTGGAGTAAAGGTTGAATAAATGCCCATGTTCTTGGGCATTGGGTAACATTGCCCCCTAGTGGTTGAAATTAAAAAGTACAGAGAAAACAACGTGCTAAATAATTTCATTAATTGTCTGTGCATCCATGTATGTTTTCACTACTGCCATTCACTAGTTACTTGTTTTTCTTCACAGGAGAACCCGACGTCAAGACATCAGAAACGGAGATCCTCTCTCACAGTGCTCGGACCTGCAGCATCATGGTACCTTAAAGACTTCACACAGACACGATACAGTCTGCCTCCTCTCCGTGCCACACACTTCTAATTACTCTCTCTCTGTGTGTGTGTGTGTGTGTGTGTGTGTGTGTGTGTGTGTGTGTGTGTGTGTGTGTGTGTGTGTTTTATTAGATGACGTGGATGGCTTAGGAAGCACCGTGGAGGACCGGAGTGTGTTCGGTGTGGAGAACAGCAGTATGTTTCTGGAGTGCAGCCCCAAATCTCAGAGAGCGCTCATCTACTGGCAACTGCAGAAGCCCAACGATGATCGCAAGCATGAGGTGTGTGTGTATTTGTGTGTGTGTGTGTGTGTGTGTGTGTGTGTGTGTGTGTGTGTGTGTGTGTCTAAGGTCACATTTTAAAAACTATGTGAAATAAATGGAAAATGAATGGAACATGTACATTTCGTGTTCCCTGGTGTACAGCTGCCCTCTTATTTAATGGTTTTTCAATCATAATTAATACTGTTATGTGAATCACAAATTAAGACCATACTATCTATTTCACTTAATTCGATTTCTGCAGAAAAAACATCTCTCTGCCTTGGGCCAAACCTTTCCTGATCTGACCTATGACTCTCTTCATCTTTAACCTCGTAGACCTGGGAGGGCGTGGCTGTTTAGATTCACTTTTGACCCGAGGATGTAGCCGATTACTTTTGCAAGAATTTGTTCTGTGGCTGTATTTTTCTAGCCGGGTGTTCATGCCGTGTTGTTTCAGGTACCAACGAGAAACAGAAACACGAGACAAGAAGTCCAGTGACAGATCCAGCAGTATGAGGGCTAATCAGATGCAAAACACAGCAGTTTATCTTTTTTTCTTTTCTTTTCTTTTTTTTTAAAGGATATTGCCACTCCAGCAGAAATACAGTTTCCAGCTTACATATTAATCTAAGAGGAATGTGGACTGTTTGCTTGGTCACCACAAATGCTTGATGATTTTGCTGTTGCTGCTTAACTTGAGCCATGTTTTACTTTTTTACTCAACAACCGTTTGTGTTTTCAGCCAGATACACTGGGTTGTGTTGACAACCCAGATGATTGATGGAGCTGCAGTTATTCATGCAGTGCTGGGTTCAGATTTGTGGGCTGTGTGTCTGTGAGGTCTAAAAAAAAAAAATATTTGCTTCTGCTTTTGAACTCTGGATATTTTAAAAGTCAGTTTTGAATCGTTCATTGTTTTCATCCAGGTCTGCTGTCTTCTTCTTTACTTCCCGTGTGGGTCCTTGCTATGCTTCTTTGCCTGATATGGTTGGCAACTGTCAATCAGTGTTATAGTGTAGAACTGGCAACGTGGATGTGTATAAATGCTCCACGGTGCTACTGGACGTCACAAACTCAGCAGAGTACTTTTAAGATAGAAGTTGTAGAATTAGTCAGTTCAAAGAGTGTGGACCAGACTCGTGGAATATTCCCATTCACCTGTCTGCAAACCTTTCTCTTATGTTCTTTATCTTCTCTCTGTGTCTTTCTCAGATCAAGCTGGATGACAGAGTGCTCCGTACAGACCAGGGTCTGCTGATACGCAGCCTGTCTCAGTCTGACACAGGTGTCTACCACTGCCAGGCTGTTGAACATGGCTTCATCCAGCCGCTGCTGCGCCTCAACCTTCAGGTCATCCCCGCCCAGAGACTGGGTGACATCCTACCTGCACTTCCCGGCGCCGGAGGCGGCGTGGGCCCCTTGGCCAAGCACAGGCTGTGGTACCGGGACTTTCTGTCTCTCCTGGACCACCCGGACCTCAACAGCGTGGAGGAGTTCTGCGACAGAGTTTGGAAGAAAGAGCGCAAACAGAAGAAGGTGAAGACGCCCAACGGCAACAGTCAGGGCAAACCTGACGGCACCGGCGGTTCTAACACTGCGTTACGGCCTAAAGCTCCCAACGCTCAGAAACAGCAAGCCAGTCCACCACAGAGTAGGCCATGGCCTCAGGCTGGCGCTCCGACAGCGGAGGAGCCCACACAGAGCCAAAATACCCAGAAAGGTCAACCAAACCTGGGTATGTTGGCAAACCAGGCGCCCAAGAACAACCAGAAGGCACAAAGCGGCCAGAGGGGGCAGGGCGGCTCGGCCGGTTCTCAGGTTGTGGGGGGATCTCGGGCGAGCAGCCAGCATGCAACCAAGTGGAGACGGATGCAGGAAAATAAGAAGGGACGCAACAGGAGGACCCATGAGCTCCAAAGACCCCCACGTAGCGTTTGAGACAAAGCACAGAGACGCACACGTTCAACCAGATCTACTCACACGCAAGCACAAAAAAATAAAATAAAACATACATCCACATAAATACACACACAAACACGTTCTATAGGTAGTCTATCCGATTTCAGTGACCTCTCCATAACAGCAGAACAAAAATAAAAAACACCCTGTTTAAGTAGAAATACATGAACTGCACACATGTAACAACGACAAAGCTTCAAAGACACACTCATGAATGCACATAACCTGTGAAAAGGACAAAGACGATCAGAGGACTGAAAAACTGGAATGCACACTGTAAATGTGTGAAGATACGGCTGGTTGCCTGGGATACTGCCTGGCAGACACTTCAACCTCCTGTACATAAGCTACTAAAATAAAACTGGGACAAAAGTGTTTCGCGAGGTGTTTGTTGGGAAGTCAAAATGGACTTAATTTGCTGAGAGGACAGTTGTGGAGACATCGATAGATTCGTGGACATTTTAGGGGAGCAGAAATTATGCAGTTGCTGCAGCCTGTCTGACCTGAGCATGTGAAGTGTACATGGAAATAGTTTTCAAAAACTGTTACTTTGAAGGACTGCTGGAAGAGGAAAGGAACTTTTCAGTGAGTCTTTCGAGTCGAGACGAGCAGAACAACAACAGCACCCGAAGGAGAAGGGTTGCAGTTCACCTCGGATGTGCGCACAGCTTGCACCGGTGGCTCTCGGAAGCATTATTACGCGGAAGAAAAAACTGCAGAGTCATGCCACTGTGCAGAGAGAGTGCTTCATCATAACCCTTTCCAACTGAAGCTGGGAAAGCATTGTGCATGTTGTTGTCAATCAATGTTTTAATAAGCTAATTATTTTATGGAATTCTAGAGGCTTTTTTTTACACCCTACCTAAAAAAAAAAAAAAAAAAAAAAAAAAAGTTAAATTTTTCTTTTGTATTTCCTTTCCTTTCCCAAACCAGTGCTTCTATGTTTTTTTTTGGGGTGGGGCAGAAACTGCAGGCAACATAGTAGTCTTCATTGTGCATTATCCCTCCTGCTCCCGAGGATTCTGTGTAACTTATTACGTTGTTGCTTTTTTTGTTTTGTTTTGTTTTTGTTTTTGTTTTTTCTGGGATTTATAGAATTTGGGCACAAATCCCAGTTGTAGGCTATGCTAAAAACCCAGTCTGAAAAAAGACTGCCTGTTGTTTTGTGTACATATATACAACAAACTTAACTCTCTGTGTATATACAGTACATATACAGTGCAAGAACACCACTTGATTATTATTTATTGCTCATTGTTTTGTGAAAGGGTTGCATTTATTTTTGATATTATGGTATATTTGGCTCATCATTGGAGAAACAATGGCAACAAAAAAAAAACTTTGATGGACCAACGGGCTGAGGAAACCCCTCTTCGAGGATGTAAGGGTTGAATTTAAGTTCAGGAACACGAGTGCAGGGGTTTTTGTGTTCATTAAGTACATTTTTCGACAGAGATCCCACCAACGATAAGCACAATTTTGTCTCTTTTTGCCTTTCATACCAGATCATTTGATTGCGTTTCCCCCCCCCCCCTTCTTTCCCCCCCACATCCATCCAACATTTTTTCATCCAGTAGCTATTATGTGTAAGATAATTCCCCAAACTGAAAAACATTAGCTGTGAATCTCTGTAAGAAATAGTGGAGAAAATGTTAAATCTAGTCTGAGGAGAAGACACATTATACTGCATGTGAATGCTACCTACAGTAAGTGCATCTTTTTTAATCGTCTTTTTACGTGTTTTGTGTGAGAGGTAATTTTCCCTTAAAGCAAGGTGTGAATTACTTTTGTCCTTTTGCCAAAACAGTGATATGAACAACTCACGATATTCTGGCCAAAGCTCTTTTCGGATCCAAGCTCCTTAATCTCCGATTCAACAACGGTACCTCCTGTGTCCCCCGCCCTCTGAAAACAGGACAAGAGTAGTGTGTCGATGCAATAAATTAGAGCAGATAGTGTTCCGTACTGGCACTCAAAAGTTCGGTATGTCCCCGATTCTGGTCTTTCCCTCCGAGTTAGAAATGTGAGAGAGCTGAACGTTACCGCTGCTGTAACACAGTTCTTTCTGGCATGCATTCAGTTGTCTAAATAAACATCTCCGTTACAAAAAAAAAAAAAAAAAAAGTTTCTTTGTTCTCATTGCTGTCAAAATTCTTCTGCACATAATGCACTCGGCCTCATCCTGAGTCACTTTAAGGCAACACAAATGGCCTCAGCTATAAATAGTTGTCTGATAAGAGAACACAGCCTTGTCAGTCAAAACAATGTCATCACTCTCGTGGGTTGATGACGGCGTTGAAAACTTGCATTTAAACAGGACGAGTCTGCAGACATGTTCATTGCTCTGTGAGGCTGACCTGATGGTGGCACTAGAGGATAACTTAAGGGGTTCCCAAACATTTCATATTGATGGGGATGTGAATTTATGTAATTCATTTAATGGCAGTCCATTTCAAAAGTGTAAGTCATGCTGGCAGTGGATGAAAAGTCTGGACATCCAAAGTTGGGTGGACCCTCTGGGAACCCCCACCCGCAGGATGAATGTCTGCACAGCTGACAGCGCCAGTTCATGGATTAAGTAGACACGTTTGAAAACTGAATCGTTGATGTTGAAATACATAAGAGCGTGGCTTAAATTTCCTCAGCAATGAATCATTCCTGAAGCTCAGCCCTGGTTACCTTCACAGAACATGCTGACATCAGTTCTCATTGGGACTACTTCTTGGAATAAAAGTGGCAATTTATCCCAGAAAGCTCTGTTTTAGAGATGGATTATGACTAGAAGCCTTTTTTTTTTTTTTTTTTTTCCAAACCAGGCATTTTGCCATGTCACAGCTGTAGCAGAACTGAATTCAGGTGAGCTAGTTTACAAGGTCGTCGTATTACACACGCTGGCTCACTGGTATGGTTTACTGGGACACTTGATGGAGCGGGCCATCGTTTTAAAATGCAATCTGCATACTGTTGCAAACTGGATTTACGTGGATTTACATTTATTGTGTTTTGATAGAAATCTTAGAGACAACTTGTGTACATGAAAGTAACTGCATGGTTTAACACCACTAGAGGTGAGTGACATTTATGTTTTTTTTTTCTGCCTGTGGAGCTCTCAGCTGCTGCTGTTAATAAATATTGGAGTTAAAGTATATTGGGCCTTTTTTTCTCAAGAGACATTTTAATTGTCAAAGCAGGAAAGCAGCTGTAAAATATTGTTTCTGTTTTACTCCCTGAGAGTACAACAGCTAAAGGAAATTCAGACATCATTGAGTATATCATTTACACGTAAACGGACGATTCCTGTCTTCAGTAAAAAAAAAAAAAATTTAAAAAAAAAAGGCCTGGAAATTTAAAGCGAAAACGTGGATTACACAGAAAGTGATGGTTCTCCGAAATGGCCACCAGAGGCCGCTGTTGTCCCACAGCCTTTGCAGCTCCCTGTCGGCGCTCACAGAAGGCCTTGTAATGATGAGTTCTAAATGGGTGCTGCAAACATCCTGACATATTGTGATATTTTCACAGAAATACCTTCCCGTCAGACACAATTACCTCCGAGAGCCACATGCTCAAAAACGGTGTCAGTTGAAGTGATTAGGGTTGTGCAATCATGTTCTCTCCCCTCAAGTGTCATGCACGTTTATGAATTTGCTGCTTCTGTTACCATGACGACTGTCTCTTGAATGTCCTGCTTGTGAGTCTTTAAAATACTCATGTTCAGCTGTAGGAAGGAGGTGGGGTGAGGGGGGGGGGTCTTGACCATCATGTTGGAGGTTTTTGTTAGTGTCTTTTGCTTTAGGGGAGTGTCTCCACTGTCTGAAATGCTTTCCTCCACATGTCAGCTCTAAAACGTGTTCCTTACAGCTACATTTCTATGTGGAACTACATTTTGTGCTTTTTTTTTAATTATTATTATTTTTTTTTTTATAGCTGACTCAACACCAGTCGAGCTCCACCAAAATCTGTTAGCATACAGAAATCCATTCATAGGACAGATTTGATTGTTTTTCTGACATGATTCTCACATTTTACTTCCCTCCTTTGACTTTAAATATTAAATTCTCAGACTTCATTGTCAAAGCTTGGAATCCATTGAGAAAAAAGGCCCACTTTCTCATGCACAATAGAACTGCTGACAATAGAGGCACACAAACATTAACCAATCAGTAGGCAAGACATGGAACAAAACTGCAAGTCACCTGATATATAAATGCCACTGTACTCCAATATAAAATATTGCTCTGTTTTTTTTTAACGAGACTTATATTAAATGGGCTTTCTTGAAAATTTAACTCGAAAATGAACATGAAAACAGTTTTTTATCCCTTTGAATCAGGTGAATATTTTAGCGCATGTTTAAAAACCAGTACATTTTTATTTGACTAACAGCAGAATTCTCAAAGGCTTTTTTTTTTTTTTTTTTTTTTTCTGAAAAACACATTCATGAAACCAGTGGGCAGCGTATAGCAACTCACTGGTGGAATTTTTGATCACAACACCCCTGATCGCAGTCGCTTTTTTTATATCTCTCTGCTTACAATATCTCGCAGTGTGTTTATGTGTCTGCTGTGTGTTTGGGGACAGTGCTGAGAAAAGAAAGAAATTGATATGAACATAGCTTCATGTTGCTTTGGGCGAAACAAGGTTTATTTAAATAAAGTACATGATATGTGCGAGTGCACGTCCAATATGTGTGTGCACGTCCAAAGCTCCTCACGACTCTTGAAAGTAGGCTCTAGTCAGCAGCTCTGACTCATTTCTGCTTGCCCAGGAGCGAGCCCAAGGGATTGTGGGAAATCAAGTCTGTGGGCAAGGAGAGAGGAGGACATGTAGGTCAAAGGCAGGACAAGATAGCAGCGGGCCGTTGAACTCGCTGCTCGTCTCCCCCCCCTCTGGACCACTATATACAGTATATTTTTGTAGCCTTTGTAAGTTTAATTCCATTCCATATAAAGAATTTGATTCATTTTATTTACCCTGCTTTCGATTGAATCCCTCCCTATGTCTTTTCACCTCCTCGTTTTCCTCGTAAGCTGCTGCTCATCTTCCCTCTGATGTTGAAACATCTCTAAACGTATAATTTAGCTGTGTAAACTGCTGTACAAAGCAAGTGACGCATGTACATATATCGGTGTGCTACACCGTGCTGCAGGGAACTGTGATGAGCACTGCACTAATCTCCGAGTGATCCCTTAATTAGGAACCCTGCAGGTGAGTGGCAGCTGCTGCAGAAACCATGGCAACCAGGGAGGGATCTGATGCAGAGCTGCTGATGATAGATGACATTTTCCATCAAGACTGACCCCTGCTGTGTTCTCCAGGTGCAGCTTTCTTTTTGGAACTCCACGCTGACTGCATTTACTGGACAGCATATGAAGCATATGGAAGCATAATATATTATATATTAACATACTCTGGCCATTGTTCAGTCCACGCTAGTATTGCTTTCTGAAAGCAACCAGATTTTTTTTTTCTTACCAAAGTGATGCAATGTCATGTGACTTTGTGATTCAGTCAATGCACAATTATCAGGGTTTAAAAAAAAAAAAAAAAAATACTATATGGCCTGGTAAAAAGAAGTTTAATTACATTAAAGGGGTATTCATTCATTCATTCATTCATCCATTGTTTTAGAGATACACAAACACAAGACTGGGAGATCTGCAGGAGTCACGTGAAGAACACGTTTTTTTTGGTGTTTTTTTTTAATTGTGCAGCACCGCCCCACATATCTTGTCTTTTAATCACTATATGGATCAAACTTCAAAACAGTGGGTTTAATCCAACATGTCCCACGATGCAATTAGCATCACTCATGAGACTTCCTTTGCCTAGTTAATATCTTTCAAAGCCTCCGAAGCCTGTTTTATAGAAGCTTTCTGTTAAAATGTATATTTTAGGTGAGCTAGGTGAAGGACATTTCAGTCATTGGCCTTCAATCAGTCCGATCTGTCGTGCCTATTTAGCCCATTTTTAAACAAAAATTATTCTTTATTTTTTTTCACTCAACAGATTTTGTAGATAATCTATTTTTTATTTTTTTTAATTGATAATGAAAAACTTGATAGTAAAAAAAAAAAAAAAAAAAAAAAATCCAATCAGATCTGTTCAGTTCCTGTGTGTGTTATAGCTTTTCGACGAGACGTTTTGTGCACACAAATGTGCACTCATCTGTGTTTGGTAAAGCTAAATACGAGGGATTCCCCCCCACCCCTCCCACCCCTCCCACCCCTCGCCTCGTTTCAAAGTGATGACGCCACGCTGTGACGCACTACCTTGACAACAGGTGCAGTGCTGTTAATGATTCATGATCGACGGGGTTGTGTATGACTTGATTGGCACAGAAGCCACAGTGCTTTGACATAATCGCTCTTTCTAAAATGAGCGTTTTTGCGCCCCCCCCTCCCGGACGACTCCCATTTCTCTTCCACTCCTGATGAATCAGCCTTTTTACATCCCAGAGCAGCATCAGTGAAGATGTCAGCTGCTGTCAATTCACCAAGAAAAATGAATGTGGCGTTGAGAGTGGGAGAGGAGGCGAGTCGGAGACAGCAGCGAAAGCAACACAAATCCATGACACCGGTGCGTCTCGCTTTCAAAGGATGTCCTAAAGTGTCACATTTCGCCAAAGAAAATTACACATGTAAGGAAATGTACAGTAAGGCACAGGAACAACAATCCGTTTTCAAGAAGGTATCCAATCTGGTGGCTGAATTCTGACCAGATTTGTTTTTTGTTTTTTTACCTTCACACAGCATGAGGCCCCCCCCCCCCCTTATGTTTCCAGTTTTTGTGCTAATCTGACCGCTGGCTGCATATAGCGTTCCGGAACAGATTGATGCTTTCATTAATAAAGTAAACGAGGAAAGTTCCCCCAAACTGCTCTGAGGTAGTAATCTACATATTAACACCAGAAAGCAGTTTTCCTCCCGAAAAATCCTTTCGTTGTCTTTTCCAATTCTGGCTGCAGCTGGTGTGACTGCAGAAAACCTTGTTAGTTAGCCTGAGCTGCCGCCTCCATTGAACAGACACAGAAATAACTCGTATTACTCGCAGGTATTCAAACTTCCGAGAAACACGACATCAAAGCGCTGTCACGCTGAGTGATCGCTGCGAAGTGCAGGGAGAGCGAGAGCTGAGCACTGAGTGGAAACTGTGGTGTTATTTCAAAATGTAACTAACAGATGTACTTGTTCACAAACAGTTTTTTTAATTTTTTTTTTCCGTTTTTTTAGATTCACACCTTTATTTGGCAGGGCAGCCATGTTGCCATCGCAACAATCAGCCGCTGGGCTTGTGGCTTTGGAGATTGGCTTCTGGACAGTGACCAGTAAATCCTATTAACAGTCCTGCTACTAGTCAAAGTCTCCTTCCCACAACCTTCATCCTGGCACCACAACAACCTCCTTGAAATAAATCACACTGATTTCACATCCGTTTCGCTGAGAGCTAAAATGTGAGGATTTCCTGCCACGATCTGTGATCCTGCCACGAGAAACATGGGACAGCGCCGAGATTCCTCGGTGACTCCATCCGCTCTCTAAATCCAATGTTGTCATGACGAGGAGAGGCAGATGAGGACAGGTGACGTGTGATCGAAAGACTGCTCGGCCTCGAGTGAAGCGTGGTTAGGTTCGCGGCGCTCGTTGATATTTTGCACCCCTTAAAATCTCAAAGACGTTGAAGCGAGTTTTTCGGCAGCTCAGCTCACGCATGCGTCTGCACTCTCATTTCTTTGTATTTGTGCTGCTGCGTATTTGTGTGAAACAAAAGGACTTATATAACTTCCACATTGTGTTGAGTGTCTGAATCAGACGCCTTTGTGTGTCTTGAGGGAGCGAGGAACATTATTCACAGAGAATTCAGCTGCAAGGAAACTGCTTTCTGCATGCTGTGAGAAAGAAATGCGTCCTATTTCTTAAATACCGCAGAGCAATCATATGTGTTTTCTGTAAAGATGCAGTGATGTCATCCATTCCCCCCCCTTTTTTTTTGTCTTTTTTTTTTAGGGGTCCAACAGATGTTGGGAGTCCTTGGCTTCTCAGTGTAGCTTTTGTAGGAATTTGTGGCCGCTGTGAGGGATAGAAAAGTGTGCCGTGGGGTAAAATGTAGTTTTGCCAAGAGATGAATAATTGATGCGGGACCCTTTTTCTGCTTTCTGCTTGTTTTTTTTTTTTTTTGCAGCTGATTGCCAGCGAGCTAACTTGACCCCCAAGCGTAGCGGCAAGTTACAGCAGGACAGTGCAGCACATGCACTGTGTACAACAAAACAGCTTACAGCGCAGAGCAGCGTGTGATTGGCCTATCTTTCAGAAGAAAAGAGGATTAGAGGGGCTGCTTATGCCTGAGTGTTTTTTTGTTGTTGTTGTTGTTGTTGTTGTCGTCGTCTGTCTGCGCTTGTGTTTGAATGAGTGTCCGTGCTGGCTGCAGGTGCACGCCTACCCTGCACGCCTACCGCCTACCCTGCACGCCCCTCTCGCCTGCATGTGGACAGTAAGACGGAGAACAGGTAAGGAAGGGCGCCTCTGTGACTTTAAAAATAGTTTTAGTCCGCCGTGTCTCGCCGGTCAGGAGAATTTGGCGTTGAGTGCGGAATTAGACGCGTGCCAGCATGCTAATGGGGGGGGGGGGATAAGAGAGGCTCAGTCCTAATGGACCAGAAATTAAACCTCACTTGCAAGTAAACCGTCACCTGGGAGCTTCCTCGCCTCATCACACATTGACTTTGAGGACGCGAGCGGCCGCACAGTTCTGCGCACGAACACGGGTACGTCACTCTTGTTTGCTCTTTGCACTTCTTTCTGGAAAGAGACGGGGATTGAGGAGTTAAAAGCTCCCCTAGTGTGTTTAGTCAACCACATCATAGGGGAAACATTGCTGTTAACGGTACGTTCTGTATATACTCTCCAAAGGTCTGTCGGTCTCCGGGGTTTCCTCGTGTGTCTTTGATGAATTACCCTACGGTGTAAAAAACTGTTGTTGTGCTTTGGAAGCCAGTGTTTAAACTTGAGTTCTGCGGTTGCCACCGATCTCTGGAGCGAGAGAAATTGCCTTTTTTTTTTTTTTTAGCTCGTCTGCCTCACAGCCCAACCGTGTATTCAAATTTAATGAACACGGTGCAGCGCGTGTTATCTGGTTACCAGACTCGAGTTACACCGGCGAGGCCACGCAGCACAAACACTCCTACCTCTCGCACGCTGTGTGAGTGTCCATGAGAGGAGCTGATCAAAATGTAAATTCAATGGTCGAAAGCACAAGTGTTAATTAAGTGCCGTTTTGAGCTACTTTGTACGTTTACTCCGGTACATTTCAGAATGTGTATTTTACATTAAGATTGTACGTAAAAACCAAGCGGCAACCAACAGTGACATCATTGGTTTATGAACGGCGGTAATGAGGCCTCAAGTTTGAATATTGACAGTCGGCAATTTGCCAGTCTAAAGCAGGTTTGAGCCATAAGTGACCATATTTGGACGAGCTGGAGGGAGGGGGAGGGTGGGGGGGAGGGGCAGTGAGCGACCTGACTCGATCTGATTGGAAACATGACAATACCGTGCCCCCGCCCACCGACAGCCGTAACCTGACTGCACCACAGGCCTGTCGATCAAACTGACACGCTCCCAAAAACACAGCTTTTTGAGGCTTATTTTCTCATCAAAGACAGGATTATTTTCCAGAAAACGAATAAGAAGGAAGTAATTTAGCCGACAAAACCCAAATCACTTGTGAAAAAAAATCGACTGACTTCGAATTTCATGATGAAGGTGAATGGGAGTCTATGGAGCCGGAGGCTTTCTCGAGCCGACCTCTCGCAGCAGTCAGTGATACTGCGACTTAAAGACTTCCGCATCGGCCTCATTT
The DNA here is from genome assembly GCF_029030835.1 of Brachyistius frenatus. Taxonomy (NCBI): domain Eukaryota; kingdom Metazoa; phylum Chordata; class Actinopteri; family Embiotocidae; genus Brachyistius; species Brachyistius frenatus. The sequence continues at coordinate 3,110,662 of NW_027210632.1, forward strand.
TTCAGACCCGGAAGCTACGTCCACTTACAGTCCATGTTAAAAACACAAAGTAAAATGCCTTGTTGGACGTTAAATCGATTGGTCCTTTTTATGACCCTTTACAAAAAAAAAAAAAAAAAAAAAGTAGTGTCTAGTGGGGGTCTCTTGTCACATCTCAGATGTCAACAGATTGTTCCAAAAAAAAATATTTCCCCTCTAAACTTTTGAGATGTTTTATGAAATAAATGTTCAAAGCCCAAAGACTGCAGGATTTTGAGTTGCAATGCGATATTTTTTTTAGATTGCTTTTTATCGATACGTTTACTTAATTAAGGAGAGGATCTGAATACTCTTTTTACTGTGCAATTCCTATACTCCCCCACCCCCACCCCCCACTTGGTATAATAGAGGTAAGCCTAAAGGACCCCGGTAGCACTGTACTAATGATCCTGCTCATACACTGTATGCAGGTGTGTGTGTGTGTGTGTGTGTGTGTGTGTGTGTTAATCGTTAGCTTTGCACATGCTTGTCCCACAGGCCCGTGTTTGATGTTGTGGCTTTACACCCGTGTGGCTTGACGCATCTGTGCGTGCGAGACTTGCCGCCTGTCCGTCTGTCCGTCTGCTTATGTGAATATGCGTGTTGGAGCTACTCACAGAGAGAAAGAGAAAGAGAGGGAGAGAGGGCATGCACGTATGAGCTGCTTCCGCCTCGCAGCGTCGAGACAATCAAGGCCATGCTTCAGCGGTCAGTGGGAAGAAGGGGAGGAACGGAGCAATCACCACGCTACCATCGTTTATCACTGAAGACAGACACCAAAGCTCACCTCTGCCTACACGTACAAATTCACCGAGGCGAGGAGGAGGAGGAGGAGGAAGAGGAAGACGAGAGGAAGGGGACGGAAAGCGGGAAGATGGAGAGGACCACAGAGAACGAGCCATACCTATGCGGAGGGAAGACAAAAACAACAACCAAGGAGATGAAGAAGGGATGAGGAAAAGATGATGTGCAGAAAAATAAATGGAAAAAGGATTGAAGGCTAGGAGAGAGAGAGAGAAAAAAAAAGCAAAGCATTAAAGGAAACGGTGAAGGTGACGGTGAAAGCTGAGATTTGAAACCCTGTAGTCGTAACACCTACCGTGGTCAAAAGCGTATTCAGATCTCCCTCCTGCGGTATGAAAGAAATTGTGTAACGTTGAGAAATGTTCGCTTTCTTCCCGGGAATTGGATGAGAAGATTGACACTCGACATAATTTAAAACTGAAGTTACAGCGGGGACGGTTAGCTTAGCTGCTAATAAAGATTATGAACGGGAAAAGGAGACGGGCTTACTCGTCTTCTGTCTGAAGGTAACGGAAAATCCTCCTGGAAGGTGAAATTTCACTATTGCCTCTTGAGGTGAAAGGAGGTATTATGAGATGGAGCAGGCCAGGGATGGCTGGTCAGCGTGCTTTGTTCAGTGGATGTCTTTGCAGCACAATACACAAGACGTCTTGGGCGTGATGTCGACAGTGTTATTTTTTTCCCATCATGTCGATAATTTTAGTTAATTTTTTTGAATTTAAAAAAAAAATCTTATACATTGTACCTTTAAATCTTAACAAGCGGGCAGATAAGATAATTTCCTGAAATGCCGTGCCGTTCCCTTTAACACATAAATACTTTTTATGAGTTACCACAATGATTTCCATTTTGGTATTTTAGTTTAATTGTTTACATTTTTTTGGTCCAAAACCTTCCTTCTCTTTTGTGTTGGCTCACCTAAAACCAAAGATATGTAGAGGGTAAACTTGTGTCTAACATCCACGGGGGCTCCAATCACATCTAAAGTTTTTGGTTTAATGATGATCTGCTGTGTCACATGCTCTTATTCAAAAGGTTTTTTTTTTTTTTTTTATGTAGCCAGAGCAAATAGATCCAAACACTGAAGGGTCTCTGGTTTTATCTCCCTCTTGCTCCAGAATAGTCCCCCAGTCCTCTCCATCACCCTTTGCCCAGGTGGTAAGGGCTCTGCGCTGGGTGCATCGAGGACACATCTGCCCCAGAGCTCCACAGACAACACAGCAAATGAGCACTTGCTGTCATATCACAACACATCTCCTTGACGTACAGCGAAGCCGACGTATTGTAATACCCTGCTCGCTGGCTCTGGTGGCTGCTTGTGCATATTCTCAGAACGGTGCAAATGTAGGTTATGGTCATATGCGGCATGTGGACTGGTGTAATGCAATTTTATTTACAGGTTCACACTGGCGTGCGTCTGTGTGCGCGCGGTGTTGTTCAATTTGAAAGATTCACCACTGCAGCCTCTGCCTTGTCTTTTCATTGCACTCCTTTTATATTACACTCATTGGATCGCAGGCTGCGTTCTTTTATGATAACACCAGCAATCAAATCTTCACAAGAGGAGAGGAGATAAAGAATTCATTACGACTTATCTGGCTGCAGTCAGTGAAACCAGATTTTTCCACGTGCATCCGCCAGCCTTTAACTGCACATTAACATGTAGGCGAACACAAAGGGTTCAGATATACAATGAGGCATCCTGCCACCAAAAACTGAAGAAAAAAAAAAACCAAAGCATGTGAGGTATTATTCATGTTGTGAGTCATTTGTAGACATTGACACATATCTTATCTATGTTTTTGAATATTTTATGGTAGGCGTTTCCCCTAAAATGAAATATAGGCTAATGACATTTTGGAGACAGACTGTTGTTTTTGTTGTTAGATTAACTGAAGGGTTAGTCCATAGATAAAGACACATATCATTACTTATTAAGCATAAATATTTTTTTCTGATTTTAAGACTGTCATACAATTTATATGACCATCCACCAGCCCTTCCCTGGAGTCCCACACCCTTGACCCAAAAATATAATTTACAACGGTCTACTTTGGTTTTACCTACTTTAAAATCAATAGACTATTAGGAAAGCGTCACTGACCCCACCTATCCGCCAAGCTCCACGCTCCCCGGACTCTTTAGACAATCAAACTGGACACGTTCAGTTGAGTCGGTGGTCCCCTTTAAAAACACATTTTCCTCCCCCTGATGTCTCCGGATCACCTGTCAGAGGCGGAACATGCGCGGTGGGCAGGAGAGCGCAGAGGCTGCTGGAGAATCTGCGTTAACGTTCCCAGTGTTACGCAGAAGAGAGCGGAAGTTATGTATCGTTCTCTTCAAGATAAAAGCATAAAAGCTGTCATTTTGAAGATACGAATGAACGTTTGGGGGTGGCGGAGCAGCACCAGAAAGAGTATCCAGATTTATAAATGTAGTTTAGCAGATTTGTTTTCCATTCACGTGACAGATATACAATTTGCTTGGCTTGGTCGTTGCCTTAATAACTCTTTTTTGTTGTTGTTGTTGTTGTTGAATTTTTACGTTTTTAAATCTTTCTATGGTGGAGTTTAAGATGACTTGAAATGAACAAAAGTAAATATTTACTCAAATACCCGTTAATTGGAATTTTATTTTGTAAAAATGTACCGGAAGCCACCTTTTGTGGCTGTGAGCAGTAGTAAGACGGAGACCCCCCTCACGGAAAACTGTGGTAACTGTGGTGTACAGCTGCAGAGATGCGAGACACGGAAAAAACATCGAGAAACGAGGGAAATGGAAAGGCAGGACGGGGAAGGAAAGTAACCACTGAAGACAAATCATCTGAGATGTTTCGAGACACCGACGATCACCGTCTTCGCGGAGCTCTTTGGAGATAAAAAAAAAAAAACACAAAAAACAAAACAAAACGCGGAGAGCTCGGATCGCGGATTGATCCGAAACACAGGGAGGACGGGAGGGGTCGATCATGGGGAACGAAGCGAGCCTGGAAGGAGGCGAAGGGCCGCCGTCTGGGCTACCGGAGGGGCTGGCACCTGACGGGAAGGGCGGCTTCGTCCGGGTCCCCGATGGGACTCCGGTCAACCTGAGTGAACTCAGCGAGGAGCAGAGGAGGCAGCTCGCCGCGGCGATCTCAAGGGCGCAAGGCAGGCAGCCAGGAGGCGCAGCAGCTGCACGAAGGCAGGGCTTTTAAACTGCATTTCTGATGCACTTAAAAAAAAAAAAATATCCACACTAACAAGGCAATTACACACGAGAGAGGGACGAGTGGATGTGTTGTGGTTGTGAGCATTTGGAATAAGGAGGCAGAGGGAAGAGATGGGGGGGGGGGGGGGCACGTTCACGCCCATTTATTAATTCAGCCACCAAGAAACGATTTCATTCTTAAGAGCTGCTGCCTGTAATGGATAATCACCAACGTCTGATGATCTGCATGACTGACAACGATCTTTCACGCCAGATACTCAGTAGCTCTAATCTTTGGTTGGTCGCTTTCAGCTGCAGCTTTGAACGCTGTGTAGGCTTTCTGCTATTCTTACGTGAATGCACCGAGTTTCATTTCTACTCTAACAAACGAACGATTCTGCATTAAATGTTGGAGGAAGAAAACAAAACAAAAAATATGGATCTGTGGTTTTGTGTCGGTGTCCGCGTTGTGGCTTTCTGTGTGAGATCAGAGAGACACACCTCCAGTAGGCTATTTGTGCGAAATTCTCGAAATGCCTGCTGGGTAAGAAAATCTGTCGTGCCCAGTGTTGTTTTTTTTTTTTCTTCTTCTTCTTCTTCTTCCTCCCCTCCTTCGTTTGAGCGACGCCTTAACGCCCTGCTAAACAAATCTGCCACCTTTGTCAGCTGTGCATCCGCAGTCTAATACCGCCTTGTTAAAGTGTTTAGTCCTGAATTGCATCTGTGTGTGTAGATGGGGGTAAATGTGGACCACTGTGTTTGGGAGAGGGGAGGTTGAAAGCTACCAGTGAAAAAAAAAAAAAAAAAAAACATCCCATCGTGAATCAGATTTTTCTATGCTATTTACATAGTCGTAAACGAGTCCTCCATAGGTATCGGATGACATGTCATGATTTGCGTTGGTGCTAATTGGCTCCAACTTGGAGGGGGGGGGGTAGATTTGTTATTTATATCTGAGCTAGAGATGGGGGGGGAGGGGTGCATCAATATTAATATGACTATAAATAGAACAGAGGCGTTAATGTCACCACTCATAGGCGTCTTTCCTGCTGAATTCGGGCTGTTTTCGTCTCAAAATCGGAAATCTTGTGTTGTCGAGGCAGCAGTGTTTAGAACGAGGCTGATCGCTGTCCGTGGTGCTGAAATACAGGCTGCAGTGAACTGGCTTGCAGCAGGCGTTGCAACACAGCTGCTCATAACGTTTGCCATGCTCCAGCCTTGCCCTGCACAGACATGTGTTACCCGGTGCTCACTGTACAAAACAGTGAGATGCTGTATTTATCACAGCATTCAACTTGATTGCTCGAGAACGTTATCTAATGACGGCAAAGGCATCGGGGACTTTGAAGTGGCAGCTTCTGAAACCAATACGTCTATATGTTGCGAACACACAGCATCATACAATAACAAACCATATCCAACCAAGTCCATGAGTACATCGATGCATTTCTCTAAAGATCCCGTTGGCTTTCATGCTTGTGCTTAGCACTCTTGTGTACGTTGTGTATGTCGCCTCTCGGCCCGAGCTAACAAAGACGTCTTAGCTTACCCCCATGGAGCAGCGCATTTCTCTCTCCATCTCAACAATCTACACTCCATGTCATTCAGTGGTATACGCTTTTCTGTCAGCTTTACCCCAGGGCTGCTACTACACATTTTGTGCTCACTGATGTGTTGAAAAGGATTAAGAGCCACTGCTATTGACTAAGCTTATATTTTTAGCACAATTATGCTGCACTGAGGCTGTGGTATTTGTAAATATTATAAATATTGTCATCTCCAGATTTTTAAAAGGGCAAATGAATTGAAAGCATTAATAGCATAGTGGACAGACGGTAAACAACACAGGATGATAACTGTCCATATCAGCAATAGTTTGAAACAATTCTCACTTTTAGTGTGCAGCCTATATGGTTGTTTTTGTAACGGCCCCTGCTGGTAATCATAAAAGACACATATAGTAAATACAATCATTTGTTCTTGGGATTTATTTATATCAGGATGTATTTTTCAGAGAATACCAAGAAAAATAGTGTCAAAATAGAGTGTCAAAGTGGATGCAAAAGACTCCCAGAAACAGTGATGACAAATTACTTTGTCTTTTCAGAAACAATGGACATTAAGCAGAATCACTATTAATGTGCCACTGTTAGTCAAAGGCTAATTTTCAACTGCCATAGACTTTAAACTGTTTACATTGATTAATAGATTATATTGGTGCAACTGAAATTTCAGGACTGTCCAAATATTAAAGTCTTGTTCAAAGTTAGGTTTGTTATTATTTGGAACTGCAACTGGGAGTTACTGTGGACGTGGCTAATTCGATTTGCTCACGTTGCCAATTTAACCACTCTGTTTCCTTTTTCTCTCTTTCAGACCTTCAGAATCTGATGCCCAGCAGCGTTCACAGCAGGTAGGGGCCTCCAGGGGCCCAACAGGTCTCAGTAAAAGCCGAACTGTTGACGCCTTTAACCAGGGTCCACCTGGCAAGCCCACCCCGGGCCGTAGCCCCTCATCGCTCAGCCTCTTTGAATCCAGATTCCGGCAGGAGCCAAAAGACCCTGAGACCAAGTCATCCGGCATGTTTGGCTCCAGCTTCCTCAGCGGGGCCAACCCCCTCAATGCCGTATCATCTATGACTTCCTCTGTCTCGTCCTCCATATCGTCCATGGGTGATTCTGTCAACATGCCCAAGTTTGGACTGTTTGGGGATGAGGAGGAGGGAGACGGATCTGCAGCACCTGAGTCCAGGCAAGGTGGGAGACCGCAAGGGAAAGGCCCTCAACAAGGGCCAGGTCCAAAGGGACCACAACAGGGAGGACCCCAGAAACAGGGTCAGGGCCCACCTGGACAAGGGCCAAAGCCAGGGCAAGGACCCCCTGGTCAGGGACCCAGGCAAGGTCAGGAACCACCAGGTCAGGGTCCTAAATCAGGCCAAGGTCCTCCTGGTCAAGGACCCCCTGGGCAGGGCCCCAGGCAAGGTCAAGGACCCCCAGGTCAACAGGGACCCAGACCAGGTCAAGGACCACCAGGTCAAGGTCCCCCAGGTCAACAGGGACCCAGACCAGGTCAAGGACCACCAGGTCAACAGGGACCCAGACCAGGTCAAGGACCACCAGGTCAAAGTGCCAAACAGGGCGGCCCACCACAACAAGGACCTGGGAAACCTGGACCCAAACAGCAAGGGCCACAAGGTCCAGGGCCACAGGGACCAGGACCACGTCCTGGGGAGCCAGCAAAGGGTGCTGGGCCTCCTGGTCAGCAGGGAGGTGGAAAGCCTGCAGGTGGATTGTGTCCACTGTGTAAGACCACCCAGATAAACATTGGATCTAAGGACCCTCCAAATTACAATAACTGCACTGAGTGTAAGAACCAAGTCTGCAGCCTCTGTGGTTTCAGCCCCCCAGACTCAGCGGTAAGACACTAATTACGTCCTTGTTGATTTTGTTGTTCTTTTGTTGTTCTTTTTTCCATTTTTGAAAAAAATCATAAAAGGGTCAATCATGACTTAAATGAGATTCCATTGCCAGTTAATTTCATGTCAGCATCTAATGTTCAAACAAAATTCCAGTCCACTGCCAGTATAGTGGCATTTATCTGATAATACACAAAACAGGCCATGTTATTGATGGTTCACTAGATGAAAGGTCACACATAATTTTTTTCTGTGTGAAATACTAAATGTTCCAGTCATTGTGTTCCACATAACAGTGCAAAAATGTGATCCAAAAAGCTTACATAGTCTATTATTCACACTTAAAATGTTTTTGTTTTAAAATTATTATGCCAATAGGACTCAAGACATCACAAAATGACAGGTCAAAATGAACTGGAAAGAATGGAAATAAGCTTGGCATGATTCACATGTTAGATAAAACAATACGATTTTAGCATCAAAATAAGATCATGGTTAAGGTCCATACTTTTGATATAATCTTGAGTCTGGCAGAGGGAGTGCGTCTCATAAGAGAGGCACACATGATTTAAGGAACAGAGGGACCATATGGACCCAGGGAATGTTGATCAAGGTGACTCATGTCATGGCCACAGGAAGATCCTGTGCCAGCCAATGAGGACACTCAGTCACACATGGACCGTAAACGCTGGTGGGCCGTGATTATAGCACAGCAGAGTGACTCGGTCCGTCTGCTTGAGCTTCTTCTTACGATTTGCTGCTGTGCAGATTGAGGTTGTGTTTCAGGTTTTTTTTGGGCATCAATTCTGGAAGCAGATGTTCCTTTGTTTTAAAATAAATAAATAGATATACATACACAAACACACGCTTTGGGCGATTGGAATGTTGCCATTGATACATTAAGTACCGTTACACACATTGTTTTGTTCTAGATAGCGATCAAACTGTCAACGTTGGCCCTTTACATCACTGTACTTTGCACACAGTGGAACCAAGGAGACATCCAAACACTGAACAAAGAGCTCTGTGGGGTCGCCGGGCTTTTTTGGGAACAGGTGTTGATATGTACTGTATGTTCAGAGTGAAGACAATGACAGAAGACTGTTTATCATCAACATGTACAGTACAGAGCCTATAATATAGAGATATATAGATACATTTGCATAGATACATGAATAGTATTTCCCTTTCTTACTGATATGCAGCTGTTGCCAGATTTTGATTATTTTGCTGTAAGAACCAAGAAGCAATTTGGTCGAGGAAAATGGGATTCAACACAATTTGAAAGGCTAATCCATGGAAGTGTCTCCAATTTTGTCTTTATTTTACATTTAAAAAAGGAAAATGCTTATTTTAAGGTTTTAAAGTTGCTTTGCTTGCCGGTGTATATAAAGTAATTACAAATGCCGTGGAAATGTGTTGAAGTCTAATCTAACCTATCTTTTGTTTCACACTCAGGGTAAAGAGTGGCTATGTCTGAACTGTCAGATGCAGCGAGCGATGGGAGGAATGGATCCCCCTGGCATGACGAAGCCCAAGCAAGGCTCGGCGCCGCCCTCACCCCAGAGACAGTCACCGGGCAAGCCTGGCAAGCTGCTGATAAAGCAGCAGAGCACCAGCGACCAGGGGTTAACGCCGCCGACCACACCGAGGCAGAAATCCCCAGGTCCTACCTCTCCAGGGCCGCTTTCCCCGTCCTCCTCAGCCGCAGGATCGCCCAAAATTGACCCCAAGACAGGTCGCCCCATTCAGCAGAAGCCCAGTCCCCAGCAGTCTCCAGCTAAGGCCAAACAGGAGTCCAGCTTCTTTGGCGGGTTAGGAAGTATCAGTTTAGGAGGCCTCACAGATGCAGCTAAGCCTCCCGCAGCTGCTTCACAAGCTGCTGAGTCTGTTACGGGGAAACTGTTTGGCGGGTTTGGTGGGTTGATGGAATCATCGAAGCCTCAAGCTCAGGGTGCGCCGAAACACGAGGAGTCGGTAACTGGGAAGTTGTTTGGAGGTTTTGGAGGGTTGACAGAGTCAGCTAAACCTCCTGCTGCTGCATCTCAAATGTTCAGCTTTGGGTCGTCCCTCTTGAGCTCAGCCACCACTCTCGTCACCGGGGAGGACGAGAAAGCAGCCAATTCTCCGCCAGACTCCCCCGCTGACTCTGGACCAGGTTCTCCTCCGGATTCCGGCCCCGGTTCCCCACCTGACTCTCCCTTCTCTGCTCCTGGGTCTCCCCCGGATTCAGACTCGGCTCCTGACACCCCACCGGCTAAGTCCAAGAAACCGCCCAGAACCCTTTCTGTGGAGAAGGACGGGAAAGACCCGGCAGCCGACTCGGCTCCTCCTCCACCCGCAGCAACCAAGAAAAGCTGCCCTCTGTGTAACGTGGAGCTGAACATTGGATCGGCAGACGCGTCCAACTACAGCCTTTGCACTGAGTGCAAGAAAACAGTGTGCAATCTGTGTGGATTCAATCCGACTCCTCACTTAGGCGAGGTAGGAAACCTTCTGATTGTGGCAGTTTTCATAAGCCCCAGAGCTTCCTGGGCTTTCAACACTGTGCCTACTAGAAGTGTATGAACTCTGTTGTATATAAATAGAATGAAAACATCCTCTAGATGTTTCATTGAAATAGGTCACTGTAGAGATACAATCAGGAGTTTTCAGCCATGCGTTTTCTCCACCAGCATCCAGCAAAGTACTCCAAAAGGATGTTATTAGTTGCACTAAATACATTAGATTACCCCAAATAAACAGTGTAACAACATATGCACATGTCTGACCCCTGACTGAATGAATCTGGTCAATTATGCTGCATTTAAAAAAAATATCTCATTACTATTAATCTTTCTGTAGTTGAGAGGGTGGTCTGAACAGTGAAGACAAATTAGGTTGTTTAAATGGAGGTTTCATCATCAAAGAGCACTTCAAACAATTGACACTTGACTCTGACACTGAATAGTGTGTGTACAGTATGTGTGTGTGTGTGTGGGCTCGTTTTTATATCCCGGAGGGGGACTTTAATTTGAATGCACACAAACCCGTAGGGACTCGTGAGACTGTAGGGACAAAAATTGAGGTCGCCACGGGTAGAGCCCGGGGTTTGAGGGTTTGAGTTAGGGTAAGGGTTCAGGTTATGGCTTTAGTTGTGGTGGTATAGGGAATGCATTATGTCAACAAATATCCCTGCAAAGATAGTGAAACAAGACTGTGTGTGTATGTGTGTGAGACCATGTGTGCTCACGTGTTTGTCTACCTGGCTGTGTGTTACAGAACGCACAATTTTATTCCTTTTATTCTTTTAATTTGAAATTGGATAAATGCTCATATGAAAATCTGTAAATACACATGCAGATGTTTGTTCGCCTGCGTTTGTGTAGACGAGAGCGTGTCCTTTCATTGAGGAAACCAAACACTTTTGGCCTGCTTATCTCCCGAGGTGCGGCGAGTGGTTGGCTGGTGTTTCTTCCACGGTGTATTGTCTCATGTGGAAGCACCATCACAAGACTGTGTTGAGTTTTACAGAGCAGATGGTGTAGGATCAGTGTATTATGGGAATAGAGGCCAAATAGTGCCTTCGGTTGAGCGGTTTCTCAGCATGCAGGCCAAACGTAATCACATATGCTACACCCAGTTATTATTCCATGTGAAGTATCCTAGTTACTTTCTGCCTACAGTTACATTACAAGTACATTTAAAAATGATAGGCTACACCTGGTTAAATTAACTAAAGGCAATCGGTCACTCGGGAGGTTTGATCACATCCTCTTGACATGGTCATGTGATACAGGGCACAATCATATGTTTGTCAACCCACTGCTCTATCCTGGCTTCACGTGTTAACTACTTTGTTAGCTGCTGGTTTAAGAGACTCTTTAGTAATCTGCGGAGTATTTCTGGCTCTCTGAGGAGCCTTCTGTAACAGCGAGGGAAGCTGAGCTGGAAATGAACCTCTGAACTTCACCATATCCACACAGGAACTGCTGAGTTTGAAACGGAAATACGCTTTTATTTTGTAGGAAAACTGATTTCTACTTACACTTTGCTTTACCTTCAGATACGAAGGGGACACCAACAAAAATATGACAATTTATACATTAAGCGTAGGTCAGTAGAGTGCAGTCTGTGAACTCTCGGTCGGAGAGTTAGATGAAAAGATTGATGCTATACTCCCATATCTGTCTGTTAAACAAAATGCTACAGCCAGCAGCTGAGACAGCTATTTCTTAGCGGAAAAAGACAACATCCTGGAGAGTGGCACATATTAACCAACCTTAAGACAGAAAATTGTTGTTCTTACGCTTAAGTTTCTGTGCAGATTAAATAAAGATGTAACATGTTGTTTAGTGAGCTTTTACAGAGTCCCCAAAGGTTCAAGGTGCAAATCTTTCTGAGGACTACAGGTCTGTTTAGAGGGGCTGCTTTTTGTTACCTTTGGACAGCACTGGGCTCTCTGCTTCCCCCTGTGTATAGCTTCTATGCTGAGCTATTAGGCTGCTTCTGGCTGTAGCGTTATAATTAGTATGTGGACGTTAGTGTGGTATCAATCTTCTTGTCTGAAAGATAGCAAATATGTGTATTTCCTACTTTTATTAACCTTGTGACGAGCCTGAAAGTACTGTGTTATAGTTTATAATTTGATTTCCCATGCTCGTACGTGTGACACTTCAGATTGAAGAGTATTTATTTGTTGCTATGTCATAGAACGATAAATGTCCCCATTTCCCTCTTCAGCATTCCTTAACAAGATGGCCCCTGTGTTTACACTGTTGATAGCGCCATGAAAGTTTTTGACGTCTTGTCCTGCTCTGAAGCTCTGCTTTTCTGATGGCACGTGCTTGCTGGGATACTGAGGAGCCAAATCACTTAATTGAGGCCAAACACGGGGGAACATGTAATTATGAAGGAGAGATGGGCATCCAAGCCACTGATGCTCTAATGGGATATAGATTAGTCTGCTCAAACACCTTCTTGTCTTGAAGCTAGAATTGTCAACTCAGTTTTGTTTATAAGAATGAAAAAGCTAAAAATTGGTCCAAGAAGGAAGAATCACAATTTTTCTCTCTTGCAGGACTAAATGCAATTAATAATCAAGCAAAACATAGGATGATTTGATTTAACTTGATAACAAGTTAAATCTAAAAACAGCAATAGATGGTGGAATATTCTTTATAAGAAACACACACACGCCACCTTGGTTGAGTCATCCACCCTCTACATAGCGGGCCTCGCTTCTGTGATTCGCTGTCATAATGTCGGCTGTCAGCAAGGGTTCGTTTGCTGACGCATGTGAGTGGGTCACAGTGTGTGACTGTGAGTGTGTGTGTGTGTGTGTGTGGTGGGGGGCTGAGTACGGCATTAATCTGGATGGGCTGGTGTGATCTCCCAGACTGGAGGTGTGTTGCTTGTTTAAATGATCATCAAGATATATGCGTTTACACAAGATAATTTATTTTTCTTTTTTTTTTTTTGGGGGGGGGGGGGGGGGGCTGTTTAGCTGAAATTCTGTGTGGATGTATTGAAATGTGGGCCGAGAGTGCATGTGTTCTGTAATGTGTCAACACGTGTGTAGGCGTAATCTCTGTTTCCGAAAAGGATTTAAAGGCCAACAGGAAGACTGTCATTTCTATTGTGGCTTGATCCTAGACTCAGGTGTTTCTGCTTAATCCCCATCAATGAGTTGTGAAAATGGGCACCCCAGAAGGAAAAGCACTCACCTTAATGTGTTTTCACTTGCTTTTTTCCCTCTGTCCTTGTATCTCCTCTTCCCTTTTCTGCTGTTTTATGTCATCTTCTGTGGCACCCTTCAATCTTTTCCTATAAGACAGAGGGGGGCTTACTTAATGTCTGTGTTTTTTTGGGGTGCTTATCCTGCCTTTAAACACTGTATTTTCACTGTGTCAGACTCTCCCTCTGTGGTGCTATCCCTCTGCTTTTCCCACTGTTGCTCCCTTTGATGTGGGGAAAGTCGGTAAAAATGTGTGTCTAGTGCTGCTCAGCGATGTTACTGCAGCTCAGGCTCCATGTCATGTTGCCCTTATCAGTAATGAGTGTGCTCGTTGGAGAAGTATTACGTAAAATGGGAGAGGCACCACTTTTGCTAACAAGCAGAAATCAAAGAATCTGAGCTGAGAGAGGAGCTGCGAGTTGCATACTGTGTCACGAAATGTAAGAAAAAGCAACCAAATTTGACCTTTTCAAAACTTTTGAATTTGAAAATATGAGTACATTGGTGTTGAAGGTGGTCGTTTGATTGGAAGTTAACTTTGCTGCAGGTATACAGTAAAGGTATTCAGAACATACATACACAAATCTCTATATCTTAATCTCTATAAAGAAATATTCTAAGTGAACCGACTGCACTGCGTCAACACTGTCATCGACCAATCAGAAGCTTTTATCAGTTGAGCTACCCACGTTTGTGACTGAGAGTACTGTTTTCAGTTCAGTTTTAATTTACTGTAAATTCATTTCTTGTTAAAAGGCAAAGGTATCATCGTCATAATCTGATAACTCAACAATTAACAATACTTATCTTATGAACAGTGCTTGTATTGGCTGGTTTTATATTGAACTGAATGTAACAGCTTAGACTAGCATCAAACTGCAACAGTTCACCTACTGGAAAGGACTTGAGCTGTGATTGGACCGCTTAGCTTCAGTAAAAAAAAAAGTGAGCCAACCACATACAAATGAACTGAATGAATAATTCTACTCAGCAACGTGATTCTTTATTTCCTCCTCTTAAATCTAACTGACAAGGTTCATCATAATATATCAACTGATCACCCTGACATTAATTATTAAAGACTGTAAAGCTGTGGGTAATGGAGGATCCTATAGCAACCAAGCTTTGTTACAGCTTGCCTTAATTATTGTGACTTTGACTGCTGTAAAGACTTAAAATACAAAAGCATAATTTTAACAATTCCAGGATCCTGAAAAATGGATTAACAAATATTTTTGTATTTTCTTGGAAAGAAATAGTCCCAAAATTTGGGAAGTAGGTCATCGTCATCTGCTGACAATCAGACTCTCAGGTTAGGAGACGAACATCACTTTCATTTCAGGATTTGTTTCAGCCTCAAAGGCTGGAAAAAAGAAAGTGCAAACCACACTCCCCTCAAATTGAAAAGATAATGTGCGCAAAAAGCTGTTTTCTTTCAAGGAATAGTTTTGACATTCTTGGGATTATTTATACCACACATTGCTTTTTATGCGACTGAGCTAGGCTAGTAGTTTCTAATTGCTTAGATAGTGCAGGTAGGTAAAGTATTATAAACGTTCTTGAAACTAAAATGTAATCATGTGCCATTGAGGCTTGCTAGGTTTATTGGTAATGTTGGAATTATGCTTAGGTTCAGGCCTGTAAAGTTGTGGTCAAAAAGGTGACTGCATGTGTGTGTTTGTGCATGCACGCTTTTCTTGGCCTTTCTTGTTTTTCACATCCCCCAGGCCTCGGACGTTAACATACACTCACTGCGTGGTGTTTCCTGTGTCCTCCAAACTCATTATTATTCTGTGGCAGTGCCCACACCTCCTCCCACGGTCTGAACCCTCCCGAGTCTGCGCTGGCAGATAAAGGCCCGGCTCCATGGTCATACCCTCACACATTGACACGCAGAATACACTCTGGTACAGCCTTTGGTATCATTGAACTGTCAATGTGAAGGCCCACTCTAAAACTCAGCCTGGTGCATTGCATCTTGCATGTGCGTGCACCCCAGTCATAAGAAGAAAATGTTGTTTATTGTACCTTGATTCCTGTTTGTGTGTAACGGCCGGCTGGCCTGTTCGCCCAGTTGCCTCACGGCTCTCCCGTCACTTGGCCAGGAGGCTCGAGAGAACAAAAATAGTGCCACAAAAGAGAGCCACAAAAGGGGAGAGCGGGGGAGAACACAAGCGACTGCAGGGCAGCTCGTGATTCTATTTTGTAGCTCTTTTGTGTTTCCTCTTTTAACTGAGTATTTCTGCTGCATCAGGCAACCCACAGAGTCTCGCACATGGCCACGTTGGAAGGCTTGAAAAAGGGAGTATTTTTAGACATTCAGGTGATATTGTGTGTGTGTGTGTGTGTGTGTGTGTGTGTGTGTGTGTGTGTGTGTGTGTGTGTGTGTGTGTGTGTGTGTGTGTGTGTGTGTGTGTGTGTGTGTGTGTGTGTGTGTGTGCAAGGCTTCGGTCTGTCGGTCGGAAATATATTTTAGTTAATTTGGCAGTGGTGTAAATGCTGGCACCTGAATTAGGAATATACTGCACGTTATATTCACTCTTTGCCTGAGAATTACACCTGATAAGGCTTCTGTCTTGTTTGGCATATTTACCAGGTCCAGGATAATGTTTCGTCTGTGAGTGGTTTACCCAATTGCTGTGATTGAAATTAACTGTCCTCTGGCGCTGCAAATGGCCTTTTATTTTCCTTCTTTTTTTTTTTACACAGAACAATTCCCAATTATCCCTTCTCTAATTTATTGGGTTTTCAATGCTTAGCACAGGGCCACATTTTAGCCGCTGAGCTTTTAGCGTTAAGAAGGGGAAGAAAAACAAGCCGAGACATCAAGTGTGCCAGCACTGAGTCCCAGTCAGACGGAGAGGAAGGACAGGCAGGCAGAGGCCCACACAAAACCACACATTCTGGCACCGACCTCGTCTAGTTAGCACAGGCCGTTGTTCAGTACTCACATCCTGACTCATTCTGCTCTCTCTTCCCCATCCACACATATTTAGAAGTCTCTGATTTGAGTTGAAGCAGCGGGCTGTGGATAGTGGAGTCTTGACTTCTCCCTTAAAAAATGTATATTCAGTAGGTGAAGCCACCAGCACAGCACGGATTAGGAAATGGTTTCACCTCTGAAAATTATTTCTGTGCATTAAAAAAAAAAAAAAAAAAAAAAAAACGAGTCAAGTGGATTCGCTTTTTTCCATGTTTAAAGTAGTGCCTTTCATCCTTATTGGAGAATAAAAAAAAATGTGGTAAACGGAGTGCAGCTGGAAGGCAGGCGCTTGTTTGACTGACAGGTTGTTAGAAAACAGACAACATCCAAGCCGCAAACTGCTCCTCTTTATTTACAATTAAATAATATGGGAAATTGTGAGAAATCCAGGCTGAGAAACAGTCTTATATGTTATGATGATGTATGAAAAAGGAAGTGAGAGCACTGTGAAATAAATAACAAACACTCACAGATAACATTTCAATGTGAAGAAGAGGAGGACAGGCCCTAAACAGAAGAGACAAAAGAGATGACTGTGACAGGAAGAGGAGTCCAATAGAAGGGTGGAGGAGGAGGGGGAGGGTGTCACAAAGGATATGGGTGCTAACCCATGCTGCCTTAAGCAGTGCAGACCATGACAACCTGACTATTATGATTTGTTTTAGCACTTGTGAGTCACGCCGGTGAGTCACATCAACAGCACCTGTAGGCAGAAGTAACCGTCAGGCCGAAACATCTGGTGAAGCAAGAAATGAAGGTTTAGAAAGCAGCCAACATGTAAACAAAGCAGTGGTACGATGTAGTTCACCGCTGTGTTGATGGGTTTTAATTACATTCTGTGAGGCTGAATTGTGTCTCGTTTTTTGACGATGCCTGAAGTGGATCTCTGTTAGACTGAAACGTTGCTTATTTAGAGTAAGTTAGCTGGGAGCTATCAGTGCAGAGTGCAGACATTTTTTCTTACTTTTGTCTCTGACATCAGTTTCATCCTTTCTAGAATTAAAAAGTTCATTGTTGCTAGTTGGATTGAACAGTTTGAAGAATTGTAATTGGGAATTTTATGACCAATACAACCCCAATTCCCCAAAAGTTGGGACACTGTGTAAAATGTGAATAGGTAGGTAGGTAGGTAGGTAGGTAGTTACTTTATTAATCCCCAAGGGTAAATTTTTTTCACGACAGCAGCATTTATAGATACAGGAAAGCAGTAAAATCACAGTAAAAATATTAAATATAAAAATGCACAGTATATACAATAAAGTAGAATAAAATAAAATAGAATAATTAAATTAAATTAAAATTAACTAAACAATAGTGCAAAGTTGTTGTTGTTGTTGTTTTTTATATTTAAACAACCAAGAAAAAGGAGTCTTTTGGAGAAAGTGCTCCGCTGTCCCTGCAGCAGGTGGTGGAGAGGGTGATCTGGATTATCCAATATGGATAACAGTTTGTTCAGCGTCCTCCTCTCCACCACCTTTTCCAGGCTGTCCAGTTTGCAGCCAATGATGGAGCCGGCCTTCTTAACCAGTTTGTTAAGTCTGTTGGTGTCGCCGGCTCCAATGCTGCCAAATAAAAACACAATGCAATGATTTACAAATCAAATAAACCAATATTTTATGCAGATAGACTAAAGACAACATATCAAATGTTGAAACTGAGAAATGTTTTGGTTTTATAAAAAAAAAAAAAAAAAATGCTTATTTTGAATTTGATGCCAACAACATGCATGGTCTGTGTATAGTTTTTAAAAAAGATGCACTTGTAAATATTTCAATATTTCCTCTATCAGTATATGAGACTAGATATCATCTATAGAGTTTAGACATATGATGATATATGATGAAAATCTCTTTGCTGGAGCTCTTTAGCTCTATTTATACTATGTTCATATCTCCACAACTTCGTGTGAGGAACATACTGCTGAAAGGACAATGAATATTAGACCGAGACTCAATTGCTGCAACTACAGCAAAATTGTGAACTGTAAAACCAAAACAATGAGCATAAAGACACTAAAACCTTTCAAACAGATGAAGTGCAGAGTAGGTAAAACATTTCTATGGGTTCTTCACAGAGCAACTGCTCTCGCATTACACATAGTCATTAAATCCATTGGTAATATAAAACAATGTATTTATTATTGTCACTGTTTTATTGAAAAATATTGATGAGTGAGGATATTTCATAGGTACAAAACACTAAATATTTTAGTGGAGATTTAGACAGGTAATAAAAGGAGGGATGGGAGGTTTTATTCCATCGTGGCCATCAAGATAAAAGGGGTCATTGTGTGACATTTGATTTATAGGATGACGAAGGAACTGGAAGCCTCAGCCATGAGGGTTGCTTTTGTTGTTGTTGTATTGAAGATCCTTACTTTAAAAATACTTCTTAGCCACTGGCAGAAGAAATAAAGAAAGTTTAAAATCCTTTCACAAAGTGGCTTTAACAAAACTCTGTAACTATTTTAGATGGGAAGCTGACACATGCAGACTGTTTATGATACAGATACAGACAGAAAATGCCCTACAGCAAACGTGTCTCTCCTTAATCTCTGGGCTCAGAGTAGTAGATATAAACACCATCTCACACCTCCTCCTTTGTGTCAAATCATCTTTAAAAACCAACTTACTCACATAAACGCACACCTCGTCTTTCTCTTCTGGCACGGGAATATAAAAACACAATGGACTGACTGATTCAGATACTCTTGTCAAGAGAGAACTGAAACACTGAGACTCTTGTCTGACATCAGGTTAAAGATTTTGGTTTAGAATGGGATAAATAACCTTCATCCTTCATTTATCCGGGGAATATTTCATCTAAAGGCTAACTCTGGCTTTCCTGCAGCACTCTGCTCTACTCACATTTGGCTGCACACATTCCCATCTATGTTCAGACCAGTGTAACCACAGTCCTCTAATGCTGGCTACCAAGCAGGTGAGCCTTAAAGCACTTTTCTCAAAGGCTTTTGGACAGCAGCAGAATTCCATTTATTCAACTCCCCCACTCAAACTTTGCTTCTTATTTGGGGATTAAAGCCAACCATCTCCTGGTCTTGAGCCCAGTTCTCAACCCTTAAGGCTGTTACCACTCACGTAACATGTAGTTTCATGATTCAATTGAGAATTGCATCAACATATGAAAAAAAAAAGGGTAAGTGCAGCACATTGAAGCAGAGATGGTAACATCTATAACAGGGGGACATTTATTAGGACAAAGATCTTTTTTGGCTTGCAAAGGAGCTGATGCTGTGATGTTCTGCTTCCAGTCAAGTGCATTATAATTAAGTTGGCCACTCAGCACCAGTCATCAATGAGAGAAGGGCAGCGACTTCCACACTTTAATTTTAGCGGATGCTCCAACACTGGAACGTGAGGTGAGCTGTGCTGCAAAAGAACATGAGTGTCTAGTCTATCAACATCCTTATCATTCATATATTAAGGATTATATCCATGAGATTAATTTTTGTTCGGGAAATGGTCAGTTTGAAAGGCAAAATTTCATTTCAGATTTTAAAGAATACTGTATATTTTCGGTATATGTGATATGCCCATGAATTTCACAGAATAGCATTCATCAACATTATTAGTATTAACCATAGTTCTTCTGTACGTACAAAACGCTTTGTTATAGACATAAAAAATAATGAATGAAAAATGATGGTAAATATTTACCTGCCAGTAAAGGAGTATGTAGGCCTGCCTTTATGTGTATATTAAAGGTTCAGTATGTAGGATTTAGTGGGAGCTATTGGCAGAAATGGAATATAATTTTCATAAATATGCTTTTGTCAACGTATAATCACCTGAAGCTAAGAAAAATTATGTTTTTTTTGTCAGCTTAGAATGAGGCCTTAATATCAACATAAGGAGTGGGTCCTCTTAAATGGAGTGTGCCATGTTGCACCGCCATGTTTCTACAGTAACCCGGAAGGGACAAATCAAAAGCTGGCTGTGGAGAGGGCTTTCATGTTTTTTGCAGTTTTGCAGCCACCTTCTCTTACATGATTGAAAGGGGAAGATCAGGCGAGAGATGTTCAGTTGGTTGCAATCTGCAAATCTAATGCCACTGAGTTCGACACACTGCTTCTTTACAATGTGGATTGAAAACACCAGTGTTTTGTTTAAAGGAGTAGTTTTATTATTGGGAAATTAACTTATTTTCTCTCTTTCCAATAGTTAAATGAAAATATTTCTTATTTCACCATTAAATATGAGGAAAAATGCAGCTCTTGGGTTTGGCACGAAGACTTGACTTTCTGCCTACCAGCTCCTACAAAATTCAGTACTGAACACTTTTAAAATGACATTTTACAGGATGAGGGTTATTTCTGGCAGCGAGGATGCCTGTTTCCTACTGTCTTTAAGCTAAGCTAACCAGCATGAGATGGATATAAATCGTCCCATTTATCTGGTGCAAAGGAAGCCAGTAAACAAAAAACATTGAACTGTTAATCTCGGATTTTCTGACACAGTGATGCTGGGAACCCTCATTGCGAAATAACAATGAGCAATCAAAGCTGGTTGAACAGACGTTAACCTGGTAAAAATGACGTCAACTACATTCCTAAACTCCTCTGACACATTTTAAGGTTTTAAGGTCATTCTTGGCAGTCAACTTGAACCACGGCTTGTCCTGGCTTCCTCGCAATTGATTTGCAGATTTACAGGGCGATAATGTTAAGCTTGTTGGCAGTAGATGGTGTTGAGTCACCTCCAATGGTCATTAAGCTCCTTTACTTTTACTGCTTCACCATTTCCCTCACCACATGATGTTTATTTTCTCCTCCTGCCTTTAGTTTAAGTCTGTTATTCTCCCTGCTTGTCTTCTTCCTCTCGATAATCTCTCCTCCTCTCATCCTGCTGCTTTTCTCTTGCCTCTCACTCACCATTATCACCACGGTTTTTCTCACATTTTCTCTACCTCAAACCTTCTCCCTCCTCTCATCTGTTTTGTCCATCTGCCCCGTCCTCGTCCAGATCCTCAATTTAAGATAAGATACGACTTTATTGATCCTTGTGGGGAAATTTAGACATTTAAGCAGCTGAGCAATAATTTGTAAAACAAACATTTTATAAATTATATGATATGGAATGAAATGATACAAAATATAGAAAGGAGAAAGTGTGGGTAGAATTCACCCTCTCTCTGTGGCGGGCCCTGTCTAAATTTAGATGAGCAAAACCCTCGTAGGATCCCTTGTCTTAATCAAAGAGCTGCACCGACCTTCACAACACTCCAACTCCCTGTTGGAAACAATAACCTAACATGGCTACGGCCCATCTCATCCCAATATCTGGTTGCCGTCTGCGGCTTTCAGTTTGTCTTCTTTCCGTGTCCTTGGAGGAAGCTTGACGAAGACAAAAACGTTTGGAGCTCTCACTCTGAATCTGTCCTCATTCATTCACGTATGAGCTTGTATTTGTTTGAGAGTGTCGTGTAGGAAGAGAGGGCTGAGTTGTCGTCTCCTTCCAAGGTATTCCGTGCCTTTTATCTAAGTATGTGTGTGTGTCATCGACCGCCGTCACAAACCCATCTCCGTGGGTGTTGGCGTGTGTCAGCTCTTTGGCGTCCGTGCCCATGTGATGCTAGAAAACGTCCTTGATGGTGACGTGAGCGAGTGACTCCTCGGCTTTTATGAATCATCCATGCTGCTGTTTACAGCACCCATCACGGCAGTCAGACAAAATCTTCCAGGGGAATGTCACATTTATCTGAAAGCTGCGGTAGAAAAAGTCATTATGTGAAAATGCACCTGTTTTGTTTTGTGCAAGAGAGGAGTATACCATCCGTGCTAATTCAGATGCTGCTGTTTAACTGCATTAGTGAAATTTGTAACAGGTGTGGTGACAGGTGTGCCTGAGGAATCTTCTCTGATGGTAAAAAAAAAAAAAAAGGACCTTATTTATAAAGTGTCACAGTCTGACTATAGATTTGTAGTCGGTATTTGTTAAATTAGTTTGCGAAAACGGTGTCACCCAGAGCCAAGTTGCTTATTTTACGTACAAAACTTAGATATTCAAGATAAATATTCAAGATATTAAATGCACAATGGTATTACACAGGAAAAAAAGCTAAGTTGTATTTCTAACATCTGATTATTGTAAATACAATATTTACTTTCCACTCTCCATTTAGCTGTGTTTCAGTACCTACCAACCATTAGGGGAAATAGTCAGCCAGTTAGCTGACAAATGCTAATTGCTAACTTCATCTGTCTGACCTTTGATGCCTTAGACACTAAAACCCTCCATGATAAACAGATAGATATATTTTATTGATTCCGCAAGTGGACATTTTTTTGCTACAACAGCATGGAAAGATACACTGTTAAAGCAATAAAAATGAAACAATTAAAATGACAAAGCTGAGAAGTACAAAATTGGTAAAACAAATAAAATAAATACATCATGGTATTACACAGAAAGAACAGCAAATATTCACATTTAAAATGTTGTTCATTTAAAAAATTACAAAAAAAATTGGATTGACTAAATAAAAAAGAAACACATTGATTAAGTGTGTTTGAGGGGGCAGGAAAAGCTTCAAGTGTGCCTGTTGTGATGTCTTGATAACATCGGGGATGACAGGGCTGAGGCTGAACGACTGCCTGACTGAGTGGGGTTCCATCATTTTCTATCAGCTCTCACTGATGTAGCTGTCAAAGATGGATTTTTTTTTTTCCCCCCATCTCAAGTTCTCCCAGCAGGGACCAGTAGAAGGGGTTAAGTTGATAAACACATGCTGGCAGACGCACATTCTGCACATACACACAAAAACACTCGCATCTGTACCGTGGCCATCATCACATCTGAGGATTAACTGGATTTCTGTGAGTCAGAAATATCAGCAAACCTTCAGAGCACTGGTATCTCCATTGCCTTCACTCTTTACAGATAATAAAATCATCACTTTCTTTATTACTTTTTTCTTTCTTTCACGTCACAGTTTATACACAAAAGAATATTTGTCTGACTTTGTGCCACCAGAATGTGTGTCACTCTCCCTCAAGTGTAAGCTTTCTACTGTTTAGGCACGGACTGAAACATGGCGGTTCATGCCTTATTTAATGTGACTTTGCTGCTGCAACATTCCCCCGGTCATCTTCTTTCAACCACCCCTCTCCTGTCTCCTCGTTTCTTTCTCTCTCCGTCTGTGCTTGGAGAGTTTGTCTGCTGCATGCCTTAACAGACAACCTGCGATCTCCTCTGAAGCCAGAATTGAGCATAAACCCAGCTGTTAATCCAGGCAAAGGCATTCATAAGAAGGGGTCACAGAGGAACGTTGGAGCAATTGGCGAAATGTAAAATGAGGTGTTTGTGTGTGTGTGTGTGTGTGTGTGTGTGTGTGTGTGTGTGTGTGTGTGTGTGTGTGTGTGTGTGTGTGTGTGTGTGTGTGTGTGTGTGTGTGTGTGTGTGTGTGTGGTTTCCATAATGCATGATATGGTCTGGTGTCCACACGTTGAATGGGTGGTTGTGTTTTGCTGTATTTATTTTCTCCCAAATCCCAACATGTTGATTGTTTATCATGTTCCCCCTTAAAGCAATTCAGTCCTGGATATTAAACTCCAATAATAGCAGCAGCTCTTGAACCATAGCTCGCAGCAGGGCCTTCAGTCTAGGTATGTTGACTCTAGAGTTCTGTGTTTAAATGAGTACCTGGGAATATACAGCAGTAAAATAGCCATGACAGGACAAGATTTAGCAGAGCTCTGGTGATTTTAAGGAGGGAATTGTTGTATTTAAAGAATAAACTGCACTGAACACATTCTGTGAATTGACCTGTGCCGGGCTTCAGCATCTCAATAGAGATAGAGACAAAAATTCACATTCAAACACAGCCTCTCTCTGTTAAGTTTGCAACATGAAATGTCTGCACAGGCCAGCCAAAACTTTCTGACATGCCTTTGTAAAGCTCTGTCCCATTACCATGTATTATGCATGGGACCATCTCTTAAGTCCCACAAATGTAAAAGCTTCCCTTGAAATAGAAGAAGTCATACTGTGTCACAGTGACGTTTTGAATATGTAGAGAAATTTTGTTCCAATTGGAATTTTTTGTGGTCATCATACAATTCAGACAAGACACTTTACACATATTGTTAAACAGGTCTATCCCTGTTACTTGTTTTCTAAAATCATGGCTTGTTTAAAGAATTCATCATAATTACTAACAATTTGTTCTTATCTTTGTCTTACAGAAAGAATGGCTTTGCCTCAACTGTCAGACCCAAAGAGCCATGTCAGGCCAGCTGGGAGACATGCCACCGCCAACCATGGCTTCCCCGAAGAAGCAACCACCTGCTCCTGCTCCTGCTCCTGCTCCTGCTCCTGCTCCTGCTCCTGCTCCCGCTCCTGCTCCTGCTCCTGCTCCCTCCTCCACCCCGGCCCCTGCTGCTGTAGATAACAAACCTGTAGTAGAAGCAGCAGACCAAACCCCACCAGCTCCTGAAACCAAGGTAGCACCTTCAACCATTCCTACAACCTCACCTGATAGTGCACTCATTTCACCAAATGAGAGTACCCCTCCTCCTAAGGACAGTCAGAAAGAACAAAAACAACCACTAGCAAAGGAATCAGTATCTGAGAATGTAATTCATCCCAAGCCTGACGCTCCAAATTCAGAAAATTTAGCTGAGAGTGTTACAGTAATCCCACCAGTTCAGCAAGAGCAGAGCAGCTCTGAGAAAGCAACAGAGGATCATCCTCACCCTGAGACAGTGCCATCTGGTTCTGATCAACAAAGTGCAACTGTTAGTGAACTTCCAGCAGTTGAGCAACAACAGAGTAGCTCTGAGAAAACAGCAGAGGACCAAGCTCACCCTGACACGGAGATATCTAATGTTGAGCAACAAGCACAGAGTGCACTTGTCAGTGAAATCCCAGAAGTTCAGCAACAACAGAGTAGCTCTGAGACTGTGACACAGGACCTTTCTCTCCCTGTGGAAGGTGAGATGCCAAATCAATTGACTAATGCAGGTTTAGACAAGACAAGCGACCCTGCTGAGGTAGAAATTGAGCCAAATCCCAAGATTACTCTGAGTGAAGCTGCAGCTCCCCTGACAGATAATGAGAAAGTGGAGCCCACTGCCGAAAAGCTCCCAGAAGTGACAACAAATTCAGCTGAGTCAAAGCCTGCTTTGGTCCCTGAAGCAGTCGCGCAGGAAGTAGTTCCTGTTCAGCCAGATTCTACCGCTGCAGATGTAAAAGAGGAGAAAATAATAGAGGCTCCCACTGAGAAACCCCTGACCGATGAACCCCAACCTACTGCAGCTGATCAAACTCCAGCAGACACAGCACAGCCAATACCTCCTGTAGCTCCTGTTGACAAAGTTGATGTCCCTAAACCTGATGAGGAGCAAAACTCAAAACCAGATCCAGCAAAGTGTGTAGAATCAGAAAGTCCGTCAGTAGTGTCAGAAAAACATTCCGTCTCAGCTCCAGAGGGGCAAAGTCAGGCAAACGAAGTGGAAAACAAACCCACAGAAAAAGAGAAGGAGCCTACTCCACTTGATATGGCAGATAACTCACCTGCTGTTGCTCCATTTGAAGAAGAAACTAAAGCTCTAGAGAAATTAAATGAGGAGAACAGCGTTGAAAATAAAGAGGTAACAGTTAAGCAGAAAATACCTGTGGGGGCTGAAAAAGAAAAATCAGTTGAGATGGGCACAAATGCAGCTGCAGAGAGTGGTGTTGAGGTAAAAGGTGATGAAGGGAAAGCTGTAGAAGAGGAGGCAACTGAACAGAAAACTGTGGAGGAGAAGGTTAATAAAGAACAATCAAGTGCAGCACCCTGTACTGAAACAGAGAACATTTGTCCTGTAATAGAGAAGAAGGAATCAGAAACAGCAGGAGAGTCAGCTCCAACAGTCCCAGAGGAAACGCCAAAGGAAGAAACACAGATACATAAAGAGATAGAAGCAGGAACAAAGTGTGAGCCTGCTGGGGAAAGTCTTGTTGAGATGGTATTGTTGTCAGAGAAGTCAGAGGAGAAAGAAAAGCCCATGGTCGAAGCGGGGACTTTATCAGAGAAGGAGGAAACGCACAGAGCTGCAGATACAACGTCAAAAGAAGATGATAAACCCGACAAAGCAGTGGTTATCTCTACTCCCCCGCCTCATGATTCTGAAGAGCAAGAAAAGGTCAATGTTGAGGCGCCAGTGCAAAGTGTAGAGATGGTGACATCCTCAGCTGTTATTAGTGAAGTTAGAGATAAAGGTGAGGAGAAGCCTTTCCAGGAAGACACAGAGGCTGGTTCACAAAAGACAAATAGTGCTGCTGATAATCAACAGGAGGTAGAGAGAGAGACATTAGCTCTGACAAGCAGTGATGAAAAGCTTGAGAAAGTTGTTGAGCTGTCACTCAAAGAACAGGAAGGAAAACATGACAAAAAAAAGGATGAGTCACAACCTGTTGCTGGAAACGTCCAGGGAACTATTTTGTTATCAGAGGCAGAGGCAGGCACAGTGCACGACAAAGATGATACTGCAAAGTGTGATGTAGGAGAGAACACAATATCAGAGAAGGATGAAGTATCA
Source organism: Brachyistius frenatus (assembly GCF_029030835.1). Classification (NCBI taxonomy): domain Eukaryota; kingdom Metazoa; phylum Chordata; class Actinopteri; family Embiotocidae; genus Brachyistius; species Brachyistius frenatus. The sequence goes on from NW_027210632.1 coordinate 3,137,324, forward strand.
GTGAAGGCTTTGGAAAATGGAGGCGTGTCTCTATCAGTAGCTTCGGTCCCTGTAGCAGAACCTGAGATCCTCTCTGTAGTTAGTGATCAGGACAGAGGCCCAAAGGAGGGGAACACTGACATGGAGGAGAAAAAGGAGGCTGAAGCTCAGCCTCTGGAAAAGCACAGCGATGAAAATGCAGTCTCTGAGGTGACCCTAGTAATTAGCTCATGTGGCAGTAGATGATATAATTATCTTTCTGCATTATTCGCTTAATGGCTGCAATATTAAACACATGATTTGAAGAACATATGGAAATTAGGCATATGGAAATATTGTACCACACTGAAAATGTATATCTTAACACTGCAATACACTATGTTTTGATTATTGACTGTCACGTTCATATTACTGAGGGGTGGAACTCTTTAAGGTCCCATATTGTATAAATCCAGATTTTTGTTTTTTTACTATAAAGCATGTCTAGGGGCTATGTAAATACTGTGAGTGTGTCAAAATGCTCAGTCCACAGAGAAATGCACACAGCCCATATTCAGCAACTGTGCCGCTTGGACAAGCGGTTAGGACTTCCGTGAGTTCTCGAGCCCGCCTTGAGCACAGCCCACTGTACAGCCATTTGTCTGGAAAAAAACACAGTAAAACAAACTGAGGTAGTAAAAAAACTACAAGACTGAAGAAAACCTGTGATTGGCTTGGGTGACGCACAGAAAACAGTTGGCCAATCAGAAGAGAGGGTTATTTTTATCAACACGCCTTGAAGACATTTAAAGACAGACACTTAACAATCTGTTCTTGGTTGATCTCCAGAGAGAAGCTAATGAAAAAAGATGTAAAACTATATAAAGAGGGCTTTTGGTACTTAAAACTACAAACAAAATTGTATTATCAATATCAAGGCTGAAAATAAAAACTTGGCAAAGTGTAAAATACATGGCCTTAAAACTAAACTAATAGTGTTTGTCATATTATTACTTATATAATTTAAAGTATTGAAAAAAATTCACCATATTAATAATTAGCAGTTCCAGAAAGCATATTTTCCTCTCCATTTGTTATTCCTGTCATTTCTGAATGTACAATCACCTAAAGATGGTGCACGTGCAATCTAGTTTAGAGATTGTAATTTTTTTTGCAAAGTGTAACTAAACAAATATTGTGTCTTGTTCCAATCCATCAGGTGAAAGCAGCAGAGACCTTGAAAGAACCTGGAGTGAAAGACGTAGCTGCCAAGGAGGGCAGTCCCACGAGCCCATCAGACCTAGCAAAGCTTGAAAGCACAGTCCTTCCCATTCTTGAGGCCAAGGCAAGCACGCAAGAGGAGGAAAAACAAACAGACACTTTAAAGACCAGACGTAAATTAGAGGTACTTCCTCTTTCACCTGACTCACCAAGCTCAGAAGACGACAGAGAACTTTCTGAGAAGAATGCCAAAGGTACCACAAAGAAAAAGCTCCTTGTGCCCATGGATGTCAGGGCTGACTCCCTGGAAGACAGCAGTGAAAGCTTTGGAAAAGAAAGCCCAATGTCAGGAGATGATGAGGAATTTATCAGAAAACAGATAATGGAAATGAGCGAGAATGAGGATGCTTCCCCATCGGATGAGGAAAACCTAGTCCGGCGAAAGATCAAAGAGGAAGAGAAGAAACAAAAGGAGCAGAAGAAAACAGAGACTGTAGAAAAGAGCACATCAGGAAAAGCCAGACGACTTACCAAGAAAACCCCTATAAGTCCAGATGATGAAGATAATGAGCTCAACGCCTCTTTATATATACCTGATGTAGACAAAGAGGGGACACCAGAAGAAGAGGAGCGTCAGAGTGGTACAGCAGTTCGCAAATTCCAAACTATGGACCTGAATACAACCAGCATCCCCATGCGTATACCTAATGATGACGGTGAACCTGAAATGGAAAGCCTGACAGACTCTCCAGATGATCGCTCTCGGGGTGAAGGGTCATCCAGTCTACATGCATCCAGCTTCACTCCTGGAACATCCCCAACATCCCTCTCATCCCTGGATGAAGACAGTGACAGCAGTAGTCCAAGCCATATCCGTAGTGGGGAGGGTAAACAACACAGGAAAGCCAAACACAGACAACCCGGTCAAACACTGCCAACTATCGAAGACTCCTCTGAGGAAGAAGAGTTACGGGAAGAAGAGGAGCTGCTCAGGGAGCAAGAAAAACAGAAAGGCTCAGGGAAAAAATCCAAGAAAGACAAAGACGAGATTCGATCCCAAAGGAGGCGAGAGCGTCCAAAGACACCCCCGAGCAACCTTTCCCCTATTGAAGATGCCTCACCAACGGAAGAACTGAGGCAAGAAGCTGAAATGGAGGAGATCAGACGATCGTCCTGTTCTGATTTTTCCCCTAGTATTGAATCCGATCCTGAAGGATTTGAAATCCATGCCGCAAAGATTGCAGCAGTCCAGAAAACGTATCAGTTGCCTACATCAGTATCTCTTCACTCCCCAACAGAAGATGAAAACACTGATGAACAACAAAAAAAACCTCTCAAATCTGCTGATGAGGCTTACGAAGAAATAATGCTGAGGGCAAAGTCTCCAACAGTTGAAAAAGGTGAGATTCAACCAGGTAAAGAGTCTCTTTATGGAGGCATGCTCATTGAAGACTATGCCTATTCATCTCTTATTGACAATTCAGCGACTGACCTGGGGGAGCCAGAGAAGATTATTGTTCCTGCTCAGCCCAAAAAGCTGAGATCACCAGATGAAGTTTACGAAGACATGATAAAGAAGAGAAAGGAATTTATGAAGCTGGAGCAGGAATACCAAAATATGCAGCCAAAAATGGAAAGCACATGCCCAGAAATTGTGCTGCAACCTGCTGAGAATACCTTCTCCACAAGCAGCACAGTAACATTGGGCAAAGATGGGAAGCCATTGTTGGATGCAGAAACGGTCTATGAAGAACTAATGAAAAGAGTCCTAACTCCAGGAACAAGTCCAACTCAACAGGAGCCAGAAGTGGAAGCTACTGCATCTAGAAGGGCTCTCCACCCCATCCCAGACTTAAAGGTGACACAGTGCTCTTCAGGAGAGTTGTCTTCTGATGATGAGAGTATGATTAAAAAGGAAGAGGAGACAACTGCAGTATCAGACAAGACATCGGCAACAGAAAAGGAACCTGTTAAAGACTTTTCTGAGTCTCCCCCCTCATCCCCATCAGATCAGCAACCTCACACGACAGTCGCAGTATCTCAGGCTGATGTTGTGGACTTGTCTAGTGCATTGCCAAGAACATCAGCCCCTGTGATTGCCAGTGTATCACCTTTACCCACAGTCCCCCAATACACATCTAGTATTCCCAGTGTAGTGTCAACTGCCCCACCTGTGCCCCCTAAACCAAATGTCCTGCGTAGGGCTAATTCTCAGGAAAAAGCAGAAGAACCTGTTGCACCACCACTGCCTCCTCCCACCCCACCAAAACCTACTGTTTTTCCCAGGAAACCTCCAGTTCCACTTCCACCTCAGGCTTCAGCAACTCCAGTAAGGCCAGATTCAGTGGCTATGACTACAGCCCAAGGAACCCCTACAAGACAAGCAGTTACTCCAACATACAAACCTCATGTTCCACCTCCTGTTCCTCCAAAGCCATCCATTCCTACTGGGCTTGCGGACAGCCACAGACCAGGGCATGGTGTCAAACCACCAATAGCACCAAAACCTGGCTCACAGCCTTCCTCACCTGCCCATGCCCCATATCCACCAAGACCCTCTGTACTTCCCACAAGTCCGAATGACACAGTCCTGAATCTGAGCCCCTCTTCTGAGAGTAAGCCGTTTCAATCCTCACCAAAGTCTCCTTCTTCTCCAAGATATGCCAGAAATCTTCGTGACACATATGTGGTCATCACACTGCCATCTCAGCCAAGCTCTCCAGTAGACAATGTCACAACTCAAGCTCCCTCTAGTGCCGGCCCAGCATCACCTTCTCGCAAAGCTCAGCCCGAGAATTATCACCAACCTCAGCCCCAACCTCAATCATATTCACAGCTGCATCAACAACCAACTCCTCCTCAAACAACCAGGATGCCTCTGGCATTCACACGAGTTACAGAATCCATTGAAAATCAAGAGATTTGTGGCCCAGAAAAACACGTGTCCAGTTCTTGTCATATAATTGAGGCTATATCTGCCTCAGCACAGCCACCTGTGGTTATGCCTAACCTCATCTCTCAAGTGGTCACCACAGAAGTCCAAAGGACCACTGTCTCTGTTGTTCATGAAAGGTCACCACCACCAGTGCCAGCTCCAAGGGCAAATGGTGTCCCAATCTTGATGGAGAAACCTAAGCCCCAGTTGCCACCACAGAATGCACAGGCCTTTCAACCGTCCGAGGTGGTAGATCTTAGGACAATGAAGGTGGATTCAGAATCAGACATGAATGGTGTGGATCTGTCCGCTAGCTCAGACTCAAGATATCATTCCTTTGCAACTGATGTCAGTCGTACCAAGAGTGCAGTGCAGTCACCGGTGGTCAACCTCAGTGCTGAATCATCCACTGTTTCTGTAGTCACTGATAGCATCACCATTGTGACCTGTGCTGCCACAATCCAGCAATGTGACCATGTAGACACCTCTCAAGCATCTTCAATGCCCCTTCAGCTAACAAAAAACAAGGCATTCGAACCCGTTTGTCAAATTGTATATCGGCCAATTGATTCTCAGCCCTCGACTCATGCTACTACAGAGATCCCCATTAACCTCTCAGTTGGATCAAGCACAGGTGGAGGACCATTCCATACCACCTCTGTCACTATTGCACCCACATCTGCTCCAGGTTGTGTGGCTAATGGATTAAGTACAGGTACAACTAGCGTAGCAGGAGCTGTGGACCTCAGCACAACAAAACCATTCAACACTGTGGTATCAGTGGATGCCGCGTCTGCAGAGGTGGTTACAGCTGTCATCACAGATGATGGCAAACCAGTGGATCTGACTGCTGGAAAAAGAGCTGTATGCTGTGATGTTGTATACAATCTCCCATTTGCTGGAAGTTGCACTACTCAGCAACCCACCACACCCCTGCCAGAAGATCGTTTTGGATATCGTGATGACCATTATCAGTACGACCGATCACCTTACGGCATGAGAGGGTTTGGCGGAATCAAACCGTCAATGTCAGACACTAACCTAGCAGAGGCTGGCCTGTTCATATACAAGAGTAAGAACAGCTATAACTTCAGTGGCTCAACAGACGGTGCAGTAGATCTTACCTCAGCAAAGATTTCAGATGCAGGTCAGTGCTGTGACATTGCAGACCTGTCACTTAAATGTCACTTTGAACTGCCTCCACTCATTCATGGCTAATGTGGCAGTTTTTCTTTGTTTTTGTCTCATTTTGCATGGACTATTTTTTTATTTTTTTATCATATGTTTTTGCATGTGCCTGCATGCTTTTGCGACTCATTATTGAATTTTTTTTTTCACTGTTCCACCTTTTATTTATGATTTAGTTAAGGCATGGCTTGCTTCCACATTGAATAAGTCTGCAATATTGAGACTGAACTGATATTTTTGACTTTTGACAGGTGAAGCTGTTGACTACTCCAAGAAAGGGACTTATGCAGGAATGACAATTCCACCCTATTCCCAAGCCAGAGTCACAAGTGCTGTTGGTACACTCTTTGGTACAAGCAGTGTTCTGAGATCATCGAATGGGGTGGTCTATTCCTCTGTTGCAGCTCCAATCCCATCTACATACGCCATTACCACCCAGCCCGGGTCAATATTTAGTACAACATACAACACCCTGTCAGGTATGCATACCAGCGACACCATGCCTTCCCTGTCCAACCTCCAGAACTTGCCACTTACACGGTCCCACAGTTTTTTGTCTACCATCTCTACCCTTGAAACAGAACAACAAGGAGATGTCCCACTCAATCTGGAGATCTCTAGAGCGGGTACTACTTCTGCCACACCTGCAAAAACCTCTTTATCCCTTGACACCTACACTGATGCATCATTGGAGGCCATAGCTGCTTCACTGGAAGCTCTTTCTTCACCCATGGTTCCTGGGGATGGCCAGTATCAGGCAGAGCGAGAGAGGTTAGAAATGGAGAAATTTAAGCAACAGCGACTGGCTGAGGAATTAGAATGGGAGCGTCAGGAGATTCAGCGGTTCCGTGAACAAGAACAACTCCTGGTACAGAAGGAACTGGAGGAGCTGCAGGCCATGAAGCAGCATATATTGACACAACAAGAGGAAGAAAGACAGGCTCACCTCATGATGCAGAAAGAAACCTATGCCCAGCAACAGCAGCAGCTTGAGCAGATTCAGAGACTCCAAGAGCAACTCCGTATGCAACTGGAAGAGCAAAAACTTCGTCAGATGTATCCAGGTGGGGACACACTCGGGCATGGCGTGCAGGAAGCACTTGTCTTAGGACCTGATGGCACAGTACTGGCCCGAAAGATAACGGATAGTGGGTGCCAGACAGATGAAGAGGATGAAGCAGTCAGCAAAGCTTACACAGCTGGCAGAAAAAAGAGAAGTGCTAAAAAGAGTGTTGACAGTTGCGTGCAGACTGATGATGAGGATCAAGATGAATGGGAGGCTCAGACCAGAAGCCGACAAAGCCGACCACGTACTGCCAGGGGTGACAGGGGTGGGCATTCAGAAACGTCTCTCCAAGCCCACACTGAGATTTCCATACAAACAGATACAGAGGGGAACATTAGAATGGACACCAGGATGGAGCTGTCTGACTCTGAAAGGACTTCACCAAAGAAACGACCTACCCCCTTAGAAATAGGCCAGTCTCCTAACCTCAAAGCTGATTCTTCTACGCTTCAAGCCCCTCTCAAATCCCCCAAAGTGCTCTACTCCCCTATATCCCCCTGTATATCACCTAGCAAATCCCTTGAGTTTGTGTCATATGATAAATCACTAGGTGATACAAGCCCACAAAAGCTAAAAGGAAGTACAGATCCATCCAAAACCTCTCCAGCAAGTCCCAGAGGAACAAAGTCCATGCAGAGATCCATGTCTGACCCTAAGCCCATGAGTCCAACAGGAGAAGAAAGAGCAACGTCTGGCAGCCAGTATGGTGATAACTATGATGTGAGTACTATCACTTTACAAGTCTCACTTTAATTGACATAAGTGTAAGAAAGGTTCACAAAACAAAAACACGGGTAACTTTCCGATGAGGAGGATGGGATTTGTGCTTGAACTTTTCTTTTAGTTAATAATGATGGAAATTAATTCAAATGTTTCTGGAGAGGTATTTCTAGCTTGAGCTTTTTTTTTTATTAAATAAAATACCACAGGGTTTGAAAGTCCGTTTTCTGCCTGGGCAGTTCACCGTTGAGAATCTCATACATACATAAACATACGGGAAATAGGCTGAGCTTGCAGGAAAATACCGAGCTGTCAGATGTCCACAGAGGCTTAATATAAATAAATGACTTATTTTTAGACTAAAGAGTGCAAGTTAGTGAGTAGTCTGTGTTGGTTATGGACAGGAATACATATCTTATGGGTATGCAAAAAAAGCTGATCAATAAACTGTGATGTTCAAAACCTTTCATACATGGAAAACAATTCACCATATGTTAGTCATGACTAAACACTATAAAGCGACTACTTAAATGTATACCCTCTCTCTATTTGTGATTTCATAATGTCAAAGGTTGAATTCATACAAAATTTAGATCCCAAGTTAATTTTATTTGAGTAATGTGAGTCAGAAAAGTAATTTTCAAATTCTGAGGACTACTTAACCAGCTGGCTCCTTTATTTGGGGATTAAACAGCTTGAATTCTTAAAGTACTAATCTTTTTTTTTCTACAGGGTAAAAGCTCAGGTGGCACACCAACAGGCACTCAAAAGAAGGTGAAGAGGACTCTTCCCAATCCACCATCAGAAGATGAGTCAACAACTACCGGGCAGACAGCATACAGCACTGGCTCTGCCCGCCGAAGAATGTGCCGTAATTCCAACATGGCACGTGCCAAAATCCTACAAGACATTGATCGTGAGCTAAATCTGGTAGAGCGTGAGTCGTCCAAGCTGCGCAAAAGACAAGCAGAATTAGATGAAGAGGAGAAAGAGATTGACGCCAAGCTCAGGTATTTGGAGATGGGCATTAATCGTAGAAAAGATGCACTTCTCAAGGAGAGAGAGAAGAGGGAAAGGGCCTACTTACAGAGTGTAGCAGAGGACAGGGACTACATGTCAGACAGTGAGGTTAGTAACATCCGAGAGACTAGAGGTGGGCGTGGAGTTGAGGATGAGGAGATTGAAGATCATGGTCTTGAACGTCCCAGGACAGCTCCTCAATCCGAATTGGATGACTTTGTCCCACCACAAACCAAGCACGAGTATGGAAAATACTCCCAATACCAATACCCTGAAAGCCAATACCAGCAGTCTCTGTACCAGACTCCCCAGTCCTACCAGTCCCACTCAATCTACTCCTCTGTCCCTTCGCTCACGAGCTCCCAGCAGCAGAGTTACCACCAGATGCTTCTGTTGCAACAGAAAGCTGCCAGACAAGCAGCCCTCCTCTCAGAGCTGGATGCAACTAAATATGATGTCATTAGCCGTCAGCCTGATCCTACATCATCAGCTTACCTGGGTGTCAAGTATGACAAATATGGCAACCACCTTGACCTTAGAGCCTTGGATGTGGGAAGTATAGCAGGAAGCCCAATGTCAGCTGTCTCTGATTCCTACTACACAGATGTAGACCACCATACACCTCGGAGTTACATGCTGCTGGAGGATGCCGCAGAACTAGCCAAGGGCTCCACGGGCATGTCTTCATCTTATAGTCTGGCTGAGAGGGAGCTGGCTAAGGCAGAGAAACTACTGCGAAGGAGTGCTGCAGATCTGGGGTCTACCGACTATCTGGGATCCACCTCCAGACTTCACACTTATGGAAAGACCCCCGATGAAGAGGATGCAATGGAGGAACCCTACGAACTGAAACTTTTGAAGCAGCAGCTCAAGCAAGAGTTTAGGAGAAGTACGGGTGGGACAGAAAACTTAGAACAACTGACAGGCCTCTCACAGCACTACTATACTCCAAGCTCTGGGATCTCTAGTTACTCACAAAGACAATATTCAAAGTCAGAAAAGTACAGCATGAGTCGACTTACTCTTGAGAAGCAGGCAGCTAAACAACTCCCAGCATCTATGTTGTATCAAAAACATAAGACTCCACAAATTGAACCTAAAATCTCCTCCAAGTACTCCTCTATTACAGACAGCAGAGGCTTAGAGGCAGACTACACCAGCTATCTGGGATCTACCAGTGCATCTCCAAGATCCAGCCGACTCATGCAGGATGAGATTACCTTTGGCCTTCGTAAGAACATTGCAGAGCAGCAAAAGTACCTTGGGTCCACCTTGGGTGCCAACCTGGCTGGGTCACTAAACTTGGGCCAGAGCTTGGGTTTGGATTCTGCCTATCCTAGTGGTAGCCGCTCAAGACCCTCTTCCAGGCCCACATCTTGCTATGGTCTGGATTTGTCTATCAAAAGGGACCCCTCCAGCTCCTCACTGAGGCTTAAAGGAGACGGTGAAGCATCTGGAGATGTGACAAGTTATCAAGCCCCCTCTGGTCGCACCAAACCCACTAGCCTTCCCATTGTGCAAAGTGGGCGAGGCCGAATACCCATAGTGGCCCAGAACTCGGAAGAAGAGAGTCCACTGAGCCCTGTTGGGCAGCCTATGGGCATGGCCCGTGCATCGGCAGGACCTCTTCCCCCTATCTCAGCTGATTCAAGGGACCAGTTTGGGTCGTGCCTGTCCTTACAGGACTCCCAGCAGCAGCATATCAGGGAAGAGCCGACCAGGGGTAGGGGTTATGTGCTGCTGGATGACCTTCAGGGCACCATGTCAGACAGTGAAGGTAAAAAAACAACTTGTCACACTGCCACTCTTTTCCTATTTCATGTTTCATTATTGAGACTTTTTTATTATTGTTTGTCCTGCATGCATTTAATATTAATGTGGATATACTTTAGCTTGTGTTTATTAATTCAAACTCTGCATGTGTCTGTTGAAGTTTTGGTGTTATTTTTTATCCTTTTCTTTGGTGAATGTATCCTCTTTCTTTTTTCTGCTGTCAGTACATCCGGTGTGCATGCATGCCTTTGTACATTTTGCTCTATGTCCTGTAGGCTGTGTTTCTGTCTATATTCCAGATATTGCGTAACATTTTCCCATAATAGTTCACTGCATGAGTCTCCAACTTCCTGTTTCAGCTATATTATGTGGGAGGCTTCTCCCATCAAATAGTATTTGCTCACTTGTAGCAGTCTGCATTTTATTTACAGCATGTTGTCATTTGTAGCTGTTTTAACTCTCAAAGAAGATTTTCATGGTCTTTCAAATCCTGCTTGTTAAGCACACAAAGGCTTAGGCCACAATAGCGGAATGATCCTTTGAAACTTAGGTCAGATTTAGAAAGAGACATTTTCCCCCATAACTGATACTCTAAAAAGTGCCTCTGCCAGTTACAAAATGTACAGAATTCTGTCAATTGAGACAGCTGTTCAAAATGACAGTATGTTGTGTGTAACAGTCAATAGCACATGAAATATAATTTTGTGTAGTTGATGTGTAATGTGCATACTGGATATTGTTGGTGTGTTTCATGATCACATTTAAGTTTCGCATTATATTGATGAGTTAAATTATTTAATGACAAACTAAAGGGAAGATTAAATGTTACCACAGTATAATGACATTCCTAGAAAAAAACAACCACATTTAATTGGGACAGTGGTGTCACAGCAGAGGGACATTAATAATATTTATGTTTGGAATGCATGATATATGCTCCAGAGACTTCTGTGTGTAATAAACACTTTAACTTGCATGTCTTGTCTTGAATATTTGTTTTTGTGTATTGTGATACATAAGTGGCTTTATGTTGCATGCAATAAATGCATGCTGTTTAATCTCCTATAAAGTTTATTCATACTGCATTTCCTAAAGGTATTACTGACTCACTTTAATCAAAATGAACACACTTTATTCGTATGGGCCATTATTTTTATTTTTTTTATATGTTTGATTGTAAAACAGACACTAATGCAATCTAATGAAAGAAATCAATCATGCAAGAACGCTAATGAAAATGTAATAATTCAAATTAACATTTGCTGAGTAAACATTCCGGTAATTATTTATTTTTCTCTACAGCTTCTATCATTGAAACTATATAAGCTATCATTACTTAGAGGACCCGATTTTTGTAAAATGGATGAACAGCATTCTATTACAAGAAGGAAGAGAAAAGCCTAATAAACATTAATTAAATATAAACAAGACATTGTGATTGCCTATACGTGCAGCTTTGTCCAAACTGTACCTCCATGTGTTTTAAAAAGTACTTCCTTTAAGCAGCATGGAACTGATCAGTTTCCAGGCTGAGAACAGTGCTTTCATGAAACGGAATGCAAATTGTGCCAGTTTTAGTAAGTGCAGACTCTAATGAAAGTACCATTGTTTATCTTTCTGGTTTAAATGTTCCAAAGATGTCCATTCTGAGTTGTCTTGAATGTAGCATAACGACTTGTTAATAGATTCATATTGATCCCATTACTTTGCAATGTAAACCCCATTTGCCTTGATTCCAGCCCTAAGTGATTCCCTGATGGCTTTGAACAGAGACGATGCAACCAATGGTAGAGTATTAGTTCAGTTCTCTAGTTATCCATTAGCTAACATATTAACCTGCACCACAAATAAAATACACATTACCATAAAATGATGACTAAATGTTGGGAAGGCTTAAGACTTTTGTCAAATGGCAATTAAATACCACTTTACTTTGTAATTCCAAACTCATTTTAATGATGTGATGTGAATTTTTACAAACTTGGAGAAAAATACTACACATGCCCAACATTTATACTCATAGAAAATTATCGTTCCATAGGTTTAGATCATGCTACTTTACATACTTTACTAATACTGTTTTATTCATTCTCTATGTGCATTTTTATGCTTATTTTACAATACCTGTAAAAATGTTGTGATGCTCAGCATCCTTTGACATGAAAAAAAGTGAAATAATAAATAAACATTTTGTTTGGCCCTTGCGCCTTCCTCATACTCAATAATAAACATTTTCTTTTTGTCATGTAATCACCTTCAAATGACCTGAAACCCATCCTCTCTAGTATGACGCAAAAGTCCAGATTCTCAGATTAGCTTTGAACTTGTTTTTATCTCCAAAGCCTATCACCTTCGTCGAGAAGAGACGGACTGGTTTGACAAACCGAGAGATGGACGGTCAGAGAACGGACAGGAGAAGAGACAGGTGAAACAGGAAAAAACACACCCATACACACACACATTGAAGTTCTCAGATGTTTTTTTTATACCAAGTTCAAGAAGTAATGAAATGCATGCACTTACACTCAATTACCTGGATATTTATATGTGGTGTGTACACACATTGTAACACAAGGCACTTAACATCTCACTATTGTGTATGGGCCACAGGGAAAAGGTCCATACTACCCCTTCCCTCATCTCAGGGTCAAACTGCAGAGGGATCCCAAAGACCGCAGTGTCTCAGGTAAAGTACCACAGTTCACTACAGTTGATTAACAGCATTAGCACCATGCTACATGTAAGTATATTATAGGCATTCAAAGAGGCATGTGTTACAAGCTAATGTGTTATGCATGTACTTGTGCTGGCCTCACTGCTTACTGACTGCATTGGACATATACTATTTACAGCATAGATATGTTTTTTTTAAATAAGAAGGATCTTTATTAAAAATAAGATAAAGACAGTTGAATGTACACATTACTATGGACCTCATTAGGTCTACAGAGCATGCATTTTATTTTCCTGAAACTCATGCCAAATCTCAACAAACGGGCAAGTCACTTCCCCTGCCATTGCGTTCTATCACACCATTCCCTCAGGCAAAAAGCTGGCAGAAATTTCATTTCCTGGCCTCCCTTTTGATTTGGCTCTTCTCCACACTCATCAGTCATTGCCATGCTCGAAATGGCGTATCCCTCACACTAAGGATTATTTTATGCAATTAGCAAACAGCCCACAATGGAAGAATTTTGTTTACAAGTGCCCGGTGCTGAAATGAGTCATTTTGCCTCAGTCATTTTGTTCTCGCTTCCATAACCATGTAAAACGGTTTCATAGTGTAAAATGAGTGAGGTTCCTGTTCTGTGTAATTAAATATATTTTTTATGTGTGGATCGACAACTGGTACAATGGTTAGCATGTATGCTGCTGGTTGTGATGTTCGACAAAGGCAGCAAGAAGAAGCAGTCAAATTTACCTAACGGTTTCATATGTTTAAGATGACCAGTAAATGGAGTAACAGAAAGGATGTAATGTCTTCATCTTTATGCTTGTGTGCTGCCATATAACCTACAAAATCAGCTTTGGAGTAATTTCAGGGAATTAACCATACTAAATCCCAAAGATTTCAAAGCTAAGATGACAATATTGTGCTGAAAGGAGTAATTCATCTGTTAGGGTCCTGGAATCCCTGGGTCCTACTTTCCAAGGTCCTGCATTTATCTGCTATTTATTCAGCGAATAAAACATGGACCATTGTGAGTTAGGGAACCTTGGGAACATAGGACTCTGGGAACATAGATTCCTTAACCTGCTAAGCCAGTAACCTTTAATGGAGTTTAGCTGCCATTTCTCATCATTATTGGATATAGTTATGTGTGTGTGTGTGTGTGTGTGTGTGTGTGTGTGTGTGTGTGTGTGTGTGTGTGTGTGGTTGTGGTCTTACAAAAGAAAGCAGGTATTTAATGACAAATTACTAGCCTTTGTTTTTGGGCATGAACAGGAAATGGTCTGGGTATCCGAGTGGTTGGGGGAAAAGAGGTTCCTGGTAGTAATGGAGACATTGGAGCCTACGTTGCCAAAGTCCTACCTGGTGGAGCTGCAGAACAAACAGGAAAGATTCTTGAAGGTAAGATCTTTTACCAGATTAAACAAAACAAAAAAGTTGCAGTTATTTGAAATTGTAGGCATAAAGAAGAAGAAATGAGAAAAAAACATTTTAAAGATGTCATTATTCTTTCATGTCTATTCAAACTGTCTCGTAAAGAAACCATTTGACATATTGATTAATGCACTTAGTATTTGGGTTATACAGTGTCTGTCGTTTCGACCGCTTCCAGTGATCCGGTCTAGCACCCGCCAGAAACACGGGGCAATAGCAAGCCTTGCTCTGTCCAAAGGCAACCACATCCCCATGTCTGCATTTCTACAGCTCAAATATGTTAAATGATGGATTCTGTTTGTTTTATTCGCACAAAAAAACAAAGTTTTAAAATATAATACAGGAGTTTAAAGGTGATCTGACAGATGTTATTTAGGGAGATTTAAATGCACTTGCAGGTGCATCTAAACCTTTGAACAGAGCCAAGCCCTTTTTTTTCCTCCTGTTTGCATGTTAATCTAAGCTAACTACAGTTCCTGGCTGCAGTTTCATTCTTGTCACACAGACACAAGGATGCTTTTGATCTAAATCTCAACAAGCATTCCAAGCAGAACTATTCCTTTAATATCCATCGACACGTGACTGTACATCAGCGATCATTCTCAGCTGATTGACTGACAGAACTGGACATGCAGTCAGAGGGAGGGAAACAGTGATGACAAAAATAGGTTTTACATTGCATTTAGTTGTATCACCTTCTGGTGATGGGCCATGACTCACATGAGAAATAAGAACCAAACAGGAAAGCTTACAAGTGAAGAGTCCATAAAGCATCAATTCTATTTTTAATAATATTCAATATATATATATATCTGACAGAGAGGCAGCCTCCGCCAGGAGAAACTTGTTTATCTCATCACAAATAATGTAATATTTGTTTCATGTTTGTCTAAAATGCAAACAGTTATACCACTTGTGTTTTATATAGGTGGAAACTGCAGCAGCAAGCTATTTTACCAAGTCACTCAGTAACCATTATGCACTAACCCACAGATAAATGACCTGTGATTTCCCCCTCACCCACCACTCACTGACACCACCTGAGGATAAATTGCTATGTGGTGTATTAACAGGAACACATTTCATGAGGTGTTATTGATTTCACATGGGGGAGTCTGAGAACAGTTACCCCTGTCGCCCTCCCAGTCCATATGGCTACTCGTAGTCACATTGAGGGTGTCGGACGACTGGTAAAGCTGCGGCCTGAGCCTTTTTAAAAGCCTCCACACTGTTGATGTGTGAACCGTGAGAGAACTAGCCCAGCCCAGTGTGGACCTGTACAGTGTGTGCGATCCATCTGCCAGCGTCACTGTGTGGATGCGTCTTGTCTTCTGTTTTTTATTTTTTATTTCTCTCCTTTATAAGGACATTCTAAAAGGGTTCCTGTGAAAACCGTGTCATTAAAACATAAAGATAAAAAAAAAAACTGAACAGTTAGCTCTGTGCAGGGTGCAAGTCAATTTGCAAAGGATTGATCAAGACCCTGAACTTACCAATTTTTTTTTTTATTTGTATCTTTTTGTCTTCTAGCCCTTTATATGCAGCACTTGTCTCATCCACTTTCTCCTAATACATAAATAAATCTATAGTATAGACTGAAGCTGTTGGTGATTGCTTCAGTGCAAGAGTCAAGACGCATCTGTGGTGTTGTTAGCTGCGAGGACAACTCCAAGCCACGATAACACCCATAACCTGTCATCAACAATGAGCAGAATGGCCGCAGAGTACTTTGGTTGTGCCAGTGGGAACACGGCGCCTCTCTCTTGTGTGAATGTGGGAAAAAGTTGTCAGGTTCAACAAGCGTAGAGGCTTAGTGTCACAGTGGGACAAAAACAGAGTGTGTGTACTAATGTCTGCTTGTTTCATCGCTGAAATTCAACTTTCAAAAGATGCAGTGTAACCAGTTATATAATGTCAGTTTGAAAGTACAGTATAGCTTCCCTGTCACTCACACATGCAGCTCGGCGCAAACAGAGGACCTTCCTGATGAGCTGTTTCAATCTGTGTAAGTCCTACCTGGGTGCAGGGGGTGTTTTTGGAGGATGCAGTGGGTTTGCTGTGCTGAGTGGAAACAAATCTAAATAAATGGACGTGACTTTCGATGAGACGTTTGTCATTTCTCAAGTACATTGGAGAAAATTGCATTTGATTACATTTTGTGTTCTTTACACAATGCATCATGTTTGAAATGCTGACCTGCAAATTCAAGTTTAATAGATGAAATAACATGAGGCCATGTTTGAGTTCACCCTGCTTGTGCCTGAGTGCTCCATGATCAGCTCTGCTGTTTGGGCTGCCACAGGCATTTATTTCTCCAGTTCTGGCTTGCAGTTTGATGCCCGTGACGGCCGAGCAGGAATCAAAGCTTGTTTTCACGGTCCAAAATGAACGGATTGATCCCTTTTATCATTCAAAGAGCTACATCATTCACAAGGCTGTGATTTTATTTTTTGGTTTGAAGTGAAATGTTTGTGCTGAGTATGGGAAAATACAGAATCGACATAATACAATATTCTTGCATGTGTTCCTGGGTCTGCCCGTGTGAAAATCATATATAGGAATGCAAGTCCTGGAGTGGAATGGTGTTCTTCTGACGGGGAAAACCTATGAAGAGGTACAAGGACTCGTCGGACAGCCGTGTAATGAGGCAGAAGTGTGTGTCAGACTGTGAGTATAACCTTTGTCACTTCCTATCTTTCTCTCCTGCACTCTTTTTTTAGCATGCCATACACACTGTCATTCTGTTATTTCATTTTATTCTTTATCTCATCTCTCGAATGTATCTATAAACTCTCTTTTTGACCTCTGTTCATATTCCCTGCCTCTTCATCGCCCTAATTTCCCCATCCACTCCTATGTCTTCATTGTCATGACTGATTTATCATTTAAAATATTTAAAAGTAAGTCATGATAGCTGGCTTTGGTGGTCCTTATCCAGTTAATTATTATCCCTATTATTTTTCATGTTTGTTCTGGCTTTACTGGCTTGTGTACTCTCTTTAATTTTACTTCTCAGAGTTACATCAAATTAAATTCTCCCATCTTTCAGTGATCTCAACATGCTGGCTGATTCTGAGGGTTCGCAGCACCTGGATTTCCAGGAGCACCACAAAGGTGAGCCGCAGTATGTTTATCATTCCAGCCCCAACATGCTGATTCTACTGATTCTTCTTGACCAACACCCGTGCCTCCTCAGTATTTTGAACATTAGTCTCTTGTAAGTTTTCTTCTGTCAGTTTTTTTATCTACCATTCTCTTTGTTCTTAAGCTCAGGCATGCATTACTCGCCTGTTTCCTCTCTCTATCTGCATCACATAGAACCATCCTGGAAACATTAGATTCTTTTCAAACGGTGGTGACTTAATATTTTTTGAAAGGTTTCTATTCATAGTTTCTGTTGTCTCTTCCTTTTCAAGTTGAATGTGGACTAAAAGTTTTGAAGATTGGTGACCAAAACATTGCTGGTTTCAATTTCTAGATGTGTGCATTGCTGGAAAATGTCAAACATGCTTATTGAACTTTCCTTTGAGAATGAGAAGCTAACTTTTTTTTTTTCATCGTACATGGTATGACTAATGAGCTGTACCTCATGGCTGTGTGGGTCAACCTTCCAGGGGACAGACCCCCCAGGTCTCCAGGTGTTGATCCCAAGCAGCTGGCGGCTGAGCTGCAGAAAGTGTCCCAGCAGCAGGCTCCCACGTCCACCTCTTCCTCCGGCCTGCCCACCACCACCTGTGCAACCTCCAGCCCTGGTCAGCCAGGATCCCCCTCTGTCAGCAAGAAACGCCACAGCAGCAAGGCGAGTCCACGGGTGGGGGTTGTTAGACGTGTCTCGCTTCGAATTGTTGAGTTGAGGTTTCACGGCATCACCTGTTAAAAGAGGAAAGATTTGGTCACAAATGGCTGTTTATCCCTGAAGTGTTAGCACCACTAAGATCACAATATTGAAATGCTTTACCTTTCAGATTATGTTTAATAAAAGATTAGAGGGTAAAGGGAGACCTTGCTTCTCCCAATGAGCTTTACATTTTCAAGAACTAAATGTATTCATAACCCAGTTACCCAGTGTAGCCTCAAGCACTGCATAAAGTACAGCACAGCAGAGTACGTGGTGTACAGTATGAACACCCACCAGGGAACACAAACTATCCACCTACAGATTTATGCAATATTTAAATATGTTGCTCTCATTTCTAACAGACTTCAGAGGGAGCGAAGACCCAGTCCCATCCCATCTCTGGAGAGATACAGGTCTGAGACACAAAACCATGAACTCTGTATCTCTGTAAATGTAATCATTTTAGATGTAAGAATACAGAATATGATTAGATGAACGTTGTCCCTGTTAGTGTTGAATAAATTGAATAAATGCATGAAAAAACAAATTGAATTCTGCATTTTCTTAAACTATTATTTTACTGTTTGTTTCCCTAAATCCATTTGAATCCATTATGATTAAGTGTGTTTCTTTTTTTGCAGCTTCAAATCCACTACGACAAGCAGCTCGGCAACCTGATCGTTCACGTCCTGCAGGCCAGGAACCTCGCCCCACAGGACAACAATGGCTACTCCGATCCGTTCGTTAAGGTGTATCTCCTGCCGGGGAGAGGGTGAGTCAGTAGTGTGTAAACTGTGATCACACCTCGAGTTAAATCAGAGCAGGAATAATGTTAGCTTAGGAGTCATGATATAAAATGAGAGAAATTGTATTTAATGCAATCATGCAAATTGTGTTTATTTAAAGACGTGTGTAAGTCGTGACTGTTTAAATCATGTACTACCTTTTTCTGCCAGATTTGAAGAAGGAAAAGATCTTGTATGCTCAAATCTAATTTCCATTCATTTTAAAATCGATTTACAATTGATTTTGGCTTACCATGACATCTTTCAATGTGCAGCACATGATCTTTCTTTGATATCAATTCCATAGCACCTACAGTATACACTACTACACAACAGGTCCAAGAAATGTTAGGTTCTATAAAGTATGTGCTCAGTTTGAACTCCTTGTTACGGGACTCATCAGCCCCGTATCACTGCTGAATGAGGCAATAACATAATAAACATTATGTTAATAATACGAGGTTGATAGTGTACTTGTGTGGCCCCTGTCGATGGGTGCTCCACTGTAGGTGCGAGTGCAGTCAAAATCAATAGGTCTCATATTTACTTGTAATATGATCCACACTCGCTCTTAAGTCCAGGGATCCCTTATCACTGTGATTGCACTGTAATGCAATTGACTCTCCCACCTTCTCGTCTGTATGAGATAAGGTGCCTCGAGAGAGAGGTTTTTTTCCTTCTTTTTTTTTTTTCCAGGGATCATTTCAGATAAATGCAATAATATACGGCTGTGGGCTTTTTTTTTTTTTTTTGGAGACATGCGCAGATGCAAACACAGCTGCGAGCGATAGGTGCGACCGGGGCTATGCTAAAGAGACACGGCAGCCACAAGCCCGGACAGCCACCTCACTGAAAATGGTTATGGAAACATGCACACTTAAGCGCATGTGTGCACATACTCGTGTATATGCTATTTGTGCATATATATGGACTCTCATAGCTATCAGCACCAACTGCAATCCATGCAGAGGCTTTTCAGTTGCATCACACATCTCCTGGCAACCGCATGGAGGTCCTGCAGTGGTTGAAAACAATGGCTTAATACACAGCAACCAGGAAAGAAGAAAATATTCAAGTGATTTGGCAAATGTAGTATACTTTAACGTGTTTGCAAAGAATTTAACATGTATACCTGCAGAAGAATGTTTCCGTGTTGAACTGAAAGTGCAAAGTTTCAGTAGTTATTTGGGTCCAAATTTGGATTGTTTTTTTGTGTGGAAAAACAGAGCAGTGCAAATTAAATGGGATTTTTCACATTTAAAAAAATTCAACTTACTAAGAGACATACAGTATTACATGGTAAATAAATGCTGATTTTCCAGCCAACAAACTTTACAGACACAAATTAAGTTCAATTTTTGCTGTGTTCCAAATGACATCCTTCCCGTAGTAAGCCAACAAAATAGTGCTCTTACATGTCAGGACTCCTACCTTTGCAGTGCAGGAATTTTGACAGCTTAGTGTTGTCTCAAACTGCACACTGCCATCCTGCACTGACTGGAAATAACCTCAGCATGTGAATGCATCACCTGCCAAAATATCTGCAGTTTTAATTATTTTACCCAGAAATGAACGTGTTTTCGTGCCCTCTGTTTAACACACTCATTAAACACACTGATGGCTTCTGTCCAGCAGCAGTAGTGAAAAAGAAAACCCTTTTGTGCAGTGTTCAAGAACATCTGCAGCTTCCTCAGACGCCTTAATTTGAACGTTTTTTTACGTTGGTGGTCCCGCTCCTTCCTCTACGTAGCCAAGATGGCGACCATTTAGGGGGGGAAATGTCCAGCGTTTCACGATCATTTTTCCGGGTACTTTCAAGTGTTTATGTACTTGAACGTGTTAACGCACTTATGCTCTCAAAATAGTGAGTGTTAGTACACAAGTACGCCATTTGGAACATAGCTTTTGTGGCTTTGAATGGCAGATCTCCACTACGGTTGCCAAAGGAGGCTCTGCATCACCTGAAAGCCCTGTCAGCACACATATGTGCAATTCATGACGCACTCCTCACAATTTAAATCCACCGCTGCAGCACACCAGTTCCTTTCTCTTGTCCCTTTTCTAAACACACAATGATAAATCACAGAATAAAAGAGATGGACAATCAGTCTCCCCTTCCCATACATGCTCTGTCCATAGACACTCACTGACACCCCCACCCTCCCTCTGACTATTGTTTTTGTATGTTGTTCTCTATATTTAATGCATGCTGGACCCTCTCAGTCAGGTCATGGTTGTCCAGAATGCCAGGTATGTGACTTGCCCACTTTGGTTCTGTTTTGGTTGAAAGTTGGTTGTCCGTTTGGTCACGGTAACTAAACGGACAGGTTGTTTTCGAACTGACTGGAAGTTTACTGATAAAAGTCAACTAGTTCAGTCCCACTAACTCCCTTAACCCTGGAACTATTATGCATTTTCCCTGAGAACCCCATATTGTCATGATGTTCCCTTCAACTGTAGGAGTGTCTTTGCATTGTGTTATGAAAGAGACAATTCCCTAAATATTAATATCTTCAGTTCTCTCTAACTTAACGCATATAAACTGTGCTGTTTTCCCGGCTAACTGTTGTCTTCTCCTGGTATATGGTCTGTTTTTGTTCCTAACCATTGTAATTTGAAACCCCTTAACATTGAACCCGACACCCTTTAGTTTGTCCCTGTTTTTGTGATTAAAATCCCTCAGTAATGTTGTGCCCCAACATCGTACCGTACCCTCAGTGCCCCACCACATCCAGTACACACTCCTATTATTTTTGCTCTGCAGTCCTGATTCATGCCATTGTTTTCCAATGTAGAGTAGATTGTTCTTGTCTTTTCCAAACTAACTCTTATAGACTTACTCATATTCTACAATCTTAAATCAAACCCTACCCACTGCAAAAAACATCCATCTTAACAAGTCATTCATTACATGACAGTGAGTCTGTCGTCATGGAAAATAGTTTTCCTCAAAACAGATTAAATAATCAGTCACGGCAGTCTGAATTCTGTTTCTTATGCAAACTGAAGCAGAATATTTGTAAAGATATACCCAATTCAATTATTGGCAATCTTCTTATTGGCATACTTTTTTTTATTAATGACTTGATGGATCTCAAAATGGACTTTTTTGCAGCGTCACCCAGACATCGCACCCTGCCGTCCGTGCACGCAGGCGCCATACATTGTTACCATCCAAACAATGTGCATCGCATTCATTCTCTTCCCTCTCTGCTGTCACATTGTGCCCTACGCTCCGATATCTCGTGCTCACTTCAGTGTGCTGGTCCACTAACCTGCACGGCATCTACATGCATGTTGACCGACTGTATATTGTTGTGATGTGTTTCTTTCCCCCAGTGCGGAAAACAAGAGGAAGTCCAAACATGCAGGCAAGAGTCTGAATCCTGAGTGGAACCAGACTGTCATCTACAAAAACATCCACCTGGAGCAGGTACTGTGTGTGGTCCGAGAACACTCGAAACACAAGAACACTCCGGCTGTGTGGCCTGAGGCATCTTGGCACACATACAACATAATACAGCTTTTATATATGTGTGGCGTGGCTCTAGCGATAGCAATATTTATCTTTTATTGTTGGTGGGGTCACCTCTTTGATTCAGATGGAAACATCTCAACAACTATGGGAGGGATCGCTATGAAACTAATACATTCATGAGTGCCACGGGACGGATCCTACAGATTTTAGTGACCCACAGACTGTTTCCTTCTGCACTACCATGAGGTTAAAATACGTCGCTTACAGTGAAATATCTTGACAAGCACACAGTGGAGTGCCAAATCAATTTTGTTACAGATATTCAATGTCCTTGGCAGATAAATTGTAATGACTTTGGCCATCCTCTAACGTTGCAGCTAGTGCCCAGAGCAGGCCTAAGTTTATATTTTGTACATGGTTGTACATGGACTTTTATGATTCCCAGACAAAGACAGCTGACCCACAGAGCATGAGGCAGCCTGAACCCTGTGTCAAATTACATCTAAAGTGTTTGGTAGTGTAATTTAAAGTCTATGCTTAAATAACCTGTCAAAATAATGTGTATAGTGTGCTATGTGGCATGCTAACTGTCATGTCGCCCGTTGGTTTTCAACAGAGCAGATGGATATGCCTCCGGGAAAGGATTATATCATTTTGGATCCCGTTTTAGATTCACTGGGCTCATATCAATCACAGCAAATTTGTCAGCTCCTCCTGTCTTTTTTGTTTGTTTGTTTTTTAATCTGTCTGAATGTTTGAAAAATATTGTACTCTCAGCCAACATACGGTAGGCTACTATAAAAAAAAAAAAAAAATAGAATGACTCTTTGGCTGTGTGTGCGTTCCAGCTGAGGAAGAAGACTTTGGAGGTGAGCGTGTGGGACTACGACAAGTGCTCCTCCAATGATTTCTTAGGAGAGGTAATCCCTTTTGGTTTTAGTCACGAAGGAGAATCTATATTGTTTTGTGGCCGTTTGTTAAACTACTCTGTTGGTTCCCAGGTCCTTATCGACCTGTCCAACACCACCCAGCTGGACAACATCCCGCGGTGGCTGCCCCTGAAGGAGCAGAGCGAGGGGGAGCATCACAGACGCCCCCACTCAGGCCAGGGACGGCACGGTTCCTCGAAACCTTCGTCGCAGCACTCGTCCCCTAAAACCACCGGCTCTTTGCATGATAATCAGGATTCCCCCAAATCATCCGTCATCAAGAGCCGGAGCCACGGGATCTTTCCGGATCCAGCCAAGGGTAGGACACGATGAATTCCCCTCACCTGCTTGATTTAGTCATCATCATCATCATCCCCTAACAACCCTCTGCACTCTGCTGCTTCCCTGCTCTCTGTGCTCTCTTCTCCTTCTTCTTCTATTTTTTCCATCTGTCTTCTCTTTTTTTCCTCCCTTCCTGTCACTGCTATCTCACTGTCCACCTGTTTCTCTCTTTGCACTCCTATCACCTGTATTCCCAGCACCTTTCTCTACTCATTTTTGCATCCATTTTAGCTTCGGCTTCATGCTTTTTGCTTTCTCGTGGTCTGTTTTCTTGGTTACCATGATGCCACCCAGCTCAGACGCCTAGCCTTAGCTTCCCTCTATCTTTCACCTAACACAGAGGGTAACATGGCCGTGGAAGGCTTTGAATACTTCCCTAATTTACAAAAATAACGTCAAAGTAACAAATTTAATGAGGATGCTAGAAGATCATAGACTTGAAAAGGCAGTTACCACGCTGGCTAGATTGCAGTATCTCACTATCCAGCAACTCACTAGCAACACAATAGGTAACAGCCTCTAAGTTAACTAAAGTAAAAGATAGTTTTTTTTGGTAATTTGGTGAATCTGGTTGTTTTAGACACGCAGGTGCCCACTATCGAGAAATCTCACAGTAGCCCTGGCACATCGAAGCCTTCCCCGTCCGAGGGCCAGAGCCAAAGCCACAGCCACGGACACAGCCAACACTCTCGCTCGCACGTCGCTTCACGCTCCAGCAAAAGCGCTGCACGGCAACACCATCAGGACAGCAGCAATGGAAGCAGCGGTGGCGCTGCCATAGCAACGGGCGATGCCCAACAGCAGTCACAGCAGCAGCAACAGCCACCACAACGCCTCCAACCAAGTAAACCAAGACGCAAATAACAAGCCCATGCAGCATGGCCTCCTCGCACTCATCTGTTCCACCCTCTGTTCAGTTGATTTCCTTTCTGTTCCTTTAATTTCCTTCTTCTACTCTTGGTTTCCTTCACCCCTACACACCCTCTGGTCCTCTTCCCCGTTGTACTCACAGTGTGTCAACCTTTCATCGCTTCTCTTCTGTATGTATTCACAAGTGTCTCGAGGCAGCACCTCACCTGTACAGTAGCACTAAGTGTGACCTTCTTTCAGTTAACCCAAAGAGGCGTAATCGTTGCTTCTAAAAGGCAAATGCTAACTATTTAACATCGTTTAACCATTAAAAATATAAAAGAGGCAATAAATTGTATTCCATTAATAAACTTTAATGTGGCGTCAAACAGAATTAATTACTTTTACCTGGATTGAAGTTAATTTATTATTATTTTTTTAATTATAGTTTAAATAAATGAACATTACTTAGGATGAGTAGAAGTATGACAGTGAGGAAACGAGGTAAAAAGGAAAAACAAAAGTGTCAGAAAATACTCTAAGGAATGTATTCATCTATCAATTAATGTCAGAGCACAGTGAGAAATCAAGCTTCCTCAAATGACAAGATGGGCAAATTATGAGCTTTGTAGCTACAAAAAGGTCAGTTAATGAAGCATCGTTCATCAGGAAAATGTTTCTGATGCGTCTGCTGAAGCGAGCAGTTAAATATTTTGGATTGATTTGATCCAACTTTTAAAAACAGAAGAAAGTTGCAGTCCCTCTCCCCTCCCTGAGATATCATCAACCTCTTTTGGTATTTTTTATTATTTTATTGTTCTTTATTATTTCCTTTTTTTTTTTTTTTTTACAAACAACGACCAGCTTTTCTGAAGCTTCTCCACTGAGATGGCTGTGCATGCAGTCCGCCACCCTCCCCCCCCTTTATTTAATTTAATTTAATTTTATTTTATTTTTGTTTTTGTTTTTGTTTTTGTTTGAACAACTACCGGATCCACAATGCACCTCAGTAGATGCTGCACCCCCCGCACCCCCTCACCCTCTAGTGATATGCGGGAGGGGCGAATGTGCACTGCACACTGTGGCTGCATGTGATTGACAGTCAAGCTGGTTGCCATGGTGAAGATAAACCGCTCTCTGAATTTCCATCTTGCTCCTCCCTCCTTCCATCTTGAAATTCGTCCCCCATGACCTTTGTTCCCTGGCGTTGACCCCCCCCCTCCCCCTGACTTCTGACCTGTGAAAAAAACAAACACGTCCAGCCCAAAGAGGCCGCCTCTCACTGAGGCACCAGAGACACAGCGTAGTGGGCGTGCTCACCATTCAGAGAGCCCAGTCCGATTGGCTGCCTGCCCTGCCATCGCTTGTGTCGGCCAAAGGGAGCAGAGCAGACGGCAGACACCTGACCCTCAGGAAAGCCGTGTCTGAAGAGAGGCCGCAGAGCATCGGAGGTGAGAGTTTGCGCAAGAGTCTCCTCTCTATCGTGTGACTGCAGCACAGATGGAGCGAGGAGAGAAAGAGAGAGTGAGAGAAAGAGAGGATGCGATACTACTAACGCACACCTGCAGAAAGAAAGAGGGGAGTCTTACAAGCTTATCAAAGAGACAGGAGGACAGAGAGAGAAAAAAGTTGCACTCAGCCACATCACCAGAGATTCATGCAGCGAGACGCGCTTTTCTTAACGGCCACCGACACAGTTCACTAATACCAGGAAGTCAGTGTCTCCAAACTATGATTCATGGAGGTTCATGATTCATCTGCTGCGTCATGACTCTCCCGTTGCGTCATTGAACTGTTATTAGTGAACTTGGCGATGTTGTGTTGAGTTGGCCGGAGAGACAAACGTGTCGGCATGGATCCTGTTCTGCACCGCATCCACGCATCTGACATCATTCATACTCGATCACACTGCCTGACAGCAGACTGTTGAAATCTGAAACATTTAAACCGATCTAAAATATATTGCATGTGAACAGGTCACAGTCATAAACATCCTGTAAAGTCCTCCAGATATAAAGCTACAGTATATTTATGTATTTTCACTTCATTAAACTAAGAAAACTTGAGATGTTAGAACAATATGAATATTTCATACAGATGACTAACAATGTCAGTAGGGTCTCCGTGCCTCTTGTTTAGTCTGCATAAACATATATATGTGATACTTCTCTGGATTATTTGTCTGTCTACTGACTTATTAATGTCCTGTCTTTGTCGAGAGAAAGATTCTCTGTCACTGTTTGTCCATATGCTTCCTGCTAGTCCTCAGTGTTTATGTGCTATTCATAACAATCCAGTCTTTTGTGCTTTAAATAAGCCTCACTTCTGACTGTGGCAAAAATTATTTGAGGCATTAAAAGTTGATTATGATGGATTTCAGTTGCTGCAGATGTGAACTAATATCCTACCCTAGTTTTTTTTTTACATTCTTGGACCCGGCCGAGGTGCAATTTTTCTTCCTTTCTCTTTGTCGTGACGGGTGTGGTCGTGTCTCTGCACAGCTCGGTCGAGCTACAGATCCAATGATGCCCCGGTCACGGCGGCCTCTCTGGACAGCGGCCTGAGCGGCAGCGCCTACAGCCTGTTGGACGAAGAGGGCGAGATGAACGAGGTGGACAGTGCCATCTTCCAGGTGCCCCGGTTGTAAGTCGGCTTATCCAGTTTATTCATCTAAATCCAGTTTCACATTCTGAATATGGTTGTGATGTTTAACTGCTACCACCACTGCTCTCAGTGCTCCCACTGAATTTAGAGGATATACTGTACATATTGTGTTGTGTAGGTAAATAATCTTTAGGATTTTTTCCCCCCCTCTATCTTCAGTGGAAAGATCCCAAATGGCACAGATGTGATGAAATCATCGATGGGACTCGGTGACACTGACGGTTAGTGAACATAAAATACAATATTTAACACACCGTTTTTGGCATTAATCAAAGTTGAGTTGCTAAAATCAATTTTAAATATCAGCATAAAGAAGCTTCAAACTGACTGCTAACAAGTACTCTTAAATTCACAGTTGTAGCAATTGTCGAAATTAATTTACTGCTCAACTAATACCTTTATTTACTAAATATGTTCCCATTTTCATCTTTAACAACTAGTCTCTTTGAATGTGTACTTCACGGATGATTTGGTGTGCGTCATTAATGTCCATAAACATATTTACAGGTGATTTCCATCAGTCTGTCTTTGCTATTTTTTCTCATTCCTCGTTGTATTATGACACATCTTGTTGTTTGATATCTCACTCAAATCTACAACAAAGTGTGAGACTGGAGCTTAATACACATATTTGTACCTATTCACCCTCTTTCTTTCATCTTTTCATCATCTGCTCCAAGTCCTTTTTTGCGTCAGTGTGTTTCTTTCTAAGTGACACACAGACACGCACAGTCATGTTTCCAACACTTCAGAGGACATCACATTGATTTACATTAATTTACTGGAGACTCATCCTAATCTTAACCTCAACCTAATCCCACTCAGCCTTATAAACCAGGTCGTCATACTAAAATCTTATACATTTACGTGATGGGGTTTTGTCCCCCTCAATGTGACTGTCTAAACAGATTTATTCCTGCTCAACACGAGTAATACAAGTACACACACACGCACACACACACACACACACACACACACACACACACACACACACACACACACACACACACACACACACACACACACACACACACACACACACACACACACACACACACCGGTTACAGTTATCATTTGCCAGGGTCTTGTTGACCCAGCTTTCACAACTGTCATTTCCATTCAGTTGCCAAGGTAACGAGAGGCCATCATAACTTGCCTTCATCCTAGTTAAACAAATAAATGTGATCACTTGCAGGCCATGTTTGATATTACTCATCATGTTAGTACACCTATCGTCCACTAGAGGGCAGACACTGAGAGCAGGTGCCACATTTCAAAGAGGAAGAGAGAGAACAGTTGCTGGGATTAAACCGCAGATATTGTTTCATAATCGACCTCAAAGCCAAGCGTAGTTTATAGTTGACATGATTTATGTGTACATGTAGGTAAGACCCAGATAATGGGGGAGATAAAGATCGCTCTGAAGAAGGAGATGAAGACGGAAGGGGAGCATCTGGTCCTTGAGATTCTACAGTGTCGCAACATCACCTACAAGTTCAAGACTCCAGACCACCTGCCTGGTAATGATAAGTACCTGATCTACACACGTGACTGAACATGTGCAAACTGACATGGATATAAATTCACCCACTGCACATGCTGTTGTGACAAAATATGCAGGTTATCACTGGTAATTTATCCCCCTCTGATCTATTGTCATTACTCATGCTTTTATAATTTTCAAAGAGATAAAAGCTGATTTTTACAGAGATTTTCCACGATACATATCATTTGTTACATTTGACAGCTGGGAAGCCCACACAAACACTTGTTCTGCATCTGACATGCTGTTAAGAGTTTGCCAGTTTTTTATAGATGCAGAACAACTGCTGTTGTCATAGTGTTTCCAAGCCCACATTTCCCAGTAGAGCGTTTACCTTTCCAGTAATATATATAGTGTATGCGCACGCTAAAAACACCCTTAAGGCAGGAGTAGCTCACTGATGAACACGTAGGCCTCTTACAAAACACAGTGTGGGCATTTTATGAGTGTGGACTCAGAACTAAAGTTGTAGACAGTAAAGACTTACTTTAACAATTTTATTCCGTACTACAGTTAAAATATTTCAAATTCATTAAAAGCTAAGTTTGTGCTTTGAAAAATGTGAAGCCTCTGATGATAGTAGGCTACTATTTATTGCTATTTTACAGTTGAAGATGGCTGTATAAATCATGATTTAGACAGATTGTATGTTAATCTGACTTTATGAACAGTGGACAGACATGTCTCCGGTGTCTTTTCTCCCTGGTTGAAACACAGATTGCTGCCCACCTCGCCTCGTCTCGTAATATTTACATCCTAATACCCAAGCTGCCTGCCATTTGTTTGATTTGCATTTGCTTCCAGATGGAACCTGCACACAGAGCTTTATTTCCATTGACAATATATGTGGAGCTGTTCTGCAGTACAGAAGTTGCCTCAGTGACTCATAATGTTGACACTTTATCATTGTGACGGCTATGAGCATCTGCGGCTTTCTGCAGAGTCAGGGCGGTTGGATCTTTGGTGTTTCTTCTCGGCAAAACCAAACCAAAAATTTGTAGGTAAACCAAAAATGTTGTTTATACAAAAGCATAGTTTTCAGTGCAGTTGTTTTTTTTACTATAGAGACACAATTGCAAATTAGATAAGGATATATGTCATAAATCAGAACAACATATGTATGTAAAAACCATGATTGAAAACTGTGCATTGCCTAATGTAGGCATTTACATTTTTTTTTTTTTTTTTTAGGTAAATTGGTGAAATTAAATGTTGATTTATTGGCTGGAAAAAAGTGGGCATACTTCTTAAATTACGGTCACAAAACTGAAAAATAGCATGTTTTTATTAACACAGCAGAAAACACAGAGAAGACAAAAGAGAAACAGCATGAAACTAAGCCGTCTTTTACACAAATAAATGAAACCTAACACTATTGGATAGAGAAGGAAAGGGTCTTCCAGAAGGGCTGCACCAAGACTTTCCCTCTGCACTGTGCCAAAATCACACTTCAACAAATTAAATAGCAGTATGACAACAGATTTATATGGATGCGTGACTGTGTCCACAGATCTTTATGTGAAGCTCTACGTGGTGAATATTGCCACACAAAAAAGGATCATCAAAAAGAAGACCAGAGTGTGTCGTCACGACCGCGAGCCATCCTTTAACGAGACCTTCCGCTTCTGTATGAACCCTACCGGACACTCAATACAGGTAATGATAAATTTGCATACTTACACATAAAAGATGATAGTTAAATATTGTAAGAATGTAGACAATCTGTACAGAAAATCTTGATATTTGAATATTGTTATTTACTTTCCTGCCAAAAGTTAAATAAAGAGTAATACCAGTCGTGTATGTGAATATGAAGGTAGAAGCTCAGCATAAAGACAGAAATGGGGAAACGGCAAGCCTGAATAGTAAAACTGTTCCTTTAAGTATGCACTAATATCTTCTTAACTTTCCTACAAATACTTCATCTTATGAATTTCTGCCTTCTTTTTTATCCACACCAGCTGTTCCTGGTGTCCAATGGGGGAAAGTTTGTGAAGAAGACCCTCATCGGGGAGGCCTACGTGTGGCTGGACAAAGTCGACCTGCGCAAGCGAGTGGTGAGCTGGCACAAGCTGCTCGCCAGCACCACTCAGATCCACTCATAGGTGGAGACAAAATCTAAGAAAAGAAAAAAAAGAGGAGGGTTCTGACATCTGGGGATGATTAAGTTCAACATCTGTACCACTGATCCACTCGTCTGCGAGAGGGGCGGGGGTGGGGTGGGGTGGGGTGGGGATCGAGGGAAAAGGGTGGTTTGGGTTCGGGGGGCGCAGAGTATCTCTTTCTTCAGTCCTTGTTTCAGGGCTCGGATAGCTTTGAGTTTTTGGAAGATGTTCTGCTGATGATTTATGTAACGCGGGAAGTTTGCAGGAAGTGTTTACAGGAAATGAACTCATGTTTACAAGACGTATAGTGTACAGTGGTGTAGCTGGAGGCTGAGGAGAGCACAGGTGCTGAGGTCAGAGGTCAAGCGCGGAATCAACCAGGTATTACACACTTCTAACACACAAACATACACAATTGTTTTCGATAACTTTGCACACAGCCATTCACACAGGAGAGAAACTTTAATTCTAATAGATACAGGGAATGGACACACTTTGTAGATCCTCATTTATTCATTTATATAGATGTTTTATCCATCGAAGATTCTTCAAATGGGCGCTCCTCATTGTTTCTGCAGAATTGTATTGATTTACAAAGCATTTTGGGAACGAAATATTGAAGACTCTGCCACAGAGACCTCTTATTTATTTTTGTATTATGATATTAGCGTAGAGTTCTATCATTTATCTTCTCCTCAATTATTTAAGTACTTTAAAAATCTATCCTGGGAAGGTCGTATATTTTATAACACACTGCCTATAGCATTCCAGTTCAGGAGAAAAAAAAATAGCAGCAAGCATGTTTTTGGATTAATTAACAAAAACAGCTTGTTCCCCACCCTTTTCATCTGAGTTTTATCAAATGATTATTGTTCAATAAAGAATCAGTATCAATATATATATATCAAATTGGACACTATATATTGTGCGCATGAGTCTATCTACTTGCAGTGCCACATGTTCTGCACAAAAAAAAAGACCTCTAAGGTTCACTTTGTATATAGTGAAGTGTCATAGCTGGACATTAATTCTAATATATATAAATAGATATATAGATATCTTTATCACAGACAATCGAGTCTTGATGATTGCGTCATAGAAGTTTTTATTTATCCATGACGCCCCTTTAGAATGTGAAATGTTTACCATATGAGATTTAAGCACTTCCTGTTTTTTCTTTGTGAGATCCGCGAGTCTTATATCAGCTTTTAGTTCGTCAGGGCAGTCGACTCAACAACGCACGCTTTCGTGGTATTTTGCGCTTTTTCTGCTTAGAATGTAAAACTGACATCGTCGTTATTCTGCTAAAAAAATAGAGGTTTCAAGGTGAGGAAGTAGAGAGGTCAAATCAAGCAAAAGACAACATCAGGAGATGTTGTAGCGAACAAACAGATAAACGTGCCAGAATCTCCCCGTGAAAAAAGCGCTATGACCATCCGACGATACGACACTGCTATCGCTGTAGCATGTTGATGTTTTTTGTCTTGATGTTCCCATTTCCACTTTGAATCGTCAACCGTTTGTTGTGTTACGTCCCGAGCAAAAGCTCCTCGTGTGCTTTACGGGGGTCAAGAGACAGTCCAAGCTGGTTCATTCAACATTTTCAGTCCAACTTTGCAGTGAAACTACATTTAATATCTGAGTGATTTCTATGCAACATCTATGGTGTGAAGGTAGTAACTGCATCTTGATTGCCAGAAATGTGACACCTTGTGGGAAACGTCTAGATTTTTATTTTGCACTTCTGTGTTTTCATGTCCTCCACAAAATGGTTACTGCTTTAATATCATTTTTTTTTGATTATTTAACATGTGATTTTTTTTTTTTTGTATCACTGTATGAATCTTTATTTATTGCCTGTGAGACTATTTCATATGTTGTATTATATTTGTTTATGGTACATATCAGGTGTACAGGGAAAAAAACGTTTTGTTTTTATACACAATGTAGTGCTTGTTTACAACATTTAGAGGGCCTGAAACTCAGAGAACCAACTTTTTTGCCCTTGTGCACGAACACACACACATAAAAATGTCAATCCACGTAGCTATGAATCAAGAAAAAAAAAAGAACATTCCTATTCAAATGACTCCCATTTTTTTTATGCACTTCCCTTTGAATAGTTTTATTTTTGAGTATGTGTATAAGAAATTACCAAAAAAAAAAAAAAAAGGACATCATTGTAATCAATGGACTTTATACCTGAAACAATAGTAGTTTTTAGGTCAGTGTGTGTTTCTTTAGTTTGTTTTTCTTAATTTTGTGCGTGCTTGTGTGTGTAGCATCTTCATACCAAGTCCATGCATGTCATTGGCTCTAATGCATATCTCTTCTTTTTAAGTGTTGTCTGTCTAAGAATATCAAATCTCTCGTAACACACAATGAATTAAACACGCTCACACACAGACACACACACACACACACACACACGCAGACGCCATCTCTCTATTTCCAACCTTGTAAATACATCGGTTTTTTTATACTGGGGTTTGGGAGCAATAGGTCTTTTAACAGACAACAAAAAAAGGTGTGTGATCATATTGGAGGAACAACAGGAAGTTGTTTTTCTCTTGATCACTGTACAGCGGATGGACTGAGAGAGGAGCTTCTGTCTGACTATAGAGACCCAGATTTACCCGACCCTTTAACACCAAACACTAAAGGTTTACCAGAGTCTAACACAGAAGTCTATCTTATCAACTCAAGTAGTTGCAGGAGAATTTAAATGTGCTCACACTGGATGTTGCATGTTTCGTTGGTGGTTCATACTATTTTTGTCTCCAGAAATTATTAAAGAAAAAATAAGAGTGAGGTAGAGAACGATATAGAACAAAATGTTATAGAGGGGGGGGGGAATTATGAAGAGAACTTATAATTATTGATGATGTATGCTGACTGTACAAAGATTATGCTTGTTAAACCTGTCTGGTTTTTCACTTGTAAGTAAACAGAAAAAAAAATCTACTGTCATGGTTTTGTGATTGTATACAGGAGGTATTGATAAATTATGCAAAATGTGCTGTAAAAATGGCTGTTGCCCCATGTCTAAATATTAAATATCAGTACAAATGAAGCCTTGTTATTGTGCATAGACTTCAATATACACTGCATACTGCATTATTGATCACAACACAGTTTTACTTCAAAATGATTGGTTTCTTTCTCATTATTTAAATTTTTCCGTAGTGGTTTCATATCTGGTTTGCGGAGGATAAAGTAGCAGATTACAGCCACAAGATGGTGCCATGCTGTTTTTAATTTAGGTAGTATTCAAGTACTTGTAAGGCCATAGCAACATCCTAATATGACCTACACAACCATGTGACACCCATGTAGGTGTCTTCATTGATTTTGGCCTGATTAGCCCTCAACACTGTGTAGCTGTGTACAGTTGGATCTCTCAGTTTAGCTTCTTAGTGAAACTAATCTGCAATAGGTGATTGTGCAGGCTTTTTATGGAAACATTTGTTGGTTTATTTGTAAAAAAAAAAAAAAAAAAAATGTATACGACACATTGGCATGGCGCAGTGGCATCTTAAAATTTTGACCATACTGTCAATAATTAAATGAGTAGAAGATGAACGGATCAACAAAAGGCCTCAAGGTAAATATGAAACGTTCTTTTCAAAATCTTAAGCAAGATCAGAGTGATATTAATGTTATTGGTTGTGAACAAAAAGTAAGGGGCAAAGGTTTTGGCACCCCAAGAAATTTTAGTTATAATAATTCTCACCAAGGTCTCAGGCCTTAGCTTGTTATGGGAATGGCTTGTTCACAATAGTCGTTTGGAAAGTCCAGGTGATCCTAAAATCAGAGTTACTTCAATCAACTCTGAGTATGTTCTCCCTGAGTTTATCGCGTGCATGAAAAATCATCAATGGTGCTCTTATGAACAGGTAAATAAACAGAGCCTCACTTCAGCAGTGAAAATACTGAATTGGAGTATATAAATGAAGCAGAAAATGAACAATATTACATTTGTATTCAGAGCCTACTCATGGAGTTTATCTGAATTAACTAATGGTTAATAAAATGCTGGAATCACTCATTTGGTGCACCAACAACCACACAGCACATCCTCTTCTCATCCATTCATCACAAACCCCACTGATGTTTCGTAAATCCACCACTATATGTTTCTACTTTGATATTTATTTAATTTCCTGTTTTAGTTAAAGTACTTCTTTTATTTATTTTGTAAGTTACAACTTGCGGGTGGTCTCCCCTCTTCTTTGGCTTCTTTAAATACAGTACATTTCCTGACAGTTAGACCCACCACAGATAAATTTACTAGCTCTTTGATTGCCAGCTGGGCTCTTTACCGTATTCAGTCAGAAGTAAATGATGATCATTGTGTTTGACATACTTCAGACAGTTGGCATAAATTATTTAGAAAAGTTCTATTTTTGTGTGAAGCATAATTTTTCTGTTATTAAAATATTTCCGTGGGTTTAGGATTTCTTCATATTTTGATCAGCAGTGATGCGTTTGACAGCAGCCTGGATAGAAGTGAATCAATCTGAGACAAAGAAAGATCACAGAAGAGTGAAAAGAGCAGCTGTGTACTGTTCTGTCCTCCGTTCGCATTTTAAAAGTGCACCTTTGTTGTGTTACCAGCTTCCTCAGGTTAAAGAAAGTTTTGAGAGAGAAGCAAAGGCATTTGATAAATTACTTGATGAAATTCTGTGACACTGATGAAAAGGAATTGCATGTCAGCTTTGACTTGCAGCCAATGGCCATGTCTTGTTTATTTGTATGAGTGACATTGTCAAGCATTTCAATTAAGTATATTTAAATATTTGTTTGCCCCGGATGATGCTTCGCAGACTTACAAATATTGACACTTCCATGATTGGTGCAAATGTAATCAGCAACAATAACATGCACTTTAAAACATTCTGATGGAGAGAGAACATCAGTTTCTCTGAGCTACAACGCTTTCTATTTTTCATTTGGGGCCTGCAACATAACAATAAAATAAGTAACTAAATAACAATTTGATCGAAGATAATAGTCTGTGCTTCTCTCGTCATCATATATCATAATCTTATGCAAGTTTGAAAATGACCGTAAACTCCATGCAATGATCAAAAATTCAAATTTTGCACAGATCCTTTTGAAAGTTTGATGCTCATTTCATACTCCTGACATGTCGTAGCTGGTGGGGATCTTAATTTGAATGCTGACATTTATATATTTCTGCCTGCAGAGGGAGTGAGAAGCTCATTGTGCAGTTTCATCCAGTGGCGTCTGTTTGTAGTTTCTTTTGGCCCTTTCACAATAAGTATTCCAAGTTCAAGAAAGCGATCCAGAATAATCCAAATTAATTAAATGTGTCTTAATTTACAGGCGCATTTATTTCAGAGACGGGGGAACAGTGTGGGACTGTGTGTGAGTGTGTGTTTACAGACCGTGTGGATCCATACGCGTGTCAGCACCTGCTCAATGTTGACTCTGCAGCTTCAAAAACACCTGTTTCGGCCTGCTAAGTCACAAAATAAAAATGCGCTTGGAAGCGAGGATTTTTTATTTTGTGACCACCTTGGCACCTCAATCACCAGAAAATTCAGTCTATACTTCACCAATCACAAACTTTTAATATTGTTACCTAACTTTAACCTACTTGCAAATTCTACAATTAAAATGATAGATTTTCTATAGTTACACAGTTATAAAAGAAAACTCTTTAAATATTCAAATCTGTGCTGTTCAGTATACGGTCTTACTTGAACATTTTGTGGTCCTAAGGGATAACAGTAAATTGCAACAAAGAAAAAGGAGATTGCATTTGACAAATGACAGCCTGGAATCATAGATGTTTAAGTCATGATATTGATCTTGGTGCACTACGGTAGAGTCTCTGCAACTTTAATTGTACTGTTTTCAATTTGACCATTTTACCTAACTATTCCTGTTTTTACTATTGTAATGGATTTATGTGATTGTTTATGGAGCAAAAGTATGCTAAGAGTCACGGTGGTAAAATATGTGTAGAATTAATTAAACATTTGGCTAATTTTGTGAAACCATGCCCTAAACTGCTGCCGTGAAGCTCCTCAGTGTGTATTTGTGCCTTTTACAAATCGTCAGGGTCACCATTTCAGAGCAGTCATTTAGTTCCTTCGGGTGATTCCCTGCTCTTAAATGGTGATGACCAGATGCCAGTCTATTACATTAAGCCTGAAGGATGACTTGTGTAGGGACTCTTCAGCACGGCTGATGATCTGGTGTAATTGTAATCTTCGTATGGACACCTGTTGCAGACACCATAAATGGCTGTGATTGCTGCATTGGGGCTCAGTGAGCAGCAGGAGTCTCAGCTGGACTTTTAAATAGAGAAAACATTTTTTTAAATATAGCAGCGCTAAGCTCTTGCAAGAAGCTACAGGATATTTAAATCTGACAGCTGGCTGATGTTCACTGAGTCACAAAGTTTAAGAGGTGTTTTCCCAATTGAAATTGGGCATATTTAAAAATGTTTGGAACTATAAACGTGCTTTCTTAATGAAGATTGATACTAGTAGTTTTTTTGTTTGTTTGTTTGTTTGTTTTTAATGACGAATCATACATTTACATCTGGCCTAGCTCTTCGGCCAGAGATAGGCTGGCTGTTTTCACTTCTTTTCAGTTTCTGTGCAAATCTAAGCTAATGCCAGCTATAACTTCATACTTGGTCAACCATAAACTCTGCTGTATATGATTATATTGAAATAAAAAAATAAAAATAAAAATAAAAAAGAGACCTGACTGTTTAAAGGGTAAAAAAAAAAAAAAAAATCCACCTATTGAAGCTCACTGCTGCCCTCCTGTTTTTATGCTAAATTAAGCAAACGGACCAGTGTGCTGTAGCTTAATGTTTAGCAAACAGATACGAGCGTTAAAAAGCCATACGGGTTGTTGTTGTTTTTTTTGTCTCTGAACTACTGTGAAATGATAAATGGGATAGCAGTTTTCTGTAATTTCACTCATTTTTTTTTTTTTTTTACTTTTAATGAAACATCAAACTTACTACAACTCTCTGCATTATTTCTTTCCAGAGGTGTTTCGTGAGAAACGGATGTGGAGCATTGAAGGAAGCGGCTTGGTTAAATTCTCGTGCTTCTTGCTGAAAATGTTCACAATTTGATCAAAGGATGTGGCAGGCTCTCCCCGCCAGATCCCACTCTGTTGTCTACGTTATTCCCTTTCTGTCTCCCCCTATCGTTTCATGTTCCCCGTGTTGTCTTTTATATTCATCCTCTCCATGCCTCTTCTCAATATCTCCCTCTCTGCTTTCTCCCTTTCTGTTGCTGATGAATCCCTCAGATCTTCCACTTCTAAAGATGTGTTTGTTCCCTCTTTTGCCTTCAAAGATGTGGCCGGAAAATGCGTTGCTGTCGTCCTGCGTCTGCGATTCACAGAGCGGTGAGGTTGATCAACATGACAGATATCTGGCGGGGCCACGTCAGGAGATGTCGCCGAATGCATCTGCTTATTCAAGGTCAGGCGGAGGTTACACATCCATCGAACATAGCTTGATCTCCAAAGAGGACTTGTCAGCATTCAGAGAGGTTGAAAACATTTGCTCTGTAAGGCTTTGTTTTTTTTTGCTACAGAAATGATGACGATGATGTGTTTGAAATGTGATCAAACATATAAGGTGAGAATTAATGTCAGTGAGACTTATTTTTCATAAACATAAACAGTCTGTCACTCGGCTATTGAGGTCTAAATTTGAATTCTTAAAACAGAAGACATTCGCATTAGTCTCATCTGTACTTTATCTAGTGCCAATTTGAGAATGTTAACAAACAAACATACTAAACTGAAACGATGAACACGGCAGACATTACACCTGAAATATCATAATTGCAGTATCAGTGCAAGCATCGCATGCTTAAATCTTCACAGAGCAGCTGGCATGTCGACTCTCCGACTTGTTGTATTACAGTTGGTACTTTTAAACTTCAATTGTAAAAGGTTCACATTAAAGCAAAAACATTTCGATCCTGAAAATTGTTTGTCTTCCCCGGTGATAAACAACATGTACCAAACCATTTGAAATCCTGACACAAATTAAAAAAAAAACACAGATACCTGTTAGATTCAGAACAGTACAGTGGAAAACATCTGGATTTTGATTTAATGACCAGAATCATTTTGCTCTTAGGCCACATTTGTTCTCTTGCTCCAATATTGACATCTGTAAAAGTCTGGATGAAACACAGACAGGGATGCGCTGTCACTAACCAGTGACTAACGTTAGTGTCTTGATATTAGTTGAAGCCAACGTCTGGAAACATGAATGTGAATTAAGAAAGGGAGCGCTGGCAAATGCGGAAAGATGATACCGTAGATCATGAGGATACGAGAGTGGATACATTTGAGGCAGAAAGTACAACGTATTTAACAAAAAATAGTAGGACAAGACATTTGTCAGAGCCACCTGTTACATATGTGACAGTTTATAACTGTGCTTGGGGTGTGGTTAAATGAGTCTTGTCAACCTAAATTCTATTGAGAGTTATCTATCAAATCACAAAAGCCAAAATCGAATTTGGTCAGAAGGAATCAGGATTTTGTAAGTGGTAAAAAAAAATAGAACAGGACCCTTCATATCCAATCACCTCGGATTCCCCCTGAAGACAGCTTCCCGTCTCTGCATGTTTCACCCCGAGGCCCTCCTTTGCTGGGCCACAACTTCTCCTCCTGACAGAATAGCTTTCACTAATAGTAATGTGATCAGTCAGTGCACATAAAGGACCGAGGCTGCCCCCTGTCCCGACTGAGACACCATATCACTCACACTCGCCATCACTTCTCTTTCCCTGAGTCAACAAGGTGTAACCACATCGAC
This sequence comes from Brachyistius frenatus, assembly GCF_029030835.1. NCBI lineage: Eukaryota > Metazoa > Chordata > Actinopteri > Embiotocidae > Brachyistius > Brachyistius frenatus. The sequence goes on from NW_027210632.1 coordinate 3,176,679, forward strand.
CATCACCAGCAAAAAAAAACCTGCCACCTACAAAGATGATGAGTTTAAGACTAAGAGGATGTGTGATGGATTTGCAAAGACTTGAAGAAAGACGAAATATGTAGTTTAAATTACTCTTATAGGAGTAGTGTGAAATATTGAGGAATTATTTCATGCACTCTTTTATGAGTTATGGAAATAATTTATTTTTAAAAAGCCAGGCCCTTTGACGCACCATAAATTCCTGCTTTTTTGCCTTGTTTCACAAAAGACTAAGTGTCATTAATCTTCTGATTTGACCAACTACTTTCAAAAAAGGGAATGAACCTTTTTCTAAATGCCGGACTGTACTTTCAAAGCGTAAACACAAATTCCTTAAAAGACACAAAAACTCTTGCTCAAGTTGCACCCAAGTCGATGCTTTTTCGATCTGCTATCATGTTCCATCTTTCCTCCCGAACAGTTGGAAGTGATGATGAAGAATGATGATGAAGCTCTTGTCAGCTTATGTGGAGATAAAACACATGTCCCATCATCTTTGCCAAGAAGACACTGTGCGGGGGAGATGGTGATTAAACTTTAAACTTGGAAATCATTTGTTGCCACGGTAACACACTCGCCCTGAAGAATTAATACATGAATTGCGCTTGGCAGCCAGTAGGGGGAAAAAGGGGTGTGGGCGGGAGACAGGGGTGGGGGTACAGTATAATGCAATATTTTTGCACGAATGCAGTTTCTTTACATTTTGCTCTTTAGTGAAGGCTCAGCAGAATATACATCAATTTGTTTGTCTTGCAGAGCAATGAAAAATGTGACTGGATATGACAGTGACATTTTAACTTTGCAGATTTGACAGATGCTTCATCATGTTGTATCATTTGATGTGGCTTGGACTGCTCTCCGTGTGCTTACAACTGGCATTTTTCCAGTGATGTCAGCATTAGAAAAAGTACCCATAAAACAACTCAAAGATGATCAGAAATGCAAGAAGTAGCGAAAAGAAAACATGGTGTGTCTTCTTTACTTGACTTTAAAGTGTAATCCAATGTAGAAAATGGCCACAGGTGCACTGCAAATCTTATTTAAATAACATGCCAAAACTCTTGCTCTGCAAATGTGTTTTAATGAGATTTTAAATTTTGGGGGAAATTAAACCTTTTTATCAAGCACTGCTTACTCGTCTCTGCTCTCATATTAAAAATGAGAGTTCATGAGAGATGGCTGATTATTCATGGATAATGGGTGATGTTAACACTGAAAAGGTTTAGGCTATAACTTTTTTTTTAAAGGCAATCAAGTTAGAAGGGTGAATAAGATCATAAATGATCTGCTTAAAATGGAAAATGCCCACTTATTAATGTATGTTTTATTTTCTTGGCAACTTAACTCCTGTACCGCTCCCAGCATAAACACACACATACACACACAATAAGATGTGCCCTCACTGATCGGGAAAACAACAGCGTTGTGGCTCAGTTGTAAACGAGTCATCGTGGAGATGACGAATGAGTTGCTAGGCGACGGCAACCGGGCAATTCCCTGGACAGGTGGGTGGGGTCGGGAGCTGATGGCAGAGGCCACACCTGCTGCCTGCCAGGCACACACACACACACACACACACGCACATGCACACACACACACACACACACACACACACACACACACACACACACACACACACACACACACACACACACACACACACACACACACACACACACACACACACACACGCGCGCGCGCAAACACTCACACACATTCCTAATTCACCCAGAAACACACATCCCTGTCACTCCCTGTTTCACACACAGTTGCACTGATTTCACCTCGTCTGTTGCTCTTTTGTGCGAACATGACCTGCAGCAAACTGTACTTTGGTGGTCAACAGGTTAAAGTGAAAGTGCGGTGAACTGCAGAACTGATATCCACACAACCTTTAGAGAAGGTAGAAGCTAAAATGCCCAATGAAGAACATTGTTGGGGTCTCATACACATTGTAGCCTGTTTTTACCCAGTTAGTTTTATTATACTTTTTCACATTTGCTGAATGTGTAAAACAATAAAAGAAACAGAAGAAAAGCCTTCCCCACACTTAAACCTGTATTAATTTAACTGATCTGCAAATGTCTTAGAAAACAGATACACTATTTACACATTTAGCAGATACAGAAAGAGACAAGCATTCACTACAGGTCATGTTTCTGTGTTTCGCTTGCTTTTTTTTAGCTTTGTTATGCTCCCTATAAACTCCTTAACAACACACCTGTCTTATCTGTGTTTAGGCACTAAATTGGCTGTTTGGTGCAGGGCAGGTGGTGTACATGGATGTATCAGAACTTTTTCTGTGAAAATAGCTGTTCTGATTAGAGCAGTGAGAAAAAACTAAAATAGTACGGGTGTGTGCACTCAAACCAGAACAATGAGCTAAAAGATGTAAAAACGTTGCTGTGTTTGATCATGTGGGTTTGTCACTAAACTGTTTCACGTTCGTCATTTGATCTATTGTTTACATAAAACTATTGATTAATGCAGGTTTAAGGATGAACCTTTTAAAGCCCTAGTAATCTGATTATTTATGGAAATGGGATGTATTTAGTCATACTGAATTGGCTGTTTTTGAGAGGCTTTTGTGAGACAAAACTAATCCCTGTGAAAATCCCATATAATCCTGTTTAAGAGAGTGTTGCATTTGCTTGCCTGTTTCAAAAACAGGGGCAGCATGAGGGATTGATGCTGGATTTATTTGTTTGAGGGAACACATGGTGCCTTTTTTTGTCTTTAGAACTCTGAATAATTTTATAATGGACTGGTGTCATTTTGTTATTTATGAACAGATAATTTCCTGACTAAAGTATGTTCATCTCCATGTAAACTTCCAAGCAATCGCTCATCTCTCTGCATGGATGACACTCTCTCCTAACCGGCCCCTCCTCTTCACTGTTGCTCTGTAAATACACCCCTCTTCCCCCAGCTCGCAGCCCTGCCCGGCAAGAGGTCCCAGAGGAGCAGCTTTTATATGAGTTATTGAAACCTAAGAGGGGGAACATGGGCAGCTATTTGCTCAGTAAATCTATTTGTGTGATTCACATAATAGCAGGTGAGCAACACTTTGCCTTGTTTGTCTGCTCTGCCCCTCAATGGCAGACACATCGAACTCATGCCCAGTCGGCAGACAGAAATTAAACTCGGAGATGATAACTTTGGGGTTCCAAAATAACCACGGAGCTCTGAGGAAATTAGTCAAAGATTAGTTTTGTATTTGACAAAGGGCTGTGGAGAAAACCCCATTAGAAAGTACAGTATATTATTCTAGTATTTACCTTGTTGATTGTCCCAGCAAAGGGAATTGTCACTTCCTATTAAGTTTGCCACAGCCCTTGGAGCAAGTGGAGGAGCAATTGGAATTTATTATCACATTTCTGCATAAGCAGAAGCCCTGCACTGCTTGAAATGAAATGAATGTTTATAATGATGTACATTATTAGAGGATAATTGTGAGTTTTTCTTGAGATTCTTGGCTGAATCTGACATGGACTGCAATCAGGTTGAGGGCCCGAAATGCTTTGAGCTGCACACGTGAACAGACACAAGCGAAGCTGTCCTCAAGTGTACGCCGTAATATCACCTGGCTTGTGGTGGAATATTGTTGTCAAGCATGCAGAAGAAGGAGAACAAAACTCATCTGAAGTCAGCTCTGGAGGGTTTAATTTGGAGAATGCAGCTCATTGGAGGAGTTTAATTCATATGCTTCATCATAAGAAATATCAGTCTGTGGAGACTAAAGGCTATAGAGGAGAAGAAGAACAATTATTTTGAGGGTATCATAACAAAAACAGGATATTCCTCTTCTTTATATAGACTGATCTCTGACCTTTGATGCACTGGAGGTCACATAAGGTTAATGAGGTTGGTAGGCTAAAGGGAGACGGGCACATTAATCTGAAGGCAAACTATACACTGACAGGAAGGTGTCTGCATGCTGTTAAGAGGCGGTGTTTGTCCCATGCTTGACAGGACCCCAATGGCGACAGAGCCATGCATAATAGTTTCTACGTGTGGTGGAACGGGCGCCCGGAAACCCGTTCGTGCGTCAGGAACACGAATACACACTGTAAAAAAAATGTCATTAACAACAGTCCACACTTCAAAAGTGTCCATACAGTGTCTTATATTATAATTTTTAGGTTTCATAAAAAGTGAGATTAGTCTCATTGATATAATTAGATCGACTTTTTCCACTTTTGTCCGGAATTTCACAGAAATATTTCTCCAAATCTCTAAACTAGATCGCAGTAACATATTTTTGCTAAACCATTGAGAACTCTTAACTAAAAAAAAAAAAAAGTATAAAATATGGAAAGATGTCACTCAATTTAACAACTTTCCCACATGCTTAACACTGCAAACTGCAGGGTCATATGTTTTTTGCAGTGTGCGGAGTGGCACCGCTCTGCCGGCCAAGATGAAGATCTTGAATGCGCCCTCCCCTTTTCTCCTTTTCTTTTTTGACACACGCCGTAGATCCTGCTCTAATAGCCTATCGCAGTTTAAGGCACTCGCTTAACAGTCAGTCACACACACACACACACACACACACACACACTCTCGCTGAACCTAAAAAAGCCCACTCTTCAACTCCACCGGTGGGGGGAACATAGATACCAGATGAGATTTGTTTCCAAACGCGCACCGATGGCGGTGTGAGGCGTTTGGCTAAGAAGTACGCACGGCGCTGTGGATTTGTGGACCTTTTGTTTTTTTTAGGTGAATCTTCTCCAAGTCTGGGTCCTGCTTTGGGGGAAATAAACAAAGCGATGGATTACTCATTCTGTGTATTCTTATTGCTGACGACCATCTCGTCCGCGTCGACTGGACAATTCCCAACAGCACAGATGTGAGTAAAGCTTCAAAACAGCCTGTTGGCTTTTGAAAGTCTTGGGTAATAGAAATGACAGCCTGGCGTTTCATAGAGTTGTATTCTACAGAATCAAGCTTTATTTTGTGATTGTCGAAGAACATTTCGTCCTTAAATTCAGTTTTAAGTTGGTGGCAAATGTTCTGTAAAGCGCAGCAGCAGAAAGCCTTGTGGTCTTCTTTCCAGCTGATGATGATTGCTCATTACTCGGGATACAACTTTACACTGTGAAACGTGATATTTACAGCTACTTGTCCATTTATTGCCAGCCTGCAGCAGTGTGACATGTGGCTGGCTGTCATATGAATCATCCCAGGGAGGCAGACTGAGGTCTGAATGTCGGAACTTTTCCTTAACCACAGTTTAGAGGGGATGCACACTTGCTTAGAGTTGTTGTAATGAATCAGATTAATTGTGAGGCACATGAAAGTTGAAACTGGAAGACCAATAGAAAGCACACTCAGTTTTGCCAGAATGAAAGAGTAGAAATTATGAACTGATCCTTCAAATTAAAAAATAATAATAATAATGGCAACAATTAATTAATAAATTGTGTTCATGAATATTGATGTTTTTTTGTTTTCTATGATGTTAAATTTCATATCTTTTGAAGTTTTAACTGCTGTCATGTGTTATATTTGGAGGCTGCCTTGGGTTCTGTGAACTTGTGACATGTATTGGACTATTTTTAGACATCATATTTAATTGATTCATTGAGACAATTATTAATTGAATAATCAATAATAAAACGATTGTAATTAGGTTTTAAAAAATAAAAATAAGGGTGGCCTTAAACTGTTTTTCATTTTGCTGCATGTGAAAACCTTTTGAAGACCTGCCAGATTCCTCCAAATGTTCTAAAAGACTCAAAAGATGATTTCCAGGCACCAGTGACTTAAACACATGCTCGGTAGAAATTGTGTAAGATAACCATATCTCCATATGGATTTATAAGTACTTTTCATTTCCAATATGCAGTTCAGTAGTTCAGCTTTGCTCTGTTACTAATTGTCTCAGTAGTTTGGCCTCCATCTATGAAGTAAAAACTCTCTGCTTGCCCTGCGGGATGTTAAACTTGAAATATGAATTTACTGTATGTGATTAAGTAGAGCTATCGCTGGCACAGTCGAGGTATCACTACCGCCGTCTAAATCTGACCCAACCTCTATATTTGCAGTGCTACATTTATAGATATAATGATGTATCAGCGGAAACAGGAATAGAGTTCCGAAATTAAAACAAACGTGTTTGTGCTGCAGCTCGCACTTAATCAACAGGTTCAAGATATTCCCAGATGGTTCTGAGGCAGCCAAGATGACCGGGTTCGGTTTTGCATACAGCCCAAGTAACGGTCCCAGAGACGTGGTGAGCCATGATGGCACTTAGCCTAATGGCCGAGTACAATGATGTCAGACAAGCAGAGTGGCCTACCCACTCCCTGTATTCCATGGGCACTAAGTGAATTGATCTGTGGGTTGTATACATGATTTTCACACAGGCTTGGCCAACTGCAGACCCACGTCCACTGATGTGTTTGACTCTCATCGTTCGAATTAGGGAATTGGAAGCCAGAACCAAACTGAAAACATTTGGTTATCATCCTCTGTATTTTGAAATCTGCTTCTTCGTCACCAGTAATAGTTACAATTTCTTAAGCTTAAATTGATTCATTTTCCTTTCATTCTCACTGTTTCATTGTGAGCAACTGCGGCCAGGCATGGTGTACTGATGTAGTGATGGTGATTTTGAGTGACAAGCTTCACGTTGACTCCTCAAGGTGAAAGTTACAGAGAGAAGACGAGAGGGGCAAGGATGGAGAGACTGACCCAGCGTGTTTGTCTCCAGGAAATTCAGACATGTGGATGAGAACTTCAGTAGCTCTGTGTTTTGTGATAAACAAAAAAGACAATTACACACTATGTGAATGCTGGCTTTGCTATTTTCTTTCTTTCTTTCTTGCTTCCTTCCTTCCTTCCTCCCTGTCTCATGGCTGTGACTATCTCTTGGCTCCATCTCTAACCTCACATGCCAGCATCTGTCTGTTTCAGATCTCCGTGTCCCCTCTCCTCTTCTCAGCCTCCCTCCCCCCTCCATCCCTTCTCACTCTCTTTCTCATCGGTCTCTTGTTTCCGTCTTGTTATTTCCCTGACCATCTTCTTTCCGTCCTGCTCCTTGTGTCTTTTTTTCTCTCTCTCTCTCTTCTCATAGTTGCCCGAAGGCAGATGATTAACATCATCGAATCCGAAATGCAAAGTCTGATGTCATAGACTGTGCCCCAGAGATCTCAGCGCCATCTAGCACGCTGGGAGATCAGGGGAGATAAAAAAGAAAAGATTGAAATGGAGAGGAAAAAGACATAACATAAAAATCCAGACATCAAAATTTAAGGAAATGTCCAGATCTCTGTATCACCATTATATTGTGCTGAATTCAGCCACCTGATCCAAGACTTTATCATATGCTTCTTTCTGGCTGTGACCCGAGTCATAGACAGATATATTTAATTTATATCCTTTCTTTTTCCACAGTTTCTGTCACCCTCTGCTCCCTTTCTCCCACTCCTTTTTAAAAAAAATTTTTATTTAAATTTTTTTTTTTTTTTAAGGCTAACTAGATTTCATGCTCAACCAGTTAAGAGCCATGCTTGTTGTGTTTGCGGCCTTGTCTGTAGCGATCAGTAGACATAATTTGAGGAGGTGCTTCATCTGAGCAGAGAGCAACATGGTAGTTATGAGGCAAGAAGCCTGTAAAGATGATACAGATATATGGAAGGGTCTTAAAGAACATTATTAAACATAACAACATCAAGATCCACAGTTAGAAGGAAGACAAGACATCAACAATATTTAGTGTACCTAAAATAATAGTTGGACATTTTGTGATAAATGCTTATTTCTTTTTCAAATTGAAGTATTCAAATAATATGTAATTTTATGCAGGCTATTTCTGGACAGCATCAGTGACTTCCTGTTTCAGGTTCTTGCCTGACAACCTCAGGACTCTTTGACAGGACTCTTTCTTTGTTCACATGATCACTATTAAAACCACAAATTGACATGTTTATGCTTTGTTTTTTTGTACAGATAAAACAGATATGATATCCATCTATGCATAAGACCAGGTATAGCCCAAAACATTTTGGTACTTGTATGGATACCGGTTTCCGAAAGATACTTGTTTTGATACCAATTTGATAAAATCCATTGTAAGAAAAGAAAAATTACTTACACATTACGGTATGAAACTTAAGTTTTCATGCAGAGAGTTTAGAGGGGGAGAGCGTAACCCTGCTACAATTAAAGATGACCCCTGAATGCCTCACTATCGCGAGATGCTACAATTTACCAATGTTCCCTAAATGTCTCAAATTCTATCAGTAGATGCTAGCAAGCCGGCTGCACACAGAGAAGATTCCAGTTAGTGCTTCGCAGACATCTCGGACAGATATTCGGCCACAAATATGCGGGGGGAACCAATCGCAGTTGACATAGAGTGAGAGCTAGACTACACCCTGAGCAGGTTCCCAGGGCTACAGATATGAAATAAAATGTGAATTAGTGAGCCGCTGAGGTGTTGGCAGGAGGACTTTGTTGAGTTGTCATTATTATTTTCCCCCTTGTTTCTAGTCTTTATGTCAGTCTAAGCTAATGAGCATCTTAATCAAGCTTCATATTTACCAAACAGATCTCAATCTTCTAAAATAACATTCGGCAAGAGAGAAAATAAGTATATTTCCCTAAATGTTTTACTACTCCTTCTTTTTTACTCTTGAAACCAAGTGAGAAAATGAGCCACCCAGGTCAGAATATTGTCTGTTTTCAGTGATCAATCTGGTGTAATTTCCTTGATAGGGGTTGAAATTTCATCCGTCTTTGTATTGTATGATGTTTTCATGTTTGTCTAGACACTTTTATCCCAGTGGACTGACACAGACGGTGGCCTCTAGTGAACATGGCTCAGTTCCCTCATGCAGCCACACACATGCACCTTATTTCGTAGCCAAACTTCTCTCTGGATCTCAGGTGATCAATCTTACTGCTGCAGAGCACTTTGGTCATAAAATATAATATGTTGCAACAATTAAAAAAAAAAAAATCCCTCCAATAGAAAGATAAAGAAGATAATCATGACTTCAATCCGCTGTTCTGTGATCAGATAATCGTTTGAGTCATTATTTTAAAGTTGGCTTGCAGCAAAGAGAACTTGTTCATGCTTTTACATTCGCATTTGCTTCACGTCATCATCGCTCAAGATTTTAACCAGAAAATGTGCCCATATCCCTGGAAAACCATGCTGGCTACAGTCACTGTGTCCAACACACAGGTATTCTTTTTTACATTCGGTTTTATTTTAGTCAATGGAAAAGGCTCCAGGCTTTGTTTCTTGATTGAATCACAGGGCTTTAAACTATTTTTTTTCCCTGCTTTGGCAGAGACAAAGGGATTAAAAATGTTTCATTAAATTAAAAAGCTAAATGAAGGAAAATATTTGATGAATTCTATTTCCTTTCAACTTTGAGTCGACACTGATAATACGGGGAGATTTGAAGAGGATGAAACGAATGTAATGAGCAGCAGATGGAGATGATCAGCTCGGGGCTGTCTAGGGTTTCCTTGGCTGTGATTTGCACCTCTTGGCCCCAAGGGAGTTGGTGCTAGCAGGTATATTTCAGGAGGCATGCTCTTGCCCAGAACCAGGCAGCTGACGGGTGTCTGTTACACACACACACACACACACACACACACACACACACACACACACACACACACACACACACACACACACACACACACACACACACACACACACACACACGTGTGTAAGGGTGGATCCCTCAGGTACTACTTGCTCTTTACTCTCGCTGTAGTTTCTTTTTACCCTTTTAGGGTTTTTTCTTTTGCTCTTTTCTCACGGTTCGCCTTTTTTTACTCACTCATTTTTAGTCCTTCTCACCCACTCGTTTCCTATTGCCCCCCCCCCCCTCCTCCATCTCAGTTATGGCTATATTTAGGCAAGCCCATGTCTGGGGATGGGGCTATTGAGTGTCCTGACTCAGAAGTATAGTGTAAGTAGAGAAACAAGATAGTGGGGAAGGGGGGCTTCCCATAAATCTCCCTCCCCTCGTTCACTAAAGTTTTGTGGACCTCTTGCTTATGTGTGACTTCTGAGTTTGCTCTAGGGTCTGGTTTAGGTTTCTACTCAAACGTTTCTTTCAAGAAAAAAAGAGGCGCATACACAAACTGCCATAGGACGAAAGAAGCAACCCCAGTGCTGCATTATTTCACTCACAATCCTTTGCCACATGGAAATTCCCAGGAATTTTTCCATTGAACGGTTGCCCGGGCAACCTTGGGAATAGCTAACAGCTGTTTGGATGGGAGCCCTGTTTGGTACAGGAAGCACATCTGTATAACAACATATAGAGCAATGGAAGAGCAGTATTGTCAAGTAAGCGTGCGTCACTCCTTACTTGTTTGTAGGTTTATTTCCTTATCACCTTTCATCACAATTATGTACGACATTACTGAGAAAGAGCTACCAAAATTGTTAATAGTCATATATCATTCAATGGTGTGAAACACAGGAAGACAGAAAAAAAGCACACCGAACAAAATATTGGAAAAAAGGTTGAAAGTGACCAAAAGTTGAATGTGGCTTTACTTGCCTGTTGTCTCTGAGTATTTACATGAGCCAGAAATATATCCTCAAGCTAAAGCTGTGGCCTTACTGACAGGAACAACATGATCATTTTATTACGTAGAGCAGTGGTTCTCAACTTGTGAGCCGCCATTTTGAATTGGAGACTTTTATTTTGAAGTCTACAGAATTGCTGCACTTATATTTCGGAGGACATAAGTTTCTCATGACACAGAATGGGTGTAGTAGCTATTGACTCCTTGTGTTGTCAGGACAGTGATGACCAAAATCATAGTCACATCAGTAGTACACTCTCACTTGGGCATTCTTAAACAGGGTTAGGATTAGAAGTGTTTTTTATTTCATAACGTTCAATTTAGATTCTTGAAACTTGAGGGGCAATGACAGTTTAAACTCGTTTGAAAAATGTATCTCTGTAATTCACGAAAAGTCTGTTTAAAAAAAAAAAGATTTGGTTTTTAGCCCCACTTATACTTTTGTTGCTCTTTTTGTTTATTTCATGTTTTTAACTGTTCATGGAAGCTTTGGATATAACTACACTATTTCTTTTAGAAAGAAGTGTCTCAAAAATGTCCAAAATTTGGATTGCAATTAAGTGACTAAGCAAAAATGTGCATCCTAAGGCAAGACCACTCGAGAACCTCTGGCAAAACTAATGACCAGTAGGCCTACTAATTTTGAAAGAGTCTAAATAAAAGTTTTCTGTACACATCAGGAAATGTGGTTAAATATGCAATAAGTCAACTCATCCTAATCACACACTAGAAGATTTAAGTGAATAAAATACCTCTCATGAGACACCTAGGGCCCATTTGATGGGTTATATTTTGAGAGAGGACCAAAAAAAGTGGACCATCATGACATGTGATGGCTTCTCTTGAGCCCCTTAATGGAGCTGCATCGGGACATGAGAGCTGTTAATGCCAGTGTTCAGACTACACTGGACACTGCGCGTGGCCATCAGGGTGACTAGTGCTGAGTACGGCACTAACAGTAGTCTGCCTGTGTAGGCGTCTAGATTGACGTTAATTGGACATTTTGGCCAGAGGGGGGGTTCTCAAATCTCTCTATTTATACACATCGTCCAAGAGTGTCTGTGTGTAGTGATGCTGAAGGGTAGGGTTGTTGCATGGATGGATGGGTAGAGAGTTTGCTCAGAAAGTGTGAAGGTGACAGGGATGTGGAGGTTTAGTCATTTGAGCAGAGTTCAAAATGACATGTAGCAGAGAGAAAGACAGCTGGAGGGGGGAGGATGAGCAAACGAGAAAGAGGAAACAGTGAAATAGTGTAATAGAATAATAGTATCTTCTATTCTGAACTTCAAAGACAAAGGGATTAAAAATTGGACATGCTGTTTATGTGATATTGTGCAAGAACAAATCCTAATTCAATGTGTTTGAGATTTGCAGGCTTAATTCATTTGACAAATATCTAAACTGCTTGTACACTACAAACCTGACTTTAGACTTGTGTTTTCAAAACTTTGCTAAGTCAGTCTTCTCTTTAGCCTAGATTTTTCTTCAAGGAAATAATCATCAACATTTATTGTTTTAGAGACAACTTAACCCCAAATACCTTCCACTCGACCAAAGATAAACATCCCTCAAAGCAAACTGTTACCAAACTGTCTCTGTGCACAGAGGAAGTATAATATTAATTGAGTTACTGCTGTTGTTCTTTGCATCAGTATTGTGCTGGAATCCCCCCGGCAGGTGAAATCGCTCTGCAGTGAGCACAAACACTTGCAGGTGTCACAACAATTCTTTTTCCACCGTTTTAATGTGTCCAGACACCTGCGGGGAGAGGTGATACAATGGGAGCTGTTAGTTCTGTCAGGATTTATATGCCGTTTGACATGGAGGGTGTGGAGGAGGCAGTCTAGGCGCTAGGGGGACGGCGAGTCAGTCCCAGCTAGTAGGGGTCCAGAGTGTGAGGTCAAACGTAGGCAAGGGTGTGTGTGTGTGTGTGTGTGTGTGTGTGTGTGTGTGTGTGTGTGTGTGTGTGTGTGTGTGTGTGTGTGTGTGTGTGTGTGTGTGTGTGTGTGTGTGTGTGTGTGTGTGTGTGTGTGTGTGTGTTAGACATGCAGAGCAAACAACAGCCCTGATCTCAAACATGAAGCTAAAGACATGCTTCCCATTGGCTTTGACAAAGGCAAGGGATTTCTGAAATTGAATGGCATTAAGCCCAGCTTAATCTTGCAGATTTCTTTCTTACAAAAACTACAAAATCAATTAGCTCCCCTTCTTCTTTGACTGATGGTCATGCCACCGTGGACTCCGCCAAAATAAAACAACAAATTGCACATTTCTGTAATCCTGCAAATTAAGCTTGGCTAAAGACACTCTTTTAGCTTTGCCTCACTCTAAACATCGAATAACCTGACTCAAAAACAGCCGAGCAACATGGCTACGAACACGCTGCCTTCATTCAAAAAGAATATCTGATGACACAAAGCATCATCCTGCCTAACCCTAACCCAAACAATCTGCATTGCTCAGAAGTTAAACAGAGCGCAACAAGTCAATATGAGGCTGTTTATCTCAGAATCAGCTTTCTGTAATCTACACTTTCTCTTTTGGCACAGGGTTGCCTTCCAGCACCCCCCAACACTTTAAAATGATCTCATACGATGTCAAGTCAGCTCCTCTAGTGCTGTAATACACCCGAACATAAGTGCTTGATAGAGCACAGAAAATACTGTTGTCAAGGCTTCACTTAAACACTGCTCTTGGTAAAATGTGCCGACTGATGCGCTGAGAGGAAAATGTGAAGGAGAGGCAGAAATATCAATAACGTCTTGTCGTAGAGGATAATGAGGCCGGGAGACATTTACAAAGCCTGCAATTATGGTGTTATTGACCTCAATAAAGGAGAGGATATCATTACTAGTCTCTTTTGTACTTTGGTGGTGATACATGTGAGATGAGGGAGAGGGCTGGGGGGAACTAACTTTCTAGCATTATGGGTGTATTAACACTGAAACAAGGCAGCAATACAAGGCTATATGCTAACCTTTTTTTTTTTTTTTTTCCCCAAAGGAGTTCTCATGCTTCTTAAATGGAAAAAAATAAAAAATAGCACACAAAGGAATTTAGGAGCATGATGAAAAATATTCAACACAGTTTATTAAAACACTATTTATAGTTATACGACATGCATGTATATGTGTGTTTGCGCTCCCTCTACTTATATGCAATTATGATGTGAAAAGCAGGGGAGGACTCTGGAAGTGAAAGGCAGCGGTAGACACAAGTAGACACAACGCACAATACACATCTGTACAATACCATCTAAATCACACAATGATCCATGTAAACTAAAGGCCACTGTTTGTTAGTACAAGATTAGGACAATATATCTGTGAAACACAATAGGGCTTTTAACTTAAAATGAGGGCTTTTCCTTTGAAACACTATGGGAAGTTGCAGCATTCGGCAGACCAATGTTATACCTTTATCCCTAAATCAGTGAGAGATGTTTACGACTGGCTCCGCTACTGTGGACAAACCACATTTTTTTCCAGGAACCAGTAGATCGCGATGACCCAGTAGATCAAAGGAGCTCTCAGGGGAAAAAGGTTGGAGACCCCGGAGCTACAGGAAATGCTGTGCGTTTACATGTGAATAGAAATGGGTTGTAGGCTTGAAGTAACATGACCACTTTACTCCACTCACATTTATTAATAAGAAATGTCTTGTATTCAGTCAATAGATTACATTTCTAAAAAAAGATTATGGCAGGTCGTAAATCTTTACTCGCATGCTGTTCCTAAATTAGTTTTCTGACTCACTCGTATCTATTTTTGGTGCATATGCGAGTTAAATACTTTAAAACCTTGAAATACTAAAAAAAAACGAATTATGTGGCGTTTTGATGACGATGTAAGCTCTCCACGATATGAAGACAACAAGAAAATGTGGTCCTGATTTACAAAATTACACACAACAGCAAACAGATAGCAGACTCAGGGAGGTAGAAGGGAAGAGGGAACAGAAGAAATGAAGGGGAAAGACTTGGCAGAGATGGAGTGACAAAGACATGCAAGAAATAAACGAAGCAATAGGTGCTAGTTTTACACAAGATGGATAAAGGGAGTTTAAGAAAAAAGGGAAATGTAGATAGTAAAAGTCAGAATGAAGGGCAAACGTGACAGTCTCCTACAATGTTCTGTCAAGCTCACTGCTTATTAGATGCATTGCCTCATAGTTAGAGCTCTTATTTGCGATTCCCCAGTGGCTCAATTACATCCATGCTGACATCCTCAAACATCCCTGGCTTTTTTTCTTCATCTCTTCTGCTTCCGGTAATGGTGTCAGACTCGTTTCTCTCTAAGAAAAGATTAGAAGCCCAAATCACTGCTATTAGTAGAGGATTTAAGGTTTCAAACTGTCTCCGATTGCTGGAAACCATGACTTCACAACTTGATGAGACTGAAAGGAAGGTGGGGGTGAGGCGGAGTTGCTGTCAGACGCTTCTTCCATGAGGGTTTTGATGGTATTAAGAGATCAAATGTGGATCTGCAGACTGGGTTCTGAGTACCAAAACATGAGGATGTTTACAAGGCGTGAGAGCGCTGGAGCGGAAACTCCAAGATTGGATATTGAGCCCTGGATTCTTGTGGCTGCTCGCACACGGGCACGTCAGGGCCCCTGAGCTGGTGTGAGCCTGACTTTTCAATGATTCAGTCAGAATGACGACCAACATTGCCGGATCAATAGACTTTTACTGGGCTAAAGGTGTTTACATGGTGTCTTATATCTTTTTTTGCCCTCGGTTAAAAACAAAAGAAAACGGAAAATAAACAGGCCAGCTATAAAGCCATGAAAAATAACATGGGTGCACTTGAAAATCCCTGCTGCTGAGTGACAATGTACGGTCATGTTTCCAGATGTTCTTCATTCTCTTCCCCTGGTGTTGAAGGATGTGACATGCGTACATGCTGCATGAAATTCAACTAATGATACCATGTTTCAGCTGAGATCACACGACTTGGCTGCTAGTAAGCTGCTAGTGCCCGTTAAGCAGTGAGATGTGAAAACATTTCCTTCCTTTCCAAAAAAGACAGTCTAAAAAATGAGAACACAGTCTACAGGGTATTTATTTAAAGTTTCCTTACTCCTTTCTTTCTTTTAAGGATACATAAATAAGTTTTGGTTATGAAAAGAACAGTCATGACTCTGCAGAAAAAGCTTGAAGGTAAAGTTCTCCCCAATGTTCTCTGCATGAACTCCATCTGGGAACCATCTTTTAACGCTGGATTACAAACTCCTTGAAAAATCCTCACTGTGAGCTTTTTATATAAACCATGAATGAAGGTAGTTGAGATTTGAAAAGTTGAAAGAAAGTTATATTCCAGGACAGTTTGAGGCCAGCTCATATGTAAAGGATAGTTTTTTTATTATTATTACAACTTCTGTCATATTTTTAGAGTTTCAGTTTTTATTTCCGACTGTCTAAATCACTTCTTTTCTTTTTTTTTCTTTTGAATGAGCATCCCTAAAATGTCAGTAACGATCCTAATGATAATTTGACAGGAACTGCAGGAAAACAAGCACATGCACAACTATGGTACGTCCAGTAGGTCAGTCAAACAGTTTGTAAACTGCTATTTTTACAACAGATATCCTGTGTTATTAACAAAAACAATGTTAACAATGGGTTTGATGTGGATAGATTTGACATTAGAAGAGATTAAGAGTGATTTCACATTCCGTACAAGTACGTAAGAGCCCAAAGTTCGTACCCATGCACAGATTGTCATACCGTGCACGGGTACACGTGGAAGAGGGGAACTCCAGTCCAGACCAGGCTACTCAGGTACATTGTGCATCAGGTTTAAAGGCTAGCTGTACCAAAACCTGGAAGTGTATCGCTGTTGGCGATACAACGGAAACATTACTCGACTGTTGAATGATAAATAAAGTTTGATAAGTGTCCTCCTCCTTGTCTATGCACCCAAAACAAAAGCAGCAGTAACGTGAAGTAGCACTTCATTGTGAAGTTAACTGTGGGAACTGTATCAATTGGATTTGGTGCACGTTTTTATTGTGTATATGTGCGCCGTGCAGATGCTGACCTTAGCAGCATACTTGGGTATGGAACATTAATATACAGTGGAGGAGGTGGAAGAGGGGGCAGTCGTACTCTGGCATAATACAGATTAGTGCTACCCAATGTGGAAACACTCTGAAAGTATGACTTTGGAAACAACAGTTCATAAAAACTGTCTTTACTCACCAGAACCAAACAGAACAAATATGAACAGACCTTTGTTTAAATGTCAGCTACTGCCTCTGAGGTCAGTAATGCATTTTTAATGTCAGAGTTTGGTTAATCATACTATTTGTTTTCTGTTCCAGTCATCTGCTTGCTTTTCTCACTGCTTGTATCTGTTGTCATAGGAATGATGGTCAAAACATAAAAAAAACTAAATCCAAATTGTAACACTGAGGAATTATCTTTTAATATCATTTCATTCAAAATGTGAACTGCAACTGCTCTTCCGGTAACAATCTCGAGTTGTCCTTCAGTCCAAATGGTTTTCCTGACAGACTGTACCCAAGAGGCTTTAACAGTTACTACTTTCTGAGGGTTAAGGCACATTCAATTCCTGAGCTGATCGTCCTACAAGCGTTTCATCTTGCTAAAAGTGTATTAAACTGCTGCACAGCCGCTAAAAGCTAGAGGCTGTGGTTTTAAAGTGTACAAACGGAGTGAGAGGAAAACACAGGCTGCCTCCTCAACAGTCACACATGTAGCTATGCCGGAGGGGTTAATCTGGTCAGAAGAAAGCAGCAGTGCTCTCATGCTGAGTCATGCTCTCTATTCTGGGATTGTGTCCACATCCCCTTGTTCTCCCCTCGATTCTGACAGCCTGCTCCCAACTGGCAAAGCAAGGCTATCTGGTTTTAATTAAGGTTGTAAATTGTCAGTCCGGATGTTGTAAATCAGGTTGTTTCGTCACCTCTAAGTTCTTGTTTTTTGTTTTACTTTTTAATCAGAGAATAAAAACAAGTGATTTTTTTGTTTGTCTGCCTCATTATTACACTGACCTATCACTACTCCTTTAAACAATGTGATCACACACACATCAATGTATTTACTCCAAATTTCACATATGTCAAATCTAAACTGAACAGAATCACCTCACAAATAGGCCAATTTTTTGTAGTAAAGATGACCAAATATCTAATGAATTTCTTGTCCATTAATTATTCTTTTGGCCATTAAATTGCAAGACACATTTTGTGTCTATCCAGTAGATGTGGGGTAACATTATTTAGTTTGGAGTTTCGGACCATCTCATGAATCTAAATCCAACAGTCTTTCCTCACCTTTTTCAACACATTTTTTTTTTCTACTCTGCTAAATGCTCCACTATGTCCACCAACTTGTTGCTTATTGTGTTTGTAGCTATTTGGTGCTAAAAGTGTGCATTTGGTTAATCAGATGTTCTTTGTTGAAAACAGCTGATGCTGATGAAGTTTACGAGAGCGATTACTGTAAGGAAAAACTGTTTTTGGGATGCGAACCAACAATGAGCTAAAAGAGGCACAAATGGAAAGCGGAAACGTAGACTCGGGTGATAATTCTTTGTGGATTTTTAACTACAAGCTTCAGCTGCATACTACACACCATCAGTTGATCCATTGTTTGAATAACACGACAAAGTCAAAATTTAGTACATGGACGTATGAGGGCTTTTAATTTGAAATGAGGATTTTTAATTTGAAACAAATACATAAAGTTGCGGCATTTGGCCAATCACTGGTGTAACTTTATCACTTTCACTTAGTCATTAACAGACATTTGCATTTACTGGGCTGACCCAACTGTTGCGGGCCAGCCCAAAAAAGTTGATAAGTTCAGTGTTAATCTTTAAAGTCAAGTTGCCGCTTTCAGTGTTTAGTCAGTCTTTGGTTCATCACTCTAAGTGATGGGTTATATAACACTGATCCTGCACACATGCTTAAAAAAAAAAATCAGTCACTTCCATTTCATTACATTAAGAGCTTCTTCAAAAGAGCTGCACCTATCCTGGTGACCTTTGACCCTGGACAACCCCCCTACTACTCACTGAAAGACCCAGTGCTCTGGTTACAGACCAACTTCAACACACACACACACACACACACACACACACATGACAGCTGGCCTAACAGAGGCAGTTTCTCTTCCAGTCATTAGATTGATTGAGGCCAAAAGGATACAGAGGAGGGGCTACTTCATCTCCCCAACAACCACTTTACTCAAGGCCACAAGGGTCAAGTACAAATTAAGATATAGAGTCACTAGTTTAGTCAAAGAATCAGCTCATTTAGCAGTAAGGAGGTCTCACATGCCTTCTAAAATGTGCACTGTGTTTTTCTGTTTTCCTAAAGTGGTCTGCAGAAATGTGTCTAATGTCTGTGGGTGGCAATATTGACACCGTTGGCCTGCACCTCATCTAATGTCACACCATTGAACTCGCAGGCCTGTGACTGAGCACATGGAAAGAACTTGATGAAATTTTAATACCGTCCTTTCATAGTTGGAGCCCTCATATCAGACGACCTGTTTGTCTAAACTCCAACCAAGTGTGTCCTCAGCTTTCTAAAGTCAGTGAACCTGCGTTGATCTGTACTGTGCGAACACTGAGTCACATTTCATAAATAACATGCTGAGTGAGACTTCTCATTTCATGTCTTATAAGTGTATGAAACTGTTCCAAGTCCAAAGTGTGTGCATGTTTAAGTCAGTGGCACATTTCTAGTTCAGTACAGGAAAATCTATGTGACCAGTGATATTCTGACTGACCGCAGCTGAACAAAGTGATTAGCAGTCTGATAGGTATTTCCCACTTGGCAGAATAAACTACTATGTAATAATTATTACATAATCCCCCAATAGCGATCATTTGAGGTAACTGCAATTATTTTTCATAATCATTAGAATGGTTTCCATTCATCTGTATGAAAACAGGCGGAAATGTCAAATTTCCATAATTATTTCCACATTGTTTTCTCCCATTTGAGGCTCGACTGATGCTCTTTTAATGATGTTATTATGGTTTAATGGCAGACGAGAAGAGAATTAGCACCACCATGGTACATTGTTTATTTTGATTACTGGTGCTGGCAAACAGAAATGTATGTTTCAATGTTTAATGCCAGTGAATGGCTCGTCATCTTCATTCAGTGTATGAATGAACAAAAAAAGACAATTAAATCGTTGATCGGAATTATTTGAAATAATTGTCAGTAGAAATTTCATGATTACATGTAAACTACTTATATCCAGTGGATTTTTACTGTCGGCCTGGTGAAGAAAGTATCTGTGCTGCTGATGGCTGGTTCCGAGGACAGAAATGTCAAAGAGAAGTTAAAGTTATTGTGGATGGAAAACACCTTAGCAGTGTGTGGGTGCTGCTCATTGTTGAGATGCAGTAAAATCACGAATAATCTGGATTTTTCTGCCATTCATATTTTTACAGTTTATACAGTTTGACCAAAACTAAATCGTCCCAGATCTTGTACAAACCTGGTTTGCACTGTCCTTTCAGACTGTTCTTGTTGTCAGGAGAGCAAGAAAGCATCTGAAAGAGTAACACAACTGGCAAAAAGAACAAAAAGAAGTAAAGCAGAAAAATGGGGCTCCAACAACTGCCTGTCATGAAAGCAGTCTGCTTCATAAGTGGTTGATTTTAATGACTCAGTGAGTGTGAGAGAAAAGAGGCTTGCAATGCCAGCAGGTCTCACACTTGGCTGAGTATCACATGGTTC
Source organism: Brachyistius frenatus (assembly GCF_029030835.1). Classification (NCBI taxonomy): domain Eukaryota; kingdom Metazoa; phylum Chordata; class Actinopteri; family Embiotocidae; genus Brachyistius; species Brachyistius frenatus. The sequence goes on from NW_027210632.1 coordinate 3,196,992, forward strand.
CTCTCATTTCTTGCCCAGCAGTCAACAACTGCTGTAGCTGAGTGGCTCGACATAGCTCACCAGCCATTTTGGATGCTTCCTTCCTTTCCTTGTCACCCCCGCCCCCAGTCGCCCCCTGCCTGCCCCCTTCTCTCAAATTTCCCTAAGGAGTAGGGCATGGGGGACAGAGTGGATGTCAAGCATGGGAGGGGATAGTGATGTTATCTAATTTCTCCACGTCCTGCTCCAAGTTTCCATCCTAAAATGTTTTTTTTTTGCATGTACATTTCTTTGTTAAAAACTCACTTTGAGACCATGATCATCGTCTGCTTCATTTTCAGAAACACATAGTCAACTCTTCACTTCAGAGGAAGCCACACATCCTGGTGTTATGCAGGGTTTGCATCCTTTTGACTAATAAGAGGAAGATCGTTAACTGTAGAAGTGGCTAATCAGAACACTGCTTAGCCTTTTAGTTGTTACCCAGGAGCTTTTATTAAACCAAGATCAGAGAGTTTTAAAAATAAGTAGAGTGAGCGATTAGCACAGAGTTTCATTATACTACAAGCTGACTTGATGCAGGGGCTCTGAGGTGCTGCAGAAGAGTCAGGGACTTTTAATCACAACTACTGTAGTCGGATACTTTCCCCAGCTCATGTTTTATTGCTAACTGCACGCTCCTCATTAAGGTTATGCAAAGAAGCTCCACAATAACAGGATAAATGCCAGCTGGTTCATAATAACAATGGGCATTTCAAACAAAAATACTATTTGATTTTCCACGGGAATTATTATTTTTGGAAGGAGTTCCACACACAACTTTTTGACAGCTTTAGTAGTCTTTGCATGGCACCGTACCATACCGTACCGTACCATCTAATCTCATAGCACCACACACGTTTTACCGGAGTTTTACCAGGAAAAAACTCAAGACGAAAGTTGCATAAATTAATAGATTTTTTTGCTTTTGAAATGACTAATCAAAAATTCAAAAATAGTGACCGATCTGTAGAGGTTTGTATCTACGATTGCAATGCTTAACTTGGATCAGCAACTTTGTCAGCAACACTAAATGCCTCACAATTAAAGTACATTTAATGGAAATAATGCTGCAATACACTCAGTAAATGTGGTAAATATTATTCTTTTCTTCAAAAGGATTAATAATTAACATTTGTATGGTGTTTTGAATGAGGTCAAAGTCAGCACTTGTTGGAAAATTAGACAGACAATGAAACGTAACTCTTTGATGGAGCATCACTGCACACACGCATACTCTCGGTTTTCCCATTAGACACCTGTTGTTATGCCCCACCCTGGGCTCATTTGGAAACGTCACATGCATAACAACCTCAATGCACACCTGCTTACTGTGGTCAGCGAACCTCATCTTGACCCTGGAGTTGACTTCATGACATAACAACTATGACTCTGAAAGACATTTGTTGGAGATTTTCTTTTTAAATAAACCTACAGTATGTGTGCGTGTCTGTGTGCCTATGTGTGATTGTGTGGTAGAAGTAAAAAAAAAAAAAAAAAAAAAATAGCAATGTGCTGACATTATGTCCATCCTAACATCCGCAGCTGTCTCTCAGAAGGCTAAATATATTATGTGACTGCTATGCCACACATTTCCAGTGTGAGATAACCCGGCCTGCTCACATTACACTGTATTTTTTAAATCAGACAACATAGACAGGATTGATATGTCAAAGGCCCCTGAGCAGTGTGGAAGGTCAAGAGGTTAGTTCACACTGTGGGGGAAAAAAGGTATTTTTCTTTATGGATTATGTCATGTATTTTTTTATTGACTGCCACACTGAACATGTACCGTGGTGTATAGGTGTAAGTGTGTTGTTTTTAGAGGGTTCAGAACACAGATGTGCTGTTGAACTGGGCAGGATTGACAAATGCGTCATGGGTAGTAAATTTTATTAGCTGTGGATATTGCTTTTCCTGAGAAATATCTAAATCAGCACTTCATAAAAGTTCATGAACTCGAAATTTCCCAGCGAAAATGATGTTCAGTGAATACGGTCAGTTTCAAGGAATCAACATTTTGGAAAATAGGCTGGGTAAATGAGAAGATTGATACTACTCTCAACATCTGTAGGGTATATAAAAGCAGCCAATAGGTCTAGTTTAGCTCAAACACTGGACACCCCTCGCCCGAACCAACATATTTGTTTGACATATATTATTTTACAGCCTGTATCCTAACAGTCTTTCTTGAAAATTGTGGATCTTGTTGTGGCTATGGTATTCCACATGCTGCTGCACACTGCTAGTTAATAAAACAAAAAAGTGTCTGGCAAAAGAACTGAGTGGCTGGTAGATTCACAGTGCCAGGGGGACAAAATGGTTTTCTCCAGCACCAAACATAACCCTCTAATGTCATATTTTAAAATGTTGTTTTTTGTACAGATTAAACAATTAAAGGATAATGAGTGAGTTAGTGAGCTTTAGAGTTTGTGGCGTGGCAGGTTAGCTGTTTCTTCCATTCTCCCATTTTTACAAGTTAACTATGTCAAACTACATGTTGTTGTTTTTTTAAAACTTTTTTATCATCTTGTACTTTGTGTTTACAGACAGTAGATTTTTCTAAGCAACAACAAAAAAGGTTAATCTTTTCGAATGTAATGTTTTGATGCTCAAACAAGCAGCTGCAGCTTAATATCTACTGTTTGAACACACAATTTTCTACAAGAAAGCAGTTATAGCATTTTTTTTTCCCAAAATAATAACTTATTGTGTGATCAGCAGCTAAAATACAGTAAATAGTACTGTGTATGTTTAGGAAATAAACCTAAATAGCTTGCGATGCATGTTGGGTGTGCAGAAGTCTCACCTGACTAGTAAAGAGATTAGTTGGTGGTTTCATAGTTCAGGGTATAGTGGCTATGGTCTCATATAGACGCCTTACGCACTTACAGACATAACCTGAACTAAACTGAATGTCAAGTATTCCACATAAGGAGCCGGTGTCCTTAAAATCCCCATGGCTAAATTACCGGGCATAAATTTAATTTACAATAGTTTAGACACCTGGTACCTGGTCACATGCAGAAATCACATAGAGGTCATAGAATACCACTGGTTGCTCTGATGTTTTAAAATGCAACAAGGTTGATAAAATAATTTTGACTTGACTCAAGGGTGTGTAAGTTACAGAAAACCAAATCTAAAGCCTAATAAATGCGCCTTTGTCTGTCTCTGGCACTTTCATGTCTCTTTCCCTTTCTGTCCTCTTTTTCATCAGAGGAATACATTAACCAGCAGCTCACCCCAGAGGATGTGATACTCCCATGCTGAACACTATGAATAACTCTTGCCTTAATGCACAACTCATGTGGAGTAGAGCAATGTTGGCTAAACATTATTATTTCATGCTTCCCCTCCCCGAACAGATATTTTAGCATATTGAAAAGGTAAGCATTAAAGCTCACTTTAGGTCATGTGATCACGTGGACTGTATTTAAACTGAGTGCGATTGAAGTAGCCCAACAAATTTGATAAGACTGCAGTCCAAACAGAAGCTTTCTACTGGCTGAGGAATAAGTGGCTACTTTTGTCTTTTTTGTGTTTTTAGGATAAAAGAATGGGTGGACCAGATGCAAAAAGATTTGATCACATTAACAGACTCAGCCAGTGGCATGCACAGCCTAATACAGGTAAGTGACTTCCTGTCACACATACACACTCGCTGTTTTTGCACAGAAAAATTACATTACAATCATTACATTATAAAGGTGAACTAAAATTTGAATTCAAACTTTTTGTGTAAGGTGATATAAACAATAATGGTATTGCAGCTATTGTGCATATCTTTAAATGTAGATAAATAAACTGCTTCTTTCTTATACTTGTCACAGGGGAGCCTAGGTTCTAAGGCTCTTGGTGAAAGTTTTCTATTACAGCGGCTGAATGACCAGTGTTATTGCTAGAATTATTAATTTAAACAGGCCTGTGGGAAATAGTGTGTGCAAGAACCAAAGCAAAAAGTAATCTGTAGATCACCCATAACAGTTTTTTTTTTTTGCTCTTAATTTGGCATGCAATTAAAACAGTGTTTGCCCACTATTAATTGTAGGCATTGCATCCATGGCAGGCTATTAGTTTTTGTTTCTGTTGCTTAGCAACATGTGATGTTTCCAGTCATAAAGCTGCTGAGCCCAGCTGCAGCATTATTTTTTTCATTTATTGCTGCAATGTTTTCCCCAATAACATTACAGCACAACTGTTGCATGAAGGCAATGTCAAACCTGGATCTTAAGCAGCTGCAATGGTCTTGTACTGAACGTCTGCAGCACTGAACATGCAACTGCCTCATCTCCTGCAAGGCTCTCCTTGAAGGCCCCGGGCTTTTTCGCCCTTTTCTTACTGCCGTGGTTTAATTGTCTATCTCAATGCATGGCCTCTTAAAAAAAAAACGTGTCCATAGGCCAGACTGAGAGAGCTTTGATTAAACTTTTTTGCATTTTTAAATCTCTTGATTTTACTAGCCTGCCCTGATTTGTATCTGACCGCCAACTGAACCGCAATAAGGCAGCGCCTGCGCCGACGTCACCCTATTTGTACTTTAAACATTTCATGTAGTCTCTCTGTTCACGAGTCTATTCTCTGTTAATTTAACAGTGTAAGAAATAGTAGTCACTTAGGGTAAGACTTTTAACTTGCAGGTAATTCATACATTTGTATAATCATTTGGGGTGTGCCAGCTTTACCCTTCTTTGGCACAGACACATCTGTGCAGCGATGCCAGTGTAACTGACATTTGGTCGGGTATTGTGAGGAGATACGTAAACTTTGTGTACTGCCTGGAACCGAACTGTGTATTAAAGGCACACCAAAAAAGAGTTTACGAGTAGCCGGTCACACCATTAGCGATGTAACACATTTGTCCCTTTACTACAAGTCATAATTTGTGGGGATGCTCGCAAGTGCAGCTGACTAGCTTCCACTCATAGCTATTGTCAGCATTGAATCCCGCGACACATTCAGTGCTAAGTTCTTCCCACATTGTAAATGGGAGGGAGGCTGTCAATGTTAGCTGTCTTTCATGTGACCAGTTTGACCAGACTGTCAAAACTCGCTGCAACAAGTTGCCACGCACCCTTTCAGTATGTCACCGTATGAACTGAATTAAAATATAAAAGTAACCATGGAATAACGCAGAGAATGCTAAAATCACAGATGGGTTTAACCAAATGCTAATGTTGCTGATGTCGTCCTCATGGACACTGAAAATAATAGAGTAAACTATTTTTAGTGTCCCGCACACAGCTATCATATAAATTAAATGATCAGTGCTGGCATTGTGAGTAGGAAAATGTCTTCTTTTTTATACAGTTTAAGCAGGCCACACAATTCCAAACAAACACCAAAAATACAGAATTCTTTGCAGAAATGTGTCTTTATTTCAGTTTGACATTACTCCACGACACTGATTCAGAATTGACAAGAATTATTGGGTGTACTTTTTGTCACTTATGTCTCATTCTCATTAACCCTCCTTGCACGACCTCAGCTGTCACAATACACCGCCAGGCTATATATAGTATCTTCTCATTAGACATAAGGCTACATCATTTCATTCTGCCGGCACAATGTACACGCGTCACAACTACACTGTGATGGCTATAGTCCCTATACACACATACACCCAGACAGAAGCCTACATCTGACAAAAAAAGAAGAAGCTTTTGACATCCTCATTGATTGACATAACGCATCTGGCACTTCTGGCTCCCTTTGAGAATAAAATCAGTCGGCTTTAATGCATCACTGAAATCATTACAAAACGTGTTTTTATTTGATGTGGTGTCATGACTTGTCACCAGAAATGAGAATTAAATGTGTTTGTGCAGCTGAATCATATTTAAACCTTTGTTTAAAAACAATGTAATGTACAAAGCATGTAGAGTTCAAAGGGAGTGTTGTGCAGCTTGCTCAATTTTATATGTGGAGAAATTATGCAAATTGCCTATACAGGTAATTTACAACTGGAAATTCTTTAAGTATTTTTAATGATAGACACAATCTGTAGCTGTTTGCAGACAGGTACACCTTTTGTCAGTGAAAATTGCATGTTTTTATTTAAGACACTCCAAATCTAAATTACAGCATGAGCTTGTTAAATTTTAACATACAGATTAGAAATAGAAATTCTAAGAATAAAGTTGACATTTTGTAATATAATCCAAATCTAAAACTTTATAGTATTACTTTTAATACAGCTCTTAACTGAAGTAAAAAAAAAAAATCCACAGGATGCCTGGAGAATAAAGACAAATACATGCATGTGCCTCAGTCCTGTGGTTTGAATGTCGGACAATGAAATCCCTTTAGGCTGCTAAATAATTGGCTGTTTGCCATTTGTGATTCTTAATTCTCTTGCTGGAGCATATTCTATAGTAGAGTAAATTGTCTTGTTACATAACCTGACATTGCAATTTATTCAGTGGATGTGAAGCTTTCCTTTTTGTGCCTTGGTCAGTGAGGTTCGATGAAGAATAGAGGAAGATCACTTGCGCGCGGTAACCCTCTTGACTTTGGATACTGTAATTGTATCTGAAAAGAAATACTAGACTCAAAAAATTAAAACTACTTGAGAAAGATCCTGATCCCTTCATTAAAGTATGTATTGGAATAATGATATTGTGGTTATCCTGTCGTCTCACTCAACTGGAAAGCAGGGATCCATGTGTGAAACAGATACAACCCCTGCAAACTCAATTTTATGAGAGAACAGCGTCTTCCTCCCGCTGTCAGTGGAAAACAGTTTCACTGTCCATACTTTTAAAATTCTTCCCACCAGTAACTGTTGTGCAGCATTCCGACATCAGATGACATCATTCAGGTTAAGTTCTTATCTCTGACCCCAGATTTTCTCTTGTGATTGCTTTAGATATATCATAAACACAGAACTCACTTCAGCGTGGAGTCCAACAATGCAGCGGAACTGGTGGCAACGGCTGCTGGGAACATAGAGAAACTGCTGGCTAATCGCTCCCGGGCCCTAAAGGTAAGTGTAATCTCATGATCTTGTGGCACCCTTGCTACTTCAAAGAAATTATTTCAGTGGTGAATGAAGTTTGCTTTTTTTTCCTCTTTTGTCATAGTGGTGTAATGCTTATTTGTGGTAATTGTGACCCTTTAAAGTTGCTAATTTTGTAGTTCGAGATGGTCACATGAAATGCAAATTCTAGATTGTTTATTTGCGAGATCAGGTCCTGCATCTGTCTGAGCACAGTGGCCAGAGCCCTGGGAAACAAAAAGAAACAATCTGCTTCTCTTCATTTCACGTCAGAACAGACACTGGAACTTACACAGCCGCTGCTTCAGGCAACGCACTGATCCAATACAATCAGACATCTTCCAGCAAGATTACTTATTTCAAACGTATCATGCCAAAAACTCATAGAAAAACAAATCGCTGTGTTTGTGTGTGTGTGGGTGTGTACCACTTTTTGCTGTTTTGACAAAAAGTCACAAGTGACCCTTTTTTGTTTCACTTTGATTTGTGAGACGGCTGAGACTTTGTCTGCCCTCCCGAATCCATACCGGCTGCTTTCATGGGTCATTTGCCTGAACCGAACAAAAGGAAAATGCCATGATGGCTCCGCTAGCAAATGCTCTCATCTCGTGGTAAAGTGTTCTTGACCGTGTCCACCTCCATGTAGATAAATTATTCCTTGCTGAATGGCTGACCAGACAGTGACCTTGAGAGAGAGCTGTGAGGTTGTGTCAGATTTGGTTTCCCCTTTAGTGTAAACAACCCTGAACAGCTAGAGTTAAATCAGTTTGTACAACGTTGGCAAACTGTGGATTTGTTTGTTTGCCAGCAGCATGAAAAGTGGCTCTAGAGATAGCAGTGTTCATCAGCCCAGTCGGTCCACCACTTTGATCCAGCCTGAAATAACTCAACGATTTTACATAAGCCGTTCACGTTCTGCAGAAAGCAGAGGATGAAATCTGTAATTTGAGGGCCCCCCCAAACTTTTCATCGAGTGACACCTGCTAGTATGACACTTCACGTATCCAGTGAAATGTTTCAGCTCCAACAACTGTTGAATGGCTTGCTGTGAGATTTGTTACACACAATCTTATCCCTCTGTCAAAGAACTGTAATAACTCTGGTGATTCCTTGGCTTAAAAATGTGTTTGTCCAGTACTCTTATTACCAAATACCAATTACCAAAAATGAACGACATATCCTCTAGCCTCAGCTATACTACTGCTAATTAGACAATGATAGCATGCTAACTTGCTAAACTAAATTGGTGGACATGGTGTCAGCTTTGTTATTGTGAAAGTTAGTAGCCTATGTTAACCCTTATGGGGCTGCTGGTTTGATAGCCTCTTGGTCTTTTTTTTTTTCCCAGTTACAAAGGACAGGAAGTGAAATTGATCCACAAAACCTTTCACTGCTCCTTACTTTAACAGTATCTGGCCAACTAAATTAGGAGCTCGGGAAGCTCCCAGTCTCAATCAATCTGACTCAGAAAGCCAGAAATATCCAATTAAAGGCTGACAGCCTGTTGCCATGGCTACATTCTCATTGATTATCCCATCAATCCTTCCAGCCAAGCATTTAGTTTTTTCTTACCTCTCCATAATTGCCAAAGGATGAGGTACAATTAGTTTCTGGTGTTGTTGTGTTGCACCTTGGGAGATAAACATGTCTGATCAGCGAATTAATGGCAGTGAAATAGAGCTGTTAAACTACAGGCTTTGCTCTTACATCTTAAGGCTTGCAGAATCATTAACTTATTTTAAATCACTTCTTAAAACCCATTTTTATAGAATTGCTTCGAAGTGATGTCGTCCTTTTATGTCCTTTTATGCAGTTCTTTTGTTCCCCTGTTTTTGTTTGTTTATTTTATTCATTTGTTTGTTTTCTGTTCCATTTGCTCGTTTTGGTTATTTGTTTGGTTTTGTTGTATTTATTACCTTAATGGTATGGTCTTTTTTTTGCCTCCTGTTTTCCTAAATGTTTACCGGTATTGACGTTATGTTTGACTATGCTTTGCTTCTCTGTAAAGCACTTTGTAAACTCTGTTTTTAAAGGTGCTATATAAATAAAGTTGTTATTATTATTATTATTATTATTATTATTATCATCATCATCATCATCATCTTATCAACACCATCTGCTGTGTATTTCACATGTCAGAGTTAATAGTTGTGGTTTAGTCCTTTGCTAGAAGGGTTAGATGGGCTAAAACGGTGTAGATGGGATGATATAACTTTTTTTTGCCAAACACCGTATGCTGACGCATTGGTCCTCTCAGAATGTACAGTGCATCCGCAAAGTATTCAGAGCGCTTCACTTTTTCCACATTTTGTTATGTTACAAATGTTGCAGAACAAACATGTTACTTATTCAAAAATGGATTAAATAATGGCCCATGGTGGCATGGCAGCTCCTGTAAACGGTGCTCTGTATAATTTAGTAGAATTGAGCCAGCTTTATGGCAGTCAATTTATGTAAGGGACCATAAATAGTCAGAGCGTCCACTTAGCGGAATCATGAATTGAAATAGAAGTAGAAAGGAGGACTGTAGCAGCTGTAATGTTTCTGACCTGACCTACACTAACCTAACAGTAGTTCTCCATGAGGTAAAGAAGCCCCCACTTTGACCTACCACCCTGCCTTGTTTTATATCATCTTATCTTCCTTCTCCTCTTTTTGTATATCCCTTGTTCCATTTAGAAGGGCCGATCTCACACACAGCATGAAGTGATGATGTAAGGGTGTGGAGCTTTCTCTCTGAGGGAAAGAAAGAAATTGAATTGCCTGATGTGTTTGTGAGAGAGATGATGATGATGAGTGTAAAAGAGGGGGAGAGTGGTAGGAAATTCATGAGTGCACTATACGCACCCCCTCCCCCCTCTCCCTCCATGAGGCAGCATACAAAAGACTAGAAGCATATTGCAGACCACCCATCCATTAGGATCTTGGCCTCTTAGCACACAATTCAACTTGCAGCACTCTCTTCTTGTTCACACAGTGCTGCTTGAACCTTTGAAGCCATTAACCTCTCTCCCATCCTTATTAAAAACTACCACTCACAGGAATAAATGGGTAAACATGCACAGGTACATAAAGAGTTAGTTTCCACCTCCAGATACTCCGATGGTATTAATGAATTAAGTTAATGGTATTTTTGGTAGATGTATTTTTCTAGAATATATGTTTCCTGCTCAAGGCTGTGACATAAAGGCTGTGTACATATTGCAATCTATTTCCTAAAAAAGTAGTTGGACACCGCAGGAGAAAATGGCTTAATAGGAATCAACCCAAACGGCAGTAGTCACAGAAGCGTAACATTACCTTACCCACCATAGATGTGTAAGGTCACATGTTGGTGCACAAATTTATGAAGTTACATTTTTAGAGTTGAAAACTTGAAGAAACTGAAACTGTTTGATCCCCTAACTGAAGAGCACCGGAGGGACAACAATTCACACACCCGAGCAGCACTCCACGCTGACAGTTTTTTTGATTTTTAGATTTGAAGTTAATAATTTAACCTTGGCCAGTTTACAATTTCGGCTTTTAGAACGGGGCGGCTGTTTAGTGGATCTTTATTAGGATGCGACATTGTCTGGATATACTATAAACAGTAATAAGAAACACACACCACCATGAGGATCTGTAAGGATAGCATTTTGTGGGAGAGTACTGTTTAAAAACGGCTGAATTTGTCTGTCTTTCCTCCCCCTACAGCTGTACAGTTCAGGCCGTGTTGTGCTTGAAATAAGCAGGATGGACTGTCTGGCTGGTAGCGTTTCTTTTTACACTAGGCCAACTTGTCTCTTCTGGCTACACTTTGCAAGTGTTTATTTGCTTGTGTGTGTGTGTGTGTGTGTGTGTGTGTGTGTGTGTGTGTGTGTGTGTGTGTGTGTGTGTGTGTGTGTGTGTGTGTGTGTGTGTGTGTGTGTGTGTGTGTGTGTTCCTGGGTGGATATGTGAGTGCCAGCAATTGTCAATGGACACAATCCCATTAGAATGATGGCTGCTGTCATTAACTTAATCAGGGGCCAGCTTGGATTTGCTGTCTGTCAACCTGACAACTGTCCATCCCGTCACCTCAATTCGATCAGTACATTTGATGGCGGTGCTCCCTTGACGTGCAATTTCTGTTGTTGGCAGCTGTGGCTACTTAGAAGGAATACGATTTTTCATCACAGCCACAACTTATGGCACACATTATATTTATATCATACTCACAGGAGGTTAAACTCAGTGTTGTCTGTCTGCAGAAGACAAAAATTACAGTTCACAAAACTGTCTTTCAGCTGTTGAATCCAAGGTGTTCCCATATTATTCAAGCATTTCACTTTTCTCATATACTTTAAGGGCTGATTACACATAGCACATACAGCAAAACAAATGAAGGTTAAAAAAAATTGTATTCAATGCATATTTACATTTTGCAAAATAATGTAATCAGTATTCTTTCTGTCAAAATACAAAGACTGGCTTATTAAGACAGGGATTTGCACAATTCTGAGTTTCACAGATAAAAAAAAAGGCTTGTTTTTGCTTTATTATTACTTTTTGTTGTTTTTGTATCACTAAACCGATATGGAGCGTTTTAATGAATACACTTTGCCAACTGTCAGTTCTATCTCTAATCCATCAAAGATGCTGTCCTAAATTCGTGTTGGTTTGTATCTGCTTTGTATCAGTACTGTTGTGGAGTTTGGCTCCACACTAGTAACCACAACCTGAAAGGACTTTTATTTCCTTCCTGTTTACTTCTACATAATGAGCATAAGGGTTTGATGGATGCTGCTCATTAGATGATGTCTACCTGTCTCTTTGTGTCTCTTCTCTCCACTCTCTGCATATATGTTGAATCCACATCGCTGTGTACTTTCTGTTACACCGTCAGTCTTTTTTACATTGAACTCTTTCTTTTTTCTTATGGGGGTATCTGTCGTCTATCTGTTCATACGCTTTTGTAACACTAACTGAAGTGCAAAACACACACTTTTCATTGTCTAACTGGCTTGTCTGAGTGGACTTGGAAACAATGGTATCTTGAGGGTACAAGGTTTAAGTGTGACACCATTAAGTGCTGCAAATATCTCTCTCTCACACATACATATATTCTGTTTTTATACCATCACTCCTCACCTGTCTGTTTCACACAATCTAATGTGTTCCCAAAGCATTGTTGATCTGTCTGGGGAAATGGTTTTGTATCTATACCACTCATGGGTGATCAAAGAATTTGCCTCTTTCATGTTGTGCCACAATGTTCTGCATTCAGTATGTGTTGTCCTTAAAAGGATGTCAAGCGAAACTGTGATTCCCAACAGGAAAGAAACTAGCTCAGTGCTGAGGGAACTGCAACAACTTTTTGCCTCAGTCAAAACCCCTGAAAGGCTTGTTGTCATCTACAATGTGGCTGATTATTTCAGTTTTTGAGAGAGCGAGGTATTGATATGTGTAGATGTGTGTGCTTGTGTGTGACTGAGGCTGGGAGGCTGGGAGATTTCTCCCAGATCGCTTTGATACAGCAGATGAGTCAGATTATTTAGGCAGCTGCTGTCATAGCTTAGTTTCACTGCTGATACAACTCAAGAGAAAACAGTTGCTCAATCTTTACATACACACAGGCTACCCTCTCCACTTGTGGGCGTGCGCGCGCGTGCGCACACACACACACACACACACACACACACACACACACACACACACACACACACACACACACACACACACACACACACACACACACACACACACACACTCACACACTCATGTCATCATCTGTCTTACCTTTCTGGACTTTTTTCATATCCCAAATCTGCTTTTTGCTCTTATTCTTAATTCTTGTCACATTATATTTCTCCTGTTTTGTGTCTTTTTTTCTCATCCCTCCCTCCAACCCTGTCCTTCCATCTGTATTGCCCATGACTCCCTCTTAACTTCTTTTCCCCTAACTTCACCCTGATTCTCTGTCACTCTTCATTTCCCTTTTCCCAATTTTGTCTTGCCTCATGTTCCTCTTTTCTCCCTCTCTGTCCTCTCCTATTTCTTCTGTGTGTGTGTGTGTGTGTGTGTGTGTGTGTGTGTGTGTGTGTGTGTGTGTGTGTGTGTGTGTGTGTGTGTGTGTGTGTGTGTGTGTGTGTGTTATCTCTACATTATGTTACCTTGTCAGACATTTCTATCAATTGAAACCGCTCATGTTGAAATGTAACCGCGTAAAATGTTATGACGTCTTACCATTTAATGTTCATATAGGCAGCCAGTTTTTCTTCTGTGCAGTAGTTTACTTTATTGTGTATATACAGTATTAACATACATGGATATCTAAATAGAACCTTTCCGAAACGACAGTTTTAGTGCTAACAGTAATGATGGAAACGCATTTTCCTGAATTGAAAGTTAATCAACTTCTCAAGTAGCTTCACTTCACCGTGTACCATTAGGACACTCAGTGCAAGGAAGTCTGGTTGAAACATGTGATCAGGATATTTTTGGGGGTGGGAAGTCAGGAGCCATGAGGCAAAGATACTGTGAGGTGAAAGGGATAGATTAATTGTGATACCAACAGGAAGCTTGCTGTTGTTGTTTATCCTGCTCATTCTACTCTGCAATTTGTATGAAAAGTGACTCACACAGATGAAATAAGTATATATTTAGATCCAATGTGACTTAAGATCAGTATTTACAATGGCATGTATATAAATTTGCTGATAAATCACTGAAAAATGTTCTTCTAACGCCAGAAAACACCCTAGAATGGTCATGTTTTGTTCAGAGTGAAAGTGAAAGTGATCCTGTGATAGTTTCCTGTGGATACATTGCAAACAGGAACTGCTGATGACAAATGTGGCATACTTTGAATGTTGGCAATTTCCCCAAATGTAACCAAATACAGGCATGTTTGAAGGGCACCCAAAACTGACTAAGGATTCTTCCCTGCATTATTTCCCTGCTCTTACTCAGTTTCTTTCTCTTTTCTTTGTGTGTCTTCGCCTCAGAGCCTCCTCTACTTGCCTCCATTGTTACATCCATACTGCATAACTGTGAGCTACTGTATAGGTGTGGCTCGGTGAATAATTGTGAATGAACTCGCACAGATTGCACACACACTTTTAGTCCATTTGTTCATTACATTGACCCAGGCTTCTTCTTTTTTTTTTTTTAACCTGTCTTGACAGCAGATAGCCTCTCTCTGATATTCAGGCCACCTCTGACTCTGTTCTCATCAATTATTGAATCGTTCCTCTTAACCAATACTCTTTGATGGTGCCTGTGGTTAACTTCCCCCCAGTAGAATAGGTCATTTCTCTTCCCATAGTGACACCAGCAGAGATCTCCAGATATGTCCCTTACTCTTAATAAGGAGGAGTATGTTGTGGTGGTTACAAAATAGAGTGCCACAGTTACTGATGAGAAATTATCAAACTGCACTTAAGAGATGTTTACCGAGATGAAGTCAAATATCATTTTAAAAGCCTACTTGTCTTGAAATAAGCGAAACCTTAGCTTTTGAGGTAGTTGCAATTGTTTCCACCACAAGCAACAGGACTGTGAAACAAACAGGTGTCAATATCATTACATCTCTAACAATGAATTTGTATCTGAAATTGAAGACTTGTTTAAACGTTTTTAAAGTGAGATGTAAATATAATTTCAAGACTTACTCAATTCAATGGGGGTTTTTTCAAAATATTTTTCACAATAAATGCAGTTTTGCTGGACAAGATCATTTTGACATTTATTATATTAAATTTTTATTAAATATTTTATTGAAATAATTCCACATTAAGTAATTGAAATACCAACTGAGCCAATATAATGCTGGTTTTTTTTACCACTCAGCAAAAAACACTAATAAGTACTCTAAAATGAAAACAAATGAATTTTGTTTTGTTTTGTTTTGTTTTTGTAAAAACAAGTTTGTTTCATGCTTAAAGTCGCAGGCTCAATACTGAGCCACTGTGAGTAAGTAGCATCCCCCTTTAGCTCGTACCTATCGATAGTCTTACACAGCATTACTTTTATTTTTCATATTTTGTTGGGTTATTCAACCTGTGGTGTGGTTGATTGTTATTGATTTCTGTGAGGTTACTGGAGTTTATCCTGTACAATCTTTTTGGTTTTTTGTCCTTAACAAGAGACAAATGCTTTGTTTACTTCTGATATTTTCATGTAGTTGAGGACTGCAAAAGTACAACAACATCCTTTGCATGTCTTTTGAAATGTAAAATCCTTACAGTCTCCTATTTTGACATCATAAAATCCAGGAAGTATTACAGGCTGGCCTAAAAGTGAAGATAGAGGACTGACTTATTAGGTCAAGAGGAAGGTTATTTTTATGTGACTTCCCTCAAGAACTCCTTCCAAGGCTTTGTGCCACCCTTGAGGGGTGCTTGTTGACAAAAGCACCTGCTTAGGGGGACAATGCAGCCTGCCAGGACTTCCCCCAGACAGACTGTCTACACAAAAGAGAGCAGACTGGCTTCTAGCAATGTCATTAGGTGAAAAGGGGAATGGGAATGGCTGAGAGGAAGGTTCTTTGTTTGTCTTTTATTTTCAATGAAGTTAAAGAAAAAGACCAAAAAAGTGACCACCCAAGAGAGAAAGTAAGAGCATAGAGGGGAGAGAGGATGACAGGACTGCAGCCCAGACAGCTAAGTACCGTGTTATTTGAATATTGATTGGTGAGGGTTATTTCAGGCCCAGGATTGCATTAGCACTTTGGCAGCAGATTCAAAAGGCTTTGGCTGCCCACCAGAGTCTGAGCCACAATTGGTGGCCATTTTGGAAACAAAAAAACGGGAGCTGTTTTTCACCCTCGGCCACTTGCGTTGGTTTAAATCACTCTCAGTGTGGTTCTCCATCTCCATCTATAGGAAACAAAATTTCCTTAATTGTGAGTGGGCTGTTGGCTTTGGCACAGAGAAGCAGGTTTGAGTTGAGTCTTAATTGCCGAGGAGAAAGATGGCTTGCACTACAGTGGGAAGATAATGAACAAAATGTTTCTGGTCTCTTGTGTTGCCATCACATGGGAGCTTTTGCTCTCCACAGTGCATGGACCATGGAGGCAGCAGGTAACCATGACACCCTGGTTGCTAAGCAACATGGGCATCATAAACAGATTCCTCACTCCCAAAATGAATCACTTCTCATTCTCTTTCCTCCTCGCTCTGCTACCCTCTTCTACATTTAACACTGCACAAACAAAATGAGAAAACTTTCATTCATGTCCTCGCCTACCTTAGTCTACCTTATGCACGTATTAAACACAAAATGGCCTGTCTAACAACATTCATGTTCATTAAATTGTCTAAGAAGGACGATGGCAAGAGCGTGAGCACTTGAATAGAGCTCTTTTAAGTGTTGCGTTATGTAGTGGTGCGTAATTACAGAGGAGTCACTGATCTCTAGTGTCTGCAAGTGTGTTATTAAACCGCCACTAGATGACATGCTGTGAGTCATTAGACACTGCTGTTAGGGCCCTAATCACAGGGTAAGCACACAGGCGCACACACGCGTACAACATGCTCATTAGACTCCTCATTCACACTTTAAAAAAAAAAAAAAAATTTATTAAGGTGTACAATAAATTGAAAACAGTTTGTAAATGATTTGTATTGTATTTCTGATGACATTCTGAAGAAAACTCACTTTGCACATTGACGTCGTTCTCACTGAAGTGCTGGTAGAATTTATGATCTCAAAATTGCTGAATAAACAACATAAATTTTCTGTGTCACATGCCATGGGGTTATTATTGGCAGGTCATTTATGTTAATGGTATACTATGCAAGAGTGGGCCTTTCAGAGTAACTAACTTGTTGCAGTAGGTATGATTGATTTTGTGAGTAGTGCTGAGATGTTAAAATATTGCCTCCTTCAGTCACAGTCAAATGGAAAAGGGCACATGAAGATTAAAAGTCGCTGTTAGTCTGCTTGCTCATAATCAAATATTGGAACACACATGAGCAAAATATGCAAACCATCCTATTTGTCAAAATTATTTTGAGATTTTTGTTACAATGTTTGGTGTGCGTGTTTTAATGGTGCCCGCAGTTATGAGTAGCAAGTACCATGCGTATATTAGTCTAATGCTGCAGCTAATGATACTTTTCATTATTGATTAATCTGCTGATTGTTTCCTGCATTTATGAGTCCAGTGTGATGTCTTCAAAAGTCTGATTTTGTTTGACCAACAGTTGAAAACCTAAACATATTCAGTGTGAATCAAGGAAAAGAAACAAATGCCCACATTTGAGAGGCTGGAACCATCAAACATTTGCTGTATTTGATCCAAAAAAATTCAAACAAAATAAATACTGCTCATTTACTGCAGTCAGTTCAGCTTTTCATTAAGTGAACATTAAGCTATGAATAATGTAATACTGATTGCCTGAATACCTTGTGTTTCCTAATTGTTCTTCCTATATTTGCATTAAAACTCAGTCCGCTGGGCCTTGAGCTGAAGTGGCTGCTTTCCTGCTCTTGTGTGCCAGAAGAGTCTGAAACATATTCAAAAAAACTGCCTCTTAAGCCAACTATGTATACACAATTAGCAGTGAAGAGGCTCTTCACAGTATCCACGAACAGATGGTTTGTCCACAAAACTTTTGCAAAATATATTTCAATTTCTACTAGTTTGCAAAAAAAGTTTTCTGCCAACCAAATGACAAATGATTTAATGCTGTTGAAATGAATTTATGAAAATAAATAAAAGCACTTCAGTATGGTTATTGCAAGATAGAGAGTTTTTTGTTTGGCATGATGCAATATTGTGAAAACATATTACTGTCTCTCTCAACAAAAAGCATAAATATTTGATGTCTATAATGTTGCAGAAAATGTTGAATCAGTGAGATACACACTCACTCTCGAGTGTGTGTGTGTGTGTGTGACTTTGGCCACCAGTGACTCATTATTCACTACTTCCTGGATTGTGTTTGTGTGTCTGGCTGCTTTTGTCAGCCCAGCTGTCGCACTCCACTCTCTGTGTGTCTCCGGCGCTCTAGCTTTGTGTTTGTCATCTCTGTTTTCCTACATGAAACTTATCAGATGTACAGTATATGCATACAGAGAGGGAGTGCACATTTGATATCTAGCTCATTATAACTCTCTCTCTCCCACTCTGTCATATTCAGTCCCATTCAGGTGTAGACAGCAGCAGCTGCACTTCATGCGAGAGGCAAAATTAAAATTATGATCTACATTGTTTTGTTGACGCGTTTTTGTCAGATTTTTTTTTTTCTTTCTTTCTTGGTGTATAAACAACAGCAGCGAGGTGTGGTGAGCACCGAAGCTGATGCAAACTGGAGTGTGACATAACTGCGGACAATAAAAATCACTCTTCACATTATTGTTGCCAAAACACTGTCGCCGCTCCGTCGCACTTCAAGTAGAAACTAAAGGCAGCACCATCTAGCCAATTATTCGTCCGATCATTTAAAAGTGATATAAAAAAAAAAACAAATCGAAGGTGACATTATTTCAAAACATACTGTATGTGTGCATATGCTGAACCGCCAAGTCAACACCGCAGCTGGGTACAGCTGTAATTGGGAGTTGTTTGCCGCCAGCTGGCAACCAGATAGCGTCGTCGGCTGGAAGAGCTTGCTGCAGGAAAGATGAGCTGTCAAACCAGTGCACAGCAGTGGATTATGAAACTAACACCAGTCTCTAACAAATCACTTCCTGGGAAGTTGGTATGTTAGTGAGGGCTGTTTCCTCACCTCTCGGTGTTGTAGTAGGTAGGGTTAACTTGACAACTTGCACGTACTTACTGTGCAGTTGTTTTTTGTTCTGTTGTCATTGTATGTGTGTTTGTGTGTGTTTGTAATGTGTGCAAATGTATGTCTCTTTCTCTCCCCTCTTTTTTATTTCTCACCACTCTCCTTTTGGCTCCCTACAGGCTGAGCACGATAGATCTGACTAAAGTGCTGCCAGTCACAACAGCAGATGCTCATGTTTCCTCTGCTCTCCCGTGCCTCCCTACACATCAGTGAGATGGCAGGTGTGTGTGTGTGTGTGTGTGTGTGTGTGTGTGTGTGTGTGTGTGTGTGTGTGTGTGTGTGTGTGTGTGTGTGTGTGTGTGTGTGTGTGTGTGTGTGTGTGTGTTCTGTCCTGGCAGGACTGGATGCTCTAATCAGCCTGCCAGGAGCGTGTCGGAAAAGCAAGCGTGCGTGTTTACACAGTTCATCTCTGTGTGGTGCTTACAAAATACAAACTCACAGGATCTGTAGAGCACAATGTTTTAAATCTGTAATCCAGTGAACTTAAATCACAGATGCAGAGGGAGCTCCGAGTGAGTGAAAGAGTTTACTGAGATGAATTGCTATTTTTCCCTCTGTTCCCTTCTACCGCTAAACCCGTCCTCCATCCATCGCTTCCAAAATTCTGCTTGCACTTGTGCATGAAGACTAAGGGTGGAACGGTTCAAGTAAAACAAATCACACCCGTTCGGTTTGCTGGTCACAGTTTGTGTCATGACTGTATTGTTCGGTTCATTTGAAATAGGCCGCGAGGCATTGTGGGAAAAAAGCCTCGTACTAATAAACAACTGAAACATGCACCAACATTGTTTAGGTCTGCTCTATGTGTTTTCAGTGTTTTGACACTGACTGAAAAAAGTAGTGGAATAAACAGCGACTGTGTGGAAGCACTGTGCAACACGTGCTGCTTATACTGTACCAGCAGCAATACTTTGACTATGATGGACCATTTAAGAACAAATCACCCTAGTGGGTCCCGTAACTGTGCAAAATCCAGAACTAAAGCATTGCAGTGTTTATAGCAACAGATATGCAACCCTGTGCAGTCGAGGAGGATGCCGGATTCAGCATATATAAAAGAAGTTGAGCTGTGCTATAATACCCCCTCCTGCCGACACTGCAGCTGAGCAGTAATTGCCGAACTTTATGAACACACACGATAAGGTATTTATATACATATAAGTGTCCAACACAGCCTTCTTAGATCTTACTACAGACAGATGAATCTGCAGGGCGACTACAAGTTACCAAGCTCTGATCGTCCACTGCAATACCTCATCAGTGAGATAAGTATCTGCATTTTGCAGACACACCCCACTTATGAGACACACAAGCAACAAATTCTGATGGCCTTTATGTGTGTAATGTGTCAATTTTTATATAAAAAAATAAAATAAAATAACAAAGTGGTATTTTTAATTGTACTATTCTTTTATTGAAGATTTGTCAATAAATAATCTTTATGTTCTTAGCCAAAATTTTGTTAAGTCAAGCAGTTGTGAGTGTTTTTGGCAAGTAAGGGAAAGCATGTTGAAATTAATATCACGTATTGGCTGTAACACAAACATCTGTATCTCATTCACTTAAATTCCCCATTGAAGAAGTTATGGCATGTGTGTTTACCAGTATTTGGCTCAGTTTTATACATATTGTAACGTAATTTGGGTTTGATTTGGGAAACCAAGGTCCTCAAAAATCTAATTTTTTGTGGCACACATCATTCCATTTGGAGCTTTATGTAGTGACATCAGCTGGAGAGTTAAGGCATTAGAGAGGACATGATTCATTCTCTCCAAACAGGAGACAAACATGTGCAAACACACATTCTGTGTGTGCATACTGTGGATTTATGGGGAATCTGTTATCAAGTGGTCACTCAAAGCTTTTTAAACACGTTTTCTCATTCACTCTTTCTCGGTAACAAAACTCAGTCTTCCTCTTTTTAATGAGTGCACATAGTACGTACATTTGACAGTTGAATACAAAAGGTGCTACCCCCTCCCCCCCTAAATATGAAACGGAGTGGATGGTACCTCAATTAGATGTGTTCCTGTTGAGCCTGGCTAAGGACATAGGAACTAGTTGCAGTGGCTGAGTCTTTATTTTCAGGCATGAAGCTACACAGCATGAACCAGGCATAGATCATCGTCATTATCCGTTCTGTAACTCAGCAATACGCTCTCATTAGTTATTCTATAGCAGCTTGCTGATATTATAAATTTGAATGCCAGCTAATTAGTAAGTTCATATTTTAGTATGCTTATTTATGCTCATTACTTATTGCATTATGCTCATTACTTTACCCAGTTTTTCTGAATTCTGTAAAAACTTGAAGGCGTCAACCAAAAAGAGCGGCTATAAAGTGGAAGGAACTGCAACAGCTGCTGACCTTCGATCCCTTGACTTCTTGATCTTCCACCTCATTAATGAGTGACTGTTTGTCCGTGCATATGCGGGTGCCTGTGTTTGTGGGCAGGTGTGTGTGTGTACGTGTGCGTAGTTGCGTGAAATCGAACCCGACAGTTTTAACTGTTGGCCGAGGGGAGTCAAAGACAGGGTCACCAGGTGAGCCTGATGTAGAAAGCCTGTTTAAAACAAAAAAGGGCCTGCAGTGACGGATATGCAGACTCGACTGTGGAGGTGGTGGAATTTCTTTGCAAATTGACTTTGTATGGACATCAGAAATACACACAAACCTCTTGGCTGCTTATCGTATTTCATTCTTTCGATGATGCTGTGAGCTGGAAAAGGAGTAAATGACCCTCTATGGGTGTGTGACCGCAGTAACACCACACAAACCCAATTTCTCTTTGCATCAATAATGACCCAACTGGAGGCTGACAGTATATTCCCATTAAGTCAATGCAGCTTGGTGGCCACTGGCAACTGGAAAGTAAATCTGCCAAGGCATTGTGTGCTTGTACATGTGCAGTAAAAAGACCACAATGACTCGACTGTCAGGACCCATATTTCTCAAAAAACAGAATGCTTTTGTGTGGATGTGTGGAGATTCACAAGCATAACATATCTAATATATCAATAGCTAGGTAGGTGTCTAATTGGAAGGATGTTTTTTTGTCCTGCTGTGGCAGACACACAAAGATGTTTGGTTTCAAAAAAGCCGTGAAGTTTTTATCTCCTCCTGCACAGACGCAGCCACATTTCTATTTGACCTTTGTTCCTGTATGCCAGATGTGACATCCCACCATTTCTTAAAGCTGCTGCTATATTTTTGCCCCCTAATGAGACACAACTGAGAGGCTGTTGACACAACTGTATTTCAGACAACAACAGTGTCAGGCCCCAGCATGCATTATGAGACGGCATAGAGTGCAGGCATAACGAGTGATCTGAAGCCAAAATCAGCGGGGGGTGGTGGTAGGGTTCATTATCAAAATGTTGCTGCTGTGCCAGTTGATAATGCAGTGAGGAGGTTTCTCTTTTAAAAGAAAAGAGTAAGTAGGATCAAGAAGCTAACAAACATTGTCGGTGTTGCTTTAGAAATGTCAATTTCATGGACTATTAGTTAGATGTTTAGATTGTTGTTTACCTTAATCAAGGTTTTCAGTAAAACTGATATTTTTGATGTATAAGAAAGTGACCCAGTGTCATGTTACATTGCTCCAGGTTCACCCAGATTGAGTGATCTCCATTAGATTGTTGTCGCTTATGATTTAATTAGATCAAAATTGTATAATTGATGTGATTGTGAGGCTGCAATGATATTAGCTAACGGGTATAATTTTCAATGATTTTGGATGACTGATTCCAAAATTGGTCCACTCAACACATAAAAATACACGGCCGGACTCGTGTTTAAAGGTCTGATTTTGCACCCAAACACTGCGACTAATATCCCAGCGTGTGATTCACAATCAGACTTTGTTCTGCCTCTGTGATTCTCACGACTGTCTTGTTTAATTTCACAGCAGAATTAATTCAATAATTCATTTTATCAACCCACTCCTCCTCTCATTTCATAAATTAATTTACTCCTTTGCCCCCATCAAATTTTCTCTCCTTTTGTGTGTGACTTGGAAACCTTAGCGCCGTACACATAAGCAGGAAGTGCTGGATTTGATATTTCCCTTGGGAAATTAATAGTGCAGATTGTTTTTGGACCAGGTACAGATTAAAAACTGGGCCCATGATAAACCCATTAACCTCGTCATTAAGACCAGATCCGGAGAAAGATGGAATAGGTGGAAGTCTAATTTTAGTGCAACACTTTGTCATCACTAGTCCTTATTCCTACCTACAGTTGCTGAGAGGAAATGAGGTGTTTTCCCTTTAACAAACTGCTCCTGCAGAAACACCTGTTTCAGGGTCAGATGTCATGTTTCAACTATGATATTTGATGACAATCTGTTGTAGAAATTCCTTCATCTGACTTGCTCAAGGCTTTTTCCAAATTTCTGAAACAGCTAATGCAAAAGCATGCTTCGACAAAGTCAGAGTTATTATCATTATTTTTTCAGTAATGTAGCCATAGTGCCAAAAGTGTTTTACGGGAGTAATAAATATAGTCTTCCATACTGTCTCCCTCTCTCATTCTACTCTTTCTCTCCTTTTCAGAGGCTGGCAACTGAAGCAGAGAAGTTTCAAATGGAACATGACTGGAGGGACGACAGTGAGGTGAGTGAGCGGCGAGAGCATGATCAGATACGTCCATTTACAGCGGCTGCGTTACATACAGATCAAATGGTGCAGTAAACTCCATATGTGAAGTGGCTGGAGGGACATGTTATTCATGATCCAATATGATTGTAATAATTGGATGGCAAATCTCATTACAATGACTCTGTTATGACTTTATA
The DNA here is from genome assembly GCF_029030835.1 of Brachyistius frenatus. Classification (NCBI taxonomy): domain Eukaryota; kingdom Metazoa; phylum Chordata; class Actinopteri; family Embiotocidae; genus Brachyistius; species Brachyistius frenatus. The sequence goes on from NW_027210632.1 coordinate 3,220,558, forward strand.
AAAGATTTAATTTCATTATTTTACACAATAGGCAGAAACAACCAGGCATGATCATACACGCACTGCTCACTTTTTTGATATTGCCCATTCATTGTAGTATTAACATTACATTCGATGGGAATGTACAACAAATAATATGAACACACTGTTATTTTACTCTTTGAATTGCTGATCCTGAGTGCTGGCCCAGTGAATGCAATGCCTCATCCACTCTCAGAGAATTACAATGCAGCTATTTTGCTATTCTTTGCCTGTTATGCTATGTTACAGCTCAGTCCTTTTCATAATAAATGCAAATTAGAATTTCCCTTCCCCTGCAGCCATTTAATGACAAATTATATTCTGTGTACGTTCAGTGGTGGAAGAACATCAAAGAAATTCAACTTTGCCATTTGTCCTGTTACCTTTCAAAATTCCTCAGTGTTGTTTGCCAAATCTTAATGATTCTTTTCCATTAAACATTTTCCCATTATTTAACGTCATGCATGCTTTCTTGTGCTGAGGAAACAGGGAGGGAAATGCAGCTCTGGGGATAGATTGATTTATCTAATATATTACTCACTGAGTTTGATATTCCTTTGGCCCAGGATGCTTGGCTGGCAGTTGTAATTCATTTTTAGTTGATGTGATGGGGATTCCTGCATAACTGAACCAAAGTATTATTAATATATCCCCAGCATGCAAATAGGGATCGGTACAAACCAATGTTATTGTGCTTCCAAAAGATACCAGATTCAATAGTTTATTTATAGCCTTCACAATGACACTTTAATAAAGTTAATGTAGTCACTTGCTGATAATTTCAGCAGTCTTGGCATACTGTGAATTTGCAAATTAGTTGTTTATTTTTGGCGATGGTTCTGCTGCTATATGTGATAAAATGTGGGTTAAGTGTTTAAAGCTTGTGTCAAGAAGGATTAAATAAATGTGAAACCTGAATTTTCAAATTCTGTCTGTAAGTAACTGGTGTCAAGCTTTAGTATTTGATTTTATAGACCCAAATAGATTCAAGGAATACATGTGGCCATTGTTAGCTTGATTTCGTTGAGCCTTAGACTTGCAGGGTTTCTTGCCTCCTTGATCTGGCAGGCAGAAATATCTTCACTGCACATATCTAGCATGCCAGGAAAAGAATGTGATGGCCTTGAGTATGTCAGTCCAGCTATAGTGTAACTTCAGACAGTGCGGCCTCTGCTTCAGGATATCCTCTGACAGTCAGCTTAGCCTCACATGAACGTATGTGCGCTTCGACCAGCGCTGACAAAAACATGTGCAACTCGAGTGCTAATAATGATCGTGAGACGAAATTTTGAACACTTGTACATGAAGGTTATAGCTTCCCCCTGCTCCATGCACGTCAAAGTGCAACTTTCCATTCACACGCAAAAGGAGCAGTCGCCGAACTTTTTAATTGACCCTCGTACACTTTGCACATACAGTACGTGCATATCATCTCATTGTATTTTTATAACGTATTCGGCTGCTCGATTTGGTGCTGGTCACTGATATTTATCAATCAACACTTGATATTGTCATTACCACCATTTGACATACCCAGTGGAGCGTGTCTGTGTGTGCTTTTGTGTGTTTTTATACGCCTGCGTGTGTTCTCTGTCACCTTTGATAACTGGGCCAGTACCACTGGGCACTTCTCCCTGCTGACTTTAAACACTTCAAAGTTGTAACAGCTGCAATAAGAACCACACTCGCGTGTGGGTCTGTTCAGTGTATGACAATGACTTTAACCCTATTTATAAAAAGCTCTATTCAGCTGCTCCACACAGATCGGCTTGATTATATTGTTCGTGTTTACATTTGGTATTAAATCAATATTTCATATTTATTTTATCTGTAGTTTGAAGTTGGCCTTTCCAAAAGTAAACATTGCAGATTATTAAATGTGATACTTTTCAGCAAGAGGAGGAGCACATGTTTTTGGGAGTTTTCAGTGATTGGAAAAGATTAAATGACTCATTAGGGTTTTACATACGTTGAAATAAACTGCAGTTAAACCTTGGATCAGAAAAAAACATTGTATTACTCAGACCAGATAAAGATAATACACACTGTGATTTGGCAGCTCACATCATAGGATTGTTTTCAGGTGGACTGCCAGAACAATGAAAAGAAGGAGTGACTTAAGCTAATGACACCATACCATTTTGTGAAAAGAATTTATTGACACTGTAATTCATGAGAGAAGCTGAATATGTACAGTCAGCCTAATCACTTTAGATACGCAATTTATTCACAGATGTAGATTTATGAATGTCAGACCACTTTTCTTGGTTGGAGGCCACCACTGAAGCTACAACCAAAGAAGTAAAACTATAAAAGAAAATACAATGCTCAGAAATTAAAATAAAACTACAGCAAACATTGTAATATTTTACAAAAATGAAATAAAACATTCAAAAGTATATGATGTTTAGATGAACCTTTCTTTGCACCACTGCAAATAGTGCAAAAATAGTGAAATTACTTTTAGCCAAAGCAATTTTGTAGTTGATATGTATTTAGTTACTTAATTAAGTATTCAAATGTCTGAAGTGGAAAATGCCCCCCCCCCCCGCCCCCTTCCGTTGTCTATAACATGGTTATGTCCTACCACAAACTGCAAATATATTTCTTTTACAAGTTCCTGCTCTCCCTTCATTCTTCTTCCTTTCTCACACGTTAAGTTTCCCTGTACACAGTAGGCTCCCTTGAGGGGTGCGACGGTGCGACCTTAGTGTGATCATCACCTCCTGAGGTGCATGTTGTCTGCAGTAACAGGACCTGACAGAAGGCATCATGATACAGTCTGCTGTTACCAGCTCCTATGTGTACATGTTGTTGCTTCTTTGTCACGTCAGCATATGTGCCCCCCCCCCCCCCACACACACCCCACATTGAACGTATAGCTCAGAGAGAGCAGATGCTCGACTTTGGCACAGTTTACTCCGCTTAATCACTTTGTTTTTCCAGTTCATTACGACCTCTTAAAGTTAACAGAACCCGTAATAGCGGCAGGAGCTGTTGCTGCCTTGTTGGCGCGCAGCCTCAGTGGTGGCAGGCAGGTGGTGGGAGTCCGTGAACCGCCTCCGTGGCTCCGGGGCGCCCTTACGTCAGCAGCAGGGCTAGCTCGTTAGCGCCCTGCTAGCCTGTGTACTGACAGGAAGCCGAGCGGTGTAAAGGCAAAACAACACCCCTTACTTCGCTGATGCTCAGTGTCAAACACAGGCCGCTTCTGTGCGAGCAAATATTTGCAAGTGCAAATTGAATCCGCAGCGGAAAATGTAACTTTAAAAGGCCGAAGGTGAGAGATTTATTTGTGTCACGTGATATTTTAGAGGAAAGCCATTTTTGGGGATTTGCTTCAGCTTTTTTTTTTTTATTATTTATTTATTTTTTTAGCAGTGGATCAATTTGCTTGTTTGTTTTCTCTTTGGTCTTATTTGTTACTTGATAGGGAATCTCAAAAACAAATGGCAGAATTTCCAATTTGAATGACTTTTGGAGGATGAAAATACTTTTGGTGAAACCTAATGCTCTTTCATGTCGTTGTAGCTTATGCAGAAAATAACAATATTTGGGTACAGTACATTCGCACTCCCCTAAAGGTAAACCCTTTTCATTTTAGACTGTCCCAAACTCTCTTATTGTTGGTGCCACCCAAAGGCCAGAATGACAATTTTACACAAATGCAATTATGTTTGTTGAGATTTTTCTGCCATCATAAAAGCCCAAAAATTATTTTATTTTAATATTTCTACATAACATTAAATATTCATGATTAAAGTAATGAATAATCAAGTTGTTGTTGTTGGGGAAAAACAGCCTTACATGTAATTTATTAAGGATTTAACACTCAAAATTTGTCTTGTTTATTCCCTATTTTAGCAGAGACAGACACAGCATAACTGTTGGATTTGACCTTTGATCAGAATGGACACACTTCAGTTTGTACATGAACACTTACTGTAGATATTTATTTATTTAGGTACTTAACAGTACATTATGATTGTTGTTTTTGCTGACCTCCAAAGATTTACATCTTGCCTTCCTGCAATGATGTAAAAGTGTACTCCAGGGTGTGTCAGTACATTGTGTCACTGTGCCTGATATGAAGTTTCTCCTCAAAGGTGTGTATGTTCCTTATTTTGTAACTCATTGTTTAACTTTTTCTGTTTCTCTTTTGATCTCTTCGCAGTTCGACAAAATTGTTTACTACAATGCCAAAGATGACGTAAGTAGAACTTGATCAACTTGATGTGGTACAAATTCTCAACTAAAACCCCTCAAGCAACCCCCCAAAGATTATTACCATGGCAACAAACCTGGTAGAAGGTTTTTGTGATAGCGTGCAAGAATCGTCCACCTGATCCATCAGCCTTCACCTTTGTTTTTTGTTTGTTTTTTTCATCTGTGAAAAGAAGTCACTGTATATACAGTATAGATATGTGAGCTCTGCAGCAGTTCTCTCAAGAGTCATTGTTATAGGATGTCCTTGTGTGTGTATAAAAAGGGGTCTTTTTTTTATGCATTAAGGTCAGTGCATGTTTTGGGCCCCACACTCACAAGCAAATGAGTATGCATGAGACACTGAATGCCTCCTCTGGCCTCGGACGTCATCTGTCTGCTCCGATAAACAGGGATCAGCATGTAATTCCTCTCCACTGTCCCAATGGGGAAGAACCACACACCCACAGCACACTAATGTCACTCTGTATTTGACTGACAGGCCCTCTCCCCTTTTTGTCTTTCCTTATCTAGATGGCTGCATTTATCTCTCACTGCCTAAAATTTAGACTGACAATACTCAACACTGACGCTGTCAGTCACACGAACAAGAAAGTGCATATACTGTACACAAGGGTGTATACACGTGCAGAGATGCCTGTAAACCCCAAAACACATGGCTGGATGGTTTAACTTTGTTTTTGTATTCTTTTGTGCAGCTAAATCAGACAGAGAAGAAGAACCGATATGTTCCAGATGATTTCCACACAGACCCCGACTTCAAACGACCCGTCTCCTACAACACCACTGCTGTCCACATCCCCACTGATATATACGAAGGCTGTGAGTTGAAACACACAAACCTTGCGTTGTAGAAAAGACACAATAATCTCTCTCATATAATACCGAGCAACTACTAGCCCCCACCCTGCTTTCTGTCTCTCTCTATCCCTGTCATCACTATGTCTACTATCTACAGTACGCTCTCATGATGTGGAGCTCAGCCTTGCAGCACTGTCTGCACTGTAGACAGTTCCACACCAAGGCCAAGCTATTCTAGTCTATATATAACCCAGCTGCCAACTACCCAGTGGTCAGCTCTCTCTCGCCTCCTCTTTACCCTGGTCACCAGCTGCTCCTTTCCCTCACGTCCATCTCTGGCCCCACCGACCTCCTTGGTTAGACGTTGATTACATTTTATACAGTCAATCATTGTCCCCAGAGGTTGAATCCTTATGACTTAGGGTATGCCCTGACTTCTGCCCTGATGAGGTTGACATTTGTCAAACTTGTATGGAAACGCTAAATAGTTTACGTGTACGTGTATGACTGCGCGCACGCACGCACGCACGCACGCACGCACGCACGCACGCACACACACACACACACACACACACACACACACACATATCCTCAGGGTTATTAATCTCTGACATTAATGAGCACCATGCAAGGTCACTCTGACACATGAATATAAGATTACAGGCATGTATGGATACACACATGCACAGAGAAATGTACGTTACAGGTCATGTCCTTCCATGCTGATACTCTTGTCCACTTAGTGAATACATTTAACATTCAACAACAATAGTACACAGAAAATGAAACCAGACTATATTAAAGATCATATTCGTTCACTCCTTGATAATACTCGTCTAATGTAGATAAATCAAAAGAAATGCACCACTCAGCCAAGCTTTTAAGAAGCCTTCTATAGTAGCACTACATCATTAGCCTCTTACTCTGCTTAACATGACACTTTATAGCTAACATGTTATAATTTAATTTTACATACTTCATTTAACTACACACGAATTCAGCAGGCAATGAAACGGTTAAATATTATTCTAATATCCAGCCATACAGCATTAGGTAATAGCCTCCTAAGCACTTATAGGCATTCAATATCAATTTCAGTAATGATCTTCACAGCGGGTCTGCTAAATGCATTGGACTCAGTCACATGACTTTAATGCCCTTATACAGCAAGCCACTCCACATAAGTTGGACTATAAATGTGCAGTGACGAGCCTCTGAGGCCTCTGACTGTGCAGACATTTTTGTCATTGCCAAATGGCCAAATGCACTCAGTTATTTTTACAAGCAGCAGTTATAATGATGAAAGGGCAGAGAGGGTGAGTCGGGGTGTTGGAGGAGGAGGGGGTTGTCCCGAGTGTGATTCCACAGCCTGTCTTCTGCTCTCTTTTAGTGACAGACTGTATATGGCCCTTTCCATGGTCTGTCTTTTTAAAGTCTACACTATGAATGAACATGCAAGACATTTATGCATGAGGGAATAGGTCAATTTGATGTTAGTCTGGCCAAGAGTAAGTTCCAGTACCAGGCTCATGGCTGCAGTGTAAATGTGAAACATAGGTATCTTAGCATAAAGGCTGGAAACAGCTAGCCTAGACAGAGCCTAAAAATCCACATAACCTTTTATTATTTTGTCCATCATGTACAATAAAAAAGTGTAAAAACAACAACATTAGCTTTACTGAAAGAGAAGATTGGAAACATTGGGAAACAGGGGGCTTGGCCCGTTCTATCTTTCGGGGTAAATGTGCCCACTGTTGTAAAAAAATTGAAAAAAAAAAAAAAAAAATTGCTTTTTGAGGCTCATTATTGAGCTTCACAATTCCTGGTACACACATGTTAAACTTTATGGAGAACCACATCAGCTGTTTCCTTCTGCTTCCAGTTATTCTGCTTAGCTTAAGCTGGGCTGTCATTGCTCCAGCTGAGTTCTCTCTATCCAAGTGGTTTGCTCTGTTCCCGCCCTGAGGTAGGTGGTTGAAGGTGGAGTCATGGGTGGAGTTCCAGTTAGACTTAGTAGTGACGCTGTGCTGGTGTTGTTGCTCTCTTTCTCTCCAAGGATGGGCTGCCACATTGCCGCCTCTCTGGCTGGCCATCACTGTCCGCGTTGCCATGGCAATTTGTATCTGAGCGTGCGTGCGTGTGTGTCTGCATGTTTGTGTAGGAGGAGACACACTCACAAAGACACGCCCTGGTGTTCAATCTTGTTGTACGGACGCGAAGGACCGGTAACTTGATTAGAGGACTTTGTCTAGACAAGGCTGGCGTCCTTGTGGCTTTTATTGATGCTGAAGGAGAGTTGTATCATCCACCTCTTTAATTGCAATAGACTTTCTCAACAACCTCTACGTTTTATCATTCCTTCCTCTTCTTCTCCTTCTTCTTCTCTACTTATTTTTTCATCTTTGCTTTTTTCCATTCCTCCTCACCAACTTGCCCTCCTCTTCCTTTTCCGTTCATCGTCTACCCTTTCACCCCAATCTTTATAACTCCGCCCCCCCCCCCCCCCCCCCCATCCCTCACTCCACTTTATTAAGCATATTAATAGTGTGCTGTGCGGAGACAAATGTGCTATTGTCTTTCTCCCCCGCGTGAGTCCTGCTGATTGGAACCTAGTCTCCCCGCTGGTCCGGTGTGGGTGGTCAGACTGGGATTCATTATCGTGTGTGTGTACGCGCGCGGCTGCATACCAGAGATAAATCAGTTTGTCTGTGTATGAACGTGTCTGAGATAGAGAGAAGACGAAACACTTGGGGTGTGAGAGTCGTCATGTGTGTGTGTCACATCGCATGCACCTACTGTACTGTGTATGGATCCCATGGTCGTGTATGCATGTCTTCTCGCTCATTAGGCAGACTGGCGTGGATGTGATGAGAGGAGATGAGAGGAGATGAGAAGAGAGCGTTGCGGCCTTGGCAGGAGATCCGAGACTTGTCTGATGCCCGTTTGCATCAACGCTGTGTGGCACCTGTCAGCCCGAGACACACACACACACTGTGATGTGCTGAGATACTCTGACACTCTGTGTGTGTGTGTGTGTGTGTGTGTGTGTGTGTGTGTGTGTGTGTGTGTGTGTGTGTGTGTGTGTGTGTGTGTGTGTGTGTGTGTGTGTGTGTGTGTGTGTGTTATAGCCATGGCCCCTTTGGCAAAGCTCACAGCATATAAACAGAATTATTATTATTTTATTTTTTTTGCATACTTGTTCCACTTCATACACGTCCTATTTCATTTACAGTGCTGGCAGCCAAACTCTGAGGTACCTTCATCTCCCTTTGTCTCTGCCCACATCCGTCCTTCCCTCTTTTGACTCATCGCACAGTCATTACATATGCAACCTGTGTCCTTGCGGCAAGTTGGATGCCTTCCCGTGATGTTCTAATCAGCTGATTGGGATTCACATTTGGATTCCCCTCCATGCGAATATGTTCAAAGACAGAGTTTCCTTCTTCTAATCCCATTTCACCTTTCCATAAAACTTCTTAGAAAAGAAGGAGACGGTCATCAGCACGTGTGTTTTTTGTGTAAATAATTGCTCTCGATTGGCGATTCTTCTCACGTTTATGACCTCAAGACCTTTGTCATGCTGCAGAAATAAATATAGCTGTCAAGTATGCGTGTGTGCTGTTCTCTGTATCTCTTTATCAGTTACCACTGGCCACAGCAGCTATGAATGTGTTGCATGTCTCCGCATCCTCATCTCACCTTTGGTGCTTTTCACACTTACTAATCATACACACACTCAGCATTTGCTCCAGTGGCATTACCAAATGATCGTCTCTCACACACATCAGCGTCTATTAACTACAGCTGAGTAACGTTCAAACATTTTTGATACAAGCACCAATACCTTGACTTCGATACCAATACTTTTTTTGATACCAGTTTTATAAAATCCATTTTGAGAAAAATATGATTACATCAAAAATGACGGTACAAACCTTTGCTTTTCATGCAGTTTAGAGGGGGAGAGTGTCACCCAGGTGGTTTTCTGTAGCTACAATCAATACATGTCCCTTAAATGTTTCGCATGCATGTTATCGCTACACGCTACAATTTAAAGATGTCCCCTAAACGCCTAACATGGAAGCTATCACTTGACACTAGTTTGCTGGCTGTTACTGCAGCACATGTTCTCCAACAGGTGCGAGGCCAAAAATTGGTTCGAAAAGAGGGAAATAGGTTTTTCTCATGTAAGATTTCACCTACATAAGTTGAAACCGAAAGGTTATACGTTCAAACCACCCAAGTTTCTTGCTTACTGACACAGATGAGATTTACCTCTTTGTAATTGTAGCAACAGTTATGTGTTTTAAAAGGAAAGTCTGTTGATATGGATGTAGTGTAGGTTAGGAAATTTGGCTCTAAATGACAAGGCATTTTTCGGTGTTAGATACTACTGAACATATTATTCGGTGCCATAAAAGTATTGAAGTTTGTTACCCAGCTATACTATTTACACACTTATCTAACTGGACTTGAAATGTTATGCACTTACATCTCCTTTTTAGCTTCTTTTCATGCTTCATTTAATCCTTCTTTCCGCCATCGTCCTTTGGCCACCTCGTGCTTGTAAAGGCACCAATTTATGATTGTTTGGCCAATTCTGATTACGATTTAATCATCTTGGCTAACTAGATTAAGTTGGACTGACTCCATCCCCGTCAGGTTCAACAGCTTGGTGATTTTAATGATCTGTTCTAAGATCAAGTTGTTTCTGGTGCTGAAGTCCAGCTCACTCTTATGAAGCTCTCTCCCCCCAAAGCTCTTTCTGCAGTTTTCTGCACTTGTTGCCCACATCTCCCCAGACATTTCATCCAAGTTTACCACTTCACGTTATCACAGGTGTCAGTAGTTGCCGAGCAATGTAACTCACAAGTTAAAAAAAAATACTTGCTTTAATCTAGCCTTGTGCCATTTCGCGCTGATAGCCATTTAGACCTAATCAGAGAAAGTTACTGGGATTTGGTGATCTGAATGCAGATATCGATGTGGGAAAGTCGAATCAAGTGTTCTGCTGCACATCACACACACGCGTCACACGGCATGTTTCCTAAATACTGATTGTCCAGTGTCCAATTGTCTCTTGTATTTACTTAAGTGTTAAATATGTGCTCCTTTCTGGCAGACATTAAGACAAAAAATGTGTATGTTGGTGGAAACATGCACTGTTTGTGGGGACTGAGAATTTTAATGTGTGTAAGCACCTAAAGTGTCTTCCCATGCTGTGTGAATGCCTGCAAAAGGATGTGTTTGTGCTCACGTCACAATCAGTAGTGAGTGACAAAGTATCGTTGACTGGAAGGACCCCTTCTGATATGATGATTGCAGGTTCTCACCACTTCAGCCCCCACCATGTAATTACTTTCAAATGCACAGGCGATTTCAGCCACCAGCGAGCTGATGACAGGGAACACCACAGGGCATCGCTTGGCATGGCACCGTGGAGCGTTCCCTCCCCTTCCGTCATCACCTCCCACGACCATCACCTTCATCAGTCACTGCCAGAATCCTGTTTGATTTGTTGTTGAAAGCTTCGACGTGCCTCACGGGGGATATTTTGTATCATCTCTTCCATATTCAGCTCCCATCTCTTCTTCACCCATGAATCATTCATTTTTTTTTTGTCTCACATGTCTTCACCATGTTGACCATGTGATGTTGAACCGTGTGATTTATGAGGCTGCCATGGCTGTTGTCGAGGCTTCTTTTCTGAATTTATTATCATTTGATTGGTCAACAATTAATAATCCAGAACAAGGACTAACATGATAGTGCTTCAGAGTAAGAAAAGGCTCTGTTAACTCGTGTTGGGTGGCATGCAAATAAGTCCAACTGGAGTCCTGCAGTAGACAGTTGGCAAGTTCAGCGAGCTCAGAGTGCTTTAATTCAACCCCCAATATGCTTTCATTGAAGTGAATTATGTACAATTCTGAGACCAAAATGTGAAAGGGTAGAAGAAGTCAAAATACAGATAAATGAAAAGACTCTCAACAGCATGGGCTCAGCTTGGTAGTGTGTTCGCTATTCAGACACCACAGCACCTGTTTTGTCAGGATGCATGGAGCAATTTTGCTGTACCACTCTCTAGTATGAGCAGCTCTTAACTGTTAAAATAGGAAAATGGAAACTCTGAAACTCTGCAGATTGCCTGTTTTTGCTTTTCCTTTTAATTTGAGCCATCATCGTCCAAATCTAATTCATTTGATTTCATATCTGTAAAGTAACAGATGTATGTTTGTCCAATTACACAGGTTAGAAATGACCCAATCCTGCACTAACTGTGCTGCTCAGGGCCAGCTCACTGAAAGTATGTGTTCAAAGAAAATCAACGCCAGTATAGCTTCCTTTCTTGTCATCCTCCTTTCCTCCCCTTTATTCTATGTTCACTCATTATGTTATCAATTCTCTCATCTCATCAGTGGAAGCACGATCTTGCTGCAGAAAACTCATTTGTAGAACATTCAGAAATTCATGGACATTACTTGATTCATCAATTACCTTTTTCCCAGAGGAAAAATACTTTTACTGAGAGCCAGGTTGTTGTTTTTTGAGACACTACTAATAATCATGTATCCATGTTTGTTGTTCTGAGTATGCATATGCACAAACACCCACGCCCAACACCCTTTAAGTCCCCCGGGACGTGATGCCATGCTTGACAAATGGAGCTGACCAGAACTTGCATTGCTCTTGTGATACTTCTCATTTCTTCCTCTCATCATAGTGACCTCGAGCCAGCAACACACACATCGCCACAGAGATGGATCTGTTTACACTGAAACTGTAATTTGTTCCAGTATTTGGCTGAGATTAGAGGACACTGCCTTGCAATGCCCACTATTGTTGCTAAGGGCTCATCAGTGGTGCCTGAGCTGCCCGTGTGTGTGTGTGTGTGTGTGTGTGTGTGTGTGTGTGTGTGTGTGTGCGTGCGTGCGCGCGCGCGCGTCCAAATTCCTATGTGAGACTAGAATGGGTTTGCCAATTTTGTACAAAAGACACACAGGAAAAACACACACACTTTTACTTTGTCACTCATTGTGTATTTACACACACACACACACACACACACACACACACACACACACACACACACACACACACACACACACACACACACACACACACACACACACACACACACACACACAGACACACAAATCATGTAATGGATTGGTCACTATATTGACTTCCTGCAGTGGCAGCTGGTAAAATAAATAAAATACTCTAAGTGCTCTTTGCTTGTTATTTCGGTGTTCATTGTGAGCAGTGTGCAGGTGAAAAATGCCAGTGCTTCCTGTGTGAGGTCACCCTGAGATTTTGTGTTACTGATGTCACGGAAACCAGCAGGACTAATCCATTAAGGGCCATCCTTGGGGAGCAGAGAGATCAGACCTGAACAAACTGTCACCACTTATCACCGGGACACTCTTTTCTCTACTGTACCATTGGGAGCCATTTAAGGCCCAGCCTAAACTCTCTTTTTTATCCTGAAAAGCATGGAAATACAGCCTCAGTAAAGGAGCTGGCTGTCAGGAGGGTAGAGTGAGGAGCAGTAGGGAGCGTGAGAGCTGTGGGACAGTAAAGAAAATGAAGGGGGGAGTAGGAGGGTCAGAAATGGCAATATTTTTCTAAGCTTTTTTGCTCGGGCATCCATTTACTGACTGTAAATCTGACTAATCCATTTTGTAACTGCTATTTTTGTTGGGTTCTCAGAAATGTCCTTACACTATTTAGCATGTGGGTTGTATATAAACGGGCCTGGATAATAGATACAGCTTTCATTCAAACAGAAAAGCTTCATGCAATTTCAGGTCATTGGGTTTTTGCATGTCTGTGTACCCAAACAATACCAAATGCTGTATACTTGGCTGCCAGTTTGTTACATATACCCTGCGAAAAAAAAAAAAAAAAAAAAAAAAACTGATTCATTTTAATGGAGCCTGAGAGTTGGCACAACAGGGGTGCCAGTGCAGAGAGCTCAAGCTCAACACATGGTTGTCCGGCAAAAAAAAGACAGATTGGGTTTGACTGTAATCATGCGTAATATCATCGAGCACGTTGCTGCATTTAACCATCACATTAATGCAAGTACACATTCCTACTAGATTACTTTATTACTAGATTACTTTATTACGCAACGCTGAATTTCTGCCGTTTATCTTGCAGTATTTATGGCGAAGGATAAAATAGATGCGTCTGTCATAACCTCTCAGTTGTAAAAGAGTGTTTTTACAAGTATTACATACCATTGTGCAGTGCTTTAAACACATTAATCTGTTACTTTAACTGGACTTCTAGGGTAGTATTTTCAAGGGTTTTTCTTTTTCATATTTCATTTTGCAATATACAAGTGTTTTGCTACTAATGTATCTATATCAGGAAGTATACCTATACTATGTAACATTGTATTTTTTAGCCAATCTAGTAGTGTGGCTCAAACACTGAAAATGATCAGTTGGTCTATCACTTTGTTCTGGACTGAAATATGTCAGCATCTCCTGGATGGATTGGTGAATCATTTTGTACAGGCACTCATGGTTCTCTGATAATCTTACCTCCACATTTTGGTGATAGCGCCACCATGAGGTGTACTGCCAGGTTCGTATGGACCATGAAAAATCGTGTTGCAGTGCAACCAGTTGTTCTCACAAACGTTTACACACATAAATGAGGGCATTTACACACACACACACACACACACACACACACACACACACACACACACACACACACACACACACACACACACACACACACACACACACACACACACACCTAAGTATGAGTCACACACAGCCCCATTTTTGACATGCAGCCTACCCTCCCCGACAGAGTTCTGCCTTTTTGGATCAAACTAAATTGTTGGAACATTAAGCCAGTAAGAGCTTCTGCAGACAAACGGGTAAACAAAACGTTTCCAGTATGTCTGGCCACTGAGTACCCAGAAGAGGATTTGGTCTTTTTCCAGAAATATCAAATTGAATCGTTCTGTTTTACCTCCATCTTCCATCTTTCCTCTCCCCTTTCTCATTTCTTTTGACCACTTTCTGCTGCGGTATAATGTGTGTTGTGTGTAGTGTGTGTTCGGAGAGCAAAAATCCACCCAAAAAAGGAAATATCTCATCGTAGCAGATTGACGTCAGTTTCAATATCTGTGAGGAAACTTCCTCTCAGCCATCAATGTCAGTAGCCTAATACTGCCAAATCTGTGTGTGTGTGTGTGTGTGTGTGTCTTAGTTTTTCAAGCATAGTTTTCTTTCAAAATTGCTTTTTCAGAACAAATGGTTTTTGAAAAGCCTTAAAATTTTGTGCTTGTGTGATTTTTATGATTTTATACTTCTGAAAAAATATGACTCATTTAATCCGTGTGTGTGTGTGTGTGTGTGTGTGTGTGTGTGTGTGTGTGTGTGTGTGTGTGTTACAGCTACCATAATTTTGAATGAGCTAAATTGGACAGAGGCTTTAGAGGATGTTTTCCGGAAAAACAAAGAGGAGGATCCCTCACTACTCTGGCAGGTGTTTGGCTCTGCCACCGGATTGGCTCGGTACTACCCAGGTAAGCAGCTGACTGTCAGACCATTAGCATAACCACTGACCTTTAAAGGCTGATCCAGCTCTTTGGAGAGCGACAGGCAAGCTGTTTCATCTTGTTTCCAGTATTTATACTAAACTAAACTGAGGTAATTGGATCCTGGTTCCAGCTGCATCCTTAATCCACAAACATTAGAATGGTATCAGTCTTCCCATCCAAATCTTGACCAAAAATGTACTCTGTGTGTGTGTGTGTGTGTGTGTGTGTGTGTGTGTGTGTGTGTGTGTGTGTGTGTGTGTGTGTGTGTGTGTGTGTGTGTGTGTGTGTGTGTGTGTGTGTGTGTGTGTGTGTGTGTGTGTGTGTGTGTGTACTCTGTGTAACAGTCAAACTATAGCCTTTGATATAAATATAAGAATAAAAAATAAAGTAAGAAGTCAAATGAAGCTGAACCCAAAACCCTCACGTCCTCTTTGATGTAGGGTGCAGTAAAACCCAACAACCTTAAACTCAACCTTCGTGTAAAGAAAACGCACTTTTTCTGTTTCTATTTTTTTATTTTTTTTCATTCTGCCAAATCCCAGCATCCCCTTGGATGGACTCCAGCAATTCAGCCAACAAGATCGACCTGTACGACGTTCGCAGACGACCGTGGTGAGTGCAACTGCTCATGAAAGCCTGTCGCTTACCGTCATCATCTCATTTTCAGACATTTTTCTGGTGTCTGGTCAAGGGCAGACACATCGCTCAATCGGTGTACCTGTGCAATTGTCACATTAAACATTTATTGGCCAAAACCTGTGTTTGCATGTTGCATGAAGTGATTACGCACAGAGCGTCTGCACACACAAACCCAGGTCTCTGGCCAGACCCAAACCCTCTCGAACAAACACATCAGAGCACCTGGTTGATTAAGCCACTGCAGATCAAAGGCTACAAATACAAAAGCTTCATTAGTCTCTCAGATATGATTAAAATCTGTCTAGAAGCCACCAATACTCTTTTAACCATGTTATTAAATTTCATTAGCTTCACACACCCCGTCGGCAACTGAGCACTCTAACTCTAAACAATGACACACAACTGTTTGTTTATGAAAGACGTGAGAGAAGAGCAGTAATTAAGCCAAACAAAGGCCAGATTGAGTTCACATGCAAATGACAGTAAGTGATATTTGTTTACGTGCTCAAAGACAGATGAATGTGATGAGACAGCAGAATGCACTCAGAACTATTATGTGGCTCAGTCTTTGTGTTGTGTAGATATAAGAAAATATAATCTAAATAAATAAATGTATAAATAAGAAAGCATTTCTTACATTATAATAACTACATGTATGTATTTTTGTGTACGTGTTTGTTGTTACTCACCAGGTACATTCAGGGGGCAGCGTCACCCAAGGACATGCTGATCCTGGTGGATGCGTGAGTGACGACCTCATGATTCATCCATTACAGTCAGATTTTATCTTCTTTGGCGAGCCAGAAGGCCCTGATGCTAACTCTGTGACGGGCCTCCTCCCGCTGGGCGCTGCTGTACTGTGCTCACTCGTGACACTGAAACACAAAGAGCAGACATTGTACTGGGCAACCTCATTGTTTACAGTTCAGCTACTTCTTCCTCTGACTTACACCTATAAATGCAAGTTTAGAAAAGCCATTCAGAGGGGATTCTGGAGCAACAACTGCAACGACGGCAGTTCAGTCTTTTATCGAGTTGCAGAACCATCAGGCATTTTTCAATATTTTGACACCGTCCAATTATTATCTGAGAAATGGGAGTTTTAACAAGGCCAAATAGTTGAAGTCTCTATTAAATTTAGGACATGCAGAACTGCAAACCCACCGACAATTTATATAAATAATGTTTTTACGTCTTAATTAATAAGATTAAGCAAAAGAGCAAAACTCTTAATTGTTTTTCGCATGGGAACCCCGTAGTTTATGATCGTAAGCAGTCACTAGGACGCCAAATGAGTATCAATCCACAGCTGCAAATATTCCCCCACAAACAGACTCCACACGCAAATCCAAAGAGATAAGAGTGTTTATGTGAGTTATCTGTAATGTAAGCATTTGTGTGGATGGGTGAAGAGTAAATGCAAGTGAATCTAAATGTAAGACATGTGGTCAGGGTTCATGCTTCTCAATCCGAGGAAAAGAGGGACCAATCACAGGAAAGCAGCCTTGTTGGTTTTGGTCTTTTTTACGGAGTTGACCAAAAATGTCAAATAATACCAGCCAGCCATTTAATTCTTAATAGCATTTTTATATTTGTGTAAATCGGTCCTCATGATTGCAGATGATTCAACATTTTCACTACAGTACAATAAATATCTGCTGCATTATAAAACATGTCATTATGAGTGTGGTACTTTATGTTCTATTAGGTGTCAAAGTGCTTTTTTCCACTCAGGTGGAATTTCATTATAAACGACTGGTGGCTCAGCACCAGGGCTAAATAACTGCACGATGTGATGATTGAAAAGCTAAATTACCCCACTTGCAACTCTTAACACTGCTCTGGTAATTGTCACACAGGCAATTGATGAGGCTCATTAAAAGTTGCCACCGCTGTGCTTTGGTGAAAAGAACATTAAAACAACTTCACTCCTCATTTTTCCAGTTTCTGTACTTTTCTATTCTTTCACCTGCAGGAACCAATTAAGTGATGTATTTATAGATCCATCTGTGCAGGGTCTCCGTCTCATTTTAGCAACAGATGTAAAAAAACAAAACTGAATGTTATTAAGGAATCAAGTTTTGACAATGCTGAGCGCTGACATTTTATTATTCATTTCATTCCAACGTTCGTAGTCTGAGTACCAGTCATTAGCCGAGACTTGTTGATGACACTCGGCTCGTTTTATAAATTAAAATTACAAATGTAATTATGGCTCATGAGTAGTGTTTTGCCCTGCAGGGGGTATGCTTTTAAAATACCGCCCACTGAAATAAATTGTTTTGAGCGTGTTCATATGTGGGAGACCTTTTGACCTCTCAGGCATCAGCTACACATAATGTTACTGAAAAAGGGCAACGAGCCTTTCACCATGAGGTTACGTAACAATAACATACGTGTTACTGCCCATGTTTACTACCTAGAAGATGAGTTTTTGACTGTTTTATGATATTTATTTTTGTAGTAAAACAAATATCATCTTTGTTCCCAAACTGCAGGAGTGGCAGCGTATCAGGTCTCACCCTCAAACTCATCAGAGGGTCCGTCAGCAACATGCTGGAGACGCTCTCTGACGATGACTACGTGAACGTGGTTTATGTGAGTATTCGCCAATACTTTGAACTCGTGTTTAGTTTTAATTGCTCACCGGAGAAATACTCCGAATCCCAGCACTTCAATCAGAAGCTGCATTTTTCTGCCAACACTCTGTCCTAAAAATTCCTTCAGATTCTGTGTATGTATTCAATTTCCAGACACACAGATTGATGAATGTTAATGTGGACATAATTGTGGTCTGAGTGTTTGTGTAGCTTTAGCCTGCATTGAATGATTGGTTTAAACCGGGCTCTGACCTTTTCAGTGACTTAATGTACCACACATGGATGGATCTTTACTGTGGCTGTGTATGTGCATGGATGCGCGCATGCCAGTGCGATCATTTGTCTGACTCAAAGTATCTGTGTGTACATACGTGTACAGTATATATATATATATATGTTGTGTGTGTGTGTGTGTGTGTGTGTGTGTGTGTGTGTGTGTGTGTGTGTGTGTGTGTGTGTGTGTGTGTGTGTGTGTGTGTGCGTGTGTGTACGCGTGTGTGCGCGCGTGCGTGTGTTTACGTAGGAGGATGTATGCACCAGAGATGAAACCAAGTATGCGCGGCTAATAGAGCGAACACACGACATAGTTGGGGCAAGCCCTGAAATGCCACAAGATAAGTTTGACAAATGAATGTGTTGCTGCAGTCATGAGGCACGCTTTGAATCAGGGAAATGTAATAGAAAAGCATTCGGTCGCCCAATTGAAATTCTGTAGGAATCTCAGGCATCAAAGTTTCACTGACGCGGGGATTGAGGAAATATTCATCCATCATCATTTACAGCTCCAGCGCCTGGTCAGTTAAAGCATTTCTGCTTCCTGGCGATATTATTTGTGGAAAGAAAAATAGCACCGTTTTAAATGGTTACAGTGGTGATTTCCCTCAGTTGAAAGAATTTGTGAGTCGTCTCAAAGACGTATTGCAGGCAATCACCCGAGATGTGATTAGGACTGAAAGGCAAAGTGCATCACTAACTTGATTTTGAACCTTTACTGGCAGTGTTGGTATCTTCTTCTTTATCTTGTTGCTAGGCAACCATCAAACTCTGCTTCTGCCTGTCACTTAGCCTCGTTTAAAGTAGCTAATATTGTCCGCCATTTCAAGAACACTTAAATTGAATGTACAGAACAGAAGAAGATTGATTCTCTAATGTTCTCGTGTGATCGGAGGAAAGAGGCTTTTTTTTTTTAAAAGGTAATGGAATAATGAGGAACACTCTTGGTGGCAAAAGGTCAAAGAGTGTTTCAACCTCAAGTGAGTCTACACCTCAGGTGAGTCATTACACGTTCGTGTATTGATAAAACCAACAAAATATCATATTAAGATGAGTTATCTTCAGAGAAACAAATAAGAGAATTTTGTCTAGAAAGAGCTCAGATAACTGTTTCACTGTGTTTTCAGACTTTGTGTTACCCAAACTAAGCTTGCCAGATGCTCCCTGTTGCTCATCCCAAATGTGGTTGCTTTAAGACTCTGTCATATGTGTCAGTCTACTTTTTCACAATTATTCTTTCGAGTTTATCAAATTATAAGTACACAAATGGAAGGTCCCCTTTTTTTTTCTTTTTTTTTAAATAAATATCACAACGCAAACTTTGTTATTTACATGTTCAAAGTGGGCCCGAATCCCCCATATTTATTTGAATAGCATTGGCATTCCTTCAGCATACAGGTGGTCTGGCTTTCTGCAAACATCTCAGCTCAATGAACTGATCATCTTTGGCACAGGACACATCATATTCTTGGATGTGACTGTCTTAGAATCTCCTTCATCCTTATTTGCCTCCTCTTTGTCCTCCTTCCACTCTCTCCTAATGGATGGGAATATAAATTACTTTTTCAATTTGCTTTCCAAATTAGTCATTTATTAGGTTTTCCTTCACTTCCCTTAATAATGCAGTGGTTTGTCTTTTTGTTTGGAGCTTTCAAATTAGCTAAGTGACATGGACCAAGAAGTTAATTAATTCAGGCATCAGTTCAATAAGTACATTGGTGGCATCAAGCCAATTTTTTTAGACCATCTAGAAGCTTTTTGAAGGTACAACCAATAAAATTATTTTTGATCAATCATATGTACTTCTTATCTCTGACATGAGTGTAGCTGGTTTTATGTGTTTCTGGTTGGAAATTTTGTCTTTTTACAGTCTTTCTCTGGGAACCTTTTTGAAACTTTAACGAAAAGTTAAACCTATGTTTCTTTCCTGCACATCAGCAGAAACTATCAGAACTAATTAAATTTGTAAATTAAAGAGCTGCAAATGTTTTGTTTGTAAGTCTATAGCTATAACTAATATACGATATAAAAATTATACTAAAAAGAGTATTAACAAGTGGAGGCACTTTTTAATACACTGTACACACAAACGTATACAATGTATATACAACATGCTCACACACAGTATGTTGTTCTGCTGAGCGTTTAATTATTGTGTCTGTGATATTTTAAGTTGTGTACTATAAGTTAGATGAAGTTCGAACTCACTACGGTTTATATTTGTTTGTGTGTAGGCGTGTGCCTTTAGAGGATGAATGTCTTGGCAGCATATACCCTGAAACTTCTGCCAACATGTTGAATACTTGGAAACAGTCACTGCAATACGCAGCATCCTTTTGGTGTTCTAAAAACATAAACCCAAGAAAATGGAGAAAAAATTGGCAAAAAGGTGGCACACCGGAGCAGTCTCTGTTAGATTGTGTCCTTTGTTGGTGTGGACTTTTTCTAGTGTTTCTTATTCTCATATATCAAATTTGCTTAAAAACTATTAACTAATTTGACGTATTTAGTGTGTGTATACATTATCATGACTGCTGAAACATCTCTTCTTTCTTTCGTGAGTAATGTTGCGGCTGATGCACCTAGAACACTTACGCTACTTTGCTTCTATTACACTCACTCTTGCTTTGACAACTCACTTAAATTTCCAGTCAGCTCAGTATGACTTTACTTTGTAGTTGCCCTTGTATTGTAGTTCAGAGATGACAAAGTTGAAGCCTCTTTCAAGTGTCATTCCCACTATTATGTCGCCCACATTTGGCATTTCATGTATCCATTGTGCGGTCTTTGTTTTTCAGATACCCACACTTGTGCTTAAATCATAACAGAACTGGAAAAGCAGGATTTGTGCACCTATTGTGTGTTTGTACATATTTTAGAGTGTGTATTTTTGTGTGTGTGTTTGTGTGTGTGTGTGTGTGTGTGTGTGTGTGTGTGTGTGTGTGTGTGTGTGTGTGTGTGTGTGTGTGTGTGTGTGTGTGTGTGTGTGTGTGTGTGTGTGTGTGTGTGTGTGTGTGTGTTTCGAGCATGATCATGATTGGAGGGTTGCAGTCAAGGCCAAAACAGATGTTAGGTATTAATGAGCCGTGTCCCAACCCCCCCCCCATAGATGATGTGTGTGTGTGCGCGCATGCGATTATATTTGTGTGTGTGTGTGTGTGTGTGTGTGTGTGTGTGTGTGTGTGTGTGTGTGTGTGTGTGTGTGTGTGTGTGTGTGTGTGTGTGTGTGTGTGTGTGTGTGTGTGTGTACCTGAATAGATTGGGAGCCATCTGTTCCTCCACATTAACTATTCACCAATATTAACCTGAAGATACTTCACATGTAGAGCTGTGTAAATGTAATTTAACCAGTTACAGTAATGTTTGCCTTCATGGCGTAATCTCTCCATAATCAAGCTCTTTGTTGTTGTTTTTTTACCTCCTTACGCCACTGTTTTCACATCCCTACCTGCTCTCCTGCCAATCCTTCCTTCTGCTCCTACAGCTCCCTTCGGTCTGTGCAGATTTGATTAAAACTGATTTCATTTCACACGTGATAATTTGTTTGTGTTATTTAAGTAGATCTCTGTCAATAATTGATTTTATTTTATTTAAAATGAAATCACTTTAATCTCTCTATTCAAATACCTCATTTTGAGTCTGTTTAAGGAGCACTGCATGACTCTGCAACGAAGGGAAAAAAAAAAAAAAAAAAAGGCCACATATTTAATAGCGAAATATGTGCAAGTGCCTTCCCTCCACTTCCCATCATCCCTCCTTCCCTCTTCCCCCAGTTCAACGAAAAGGCCTCGTACGCAGCATGCTTTCAGAACCTGGTGCAGGCCAACGTGAGGAACAAGAGGATTCTGAAAGATGCAGTGCAGAACATCATCGCCAAGGGGATCACCAACTACAAAGGTGGCTTTGAGCTGGCCTTTGGGCAGCTCGCACAGGTAAAGTGTCAGCGTGGGCCGACTTGGTAAAATCTTTGAGGTATCTGTGTTTGGCTAACAGCGGGGTAAGAGTGTATTTGTGTGGTGGGTGGGGAGGTTAACTTTGAAGACGTTACTGTTATATATTATTATTTTATTTTATCAACCAATGTCCCTGGAAATATAAAGACCAGCCCAGAGGTTTGATGAGACTCAGGGAAATGTACTTACTTTTTTACTTTTGATTAAATTCATGTTAATTTAAGGGCCAGCACAGTGGTGCAGTGGTTAGCACTGTCATCTCACAGCAAGAGGGTTCTGGGTTCGATCCCGGCTTGGAGCCTTTCAGTGTGGAGTTTGCATGTTCTCCCTGTCCCAGCATGGATTCTCTCTGGGCACTCTGGCTTCCTTCCACTGTCCAAAGACATGTGTGTTCAGGTTAATTAGTGATTCTGGAAAAAAAATTGCCCTTAGGTGTAAATGAGAGTGTGGATGGTCTCTCATTTTCAAAAATGAAAATCATAGGAAACACACATCCCCTCTTCTTAGGAAGAGTTAGTATGTGTCGACCTCTTCTGGTTGTTTTGGATATTGCCGTTTTTGGCTCAGTGTGGCACATTTGTAAACAAGCAATTGACTTCTTTTTGCCCCTGTATCTAATAGATGAATGTGTCAAGGGCCAACTGTAACAAGATCATAATGCTCTTCACTGATGGGGGAGAGGAGAGGGCGGAGGAGATCTTTGAAAAATACAACCCAAAGCAAGCGGTAGGACTCTAAACACAACGTTCATGGAGAAGAATACGATGTTTTGCTTTTTGTTATATTTAGTTTTATTATGCTCTCTCCCTCCTACAGGTGCGCATCTTCACGTTTTCAGTAGGTCAACACAACTACGACAAAGGACCAATACAGTGGATGGCCTGCGCTAATAAAGGTACAAGGTTGCATTTGACGTCTGGGGACTTTGTGACACATTCAGTTCATTTAGTTGATGTGAATGGTCTTATGTTGGATGAAATTATGCAAATGTAAAAGGAAAATTTTGTAATGGCTCACAGGTTTTTGTTAAAACATTAATAACTTAAAATAATTTAAGTTACTAATGTTTTAGAGGCAGCAAACGAAAGCCATATTTTCAATAATGATCAATTTACAAGCACACAATGCATCGTGTTTCATCTATTGTGAACATAGGCCCATATTTATACGATCAGAAAACCCTACAGAATGGCCCTTTAAGCAGCATTTGCTTTCGAACAGTTCTAATTTTGGTCAGTCAGATTATTCTTACAAGAGCATGTGGTTTTCAAAAGACAATAGAATTGTGCTTAGATATGAATATGGCCGCCTCCTACAGTACATATCTAATCAAATCATCTTATCTGATCATTTGAGCTGTTCAATTTTAAGTAGCTGAGACAATAGATGTTATGTTTTACCGTGGACCTAACAATATATGATTTTCTCTCTTTTAGGCTATTACTATGAGATCCCATCTATAGGTGCCATTAGGATAAACACTCAGGTAAACACACACACTACTATAAAGACACACTCATGTAAGCGTGTACAGGATGTCTGCTTCTCTTGTCTTTTACATCAGAATTCTCTGTGGCTCAACCAGATGTGTTTGGTGCCCTCTTGTGGCAGAATGGCTGATGTGCAGGTTTCCAAATAATAACGGATTCTTCCTCTCACCTCCTTTGCAGGAGTACCTGGATGTTTTGGGTCGGCCTATGGTTAAAGCTGACAGAAAGGCCAAGCAGGTTCAGTGGACCAACGTCTACCTGGACGCGCTGGTATTTTGTTATATCTGACACACTTTACACTCTCGTCAATGTAAACACTGAACATACTTTGAGATGTGGAGAAAAAAAAAGTAGTGCCACTGTCACAAATGTTGTGATCTGGTGAGAATTAGAAGAAATCTGTTTAATGTCATCTGAAGAATTTCATACTAAACATTTCCTGTCATGTCATCCTGGTCAACTCAGTTCTGTTCCAGTCGTGTTTGCGAAAGGAAAGATAAACTTTATTTCAAAATAGCTGCATGAAGCCATTTCTAGTGGTGCTCAAGCTTCTGTCACAATTTACTTTAAGGCGACGGCGTAGATAAGAGAGCAGACTGATAAAGTGAGCCCAAAGGTTTGGATACTGTCAGACGCTGTCAACTCCTGTAACACTATTGACCTCGTCAGCACCGGGAATGTCTCTGCCTTTTGTTACTGGCAACACGTTATATTTACGCTCTAGTTGTTGTTTTTTTAATGACCAAGCAATGTGTTTTATTAATTTTATTTATTAATCAGGATAACTGTACATTAATAGGTAACAGATTAAATATTATGTAAATTTAAGCATTGGGAAATTATTTTGACATGACTATTTGGCTTAAATACCTAAACATATATTCAATATGTTGTATGTTTGATATCTTAGGAGCTGGGCCTGGTAATCACTGGAACTCTGCCGGTCTTTAACAAGACCCACACAGGCTCAAAGGTAAAGAAACGTTCTTATGGTTCACATTTGATATAATCTGTGTGTCTTCTTTCACATCCATCATGTTTCCAGTTGACTTGCCGATTAAATTTACTGTATGTCTGACACTTTGACCCCGTGGGACTACTTAAGTCTGTGGTTTTAGGGACCATAATGTTTACCAGATTAAAAAATAAACATACAACAGGAATCCTCTCAACTAAATTGTCTCATCCTTTACTTTTATCCTTTGCTTTCTTGTGGCTTTTCCTTATATCCTCTATTGACGCTGAGGTCCCTCAGAGCTCTCCACAAGAAGACAATCTGGGTTGTCATAAAGCAGAAATCAAAAAAGAGATCAAACCTGCAGATCAGAGTGAGAAATGATCCGGTAGCAAAGTGCTTCAAGATGAGTTTACATGTCTGCCTCGGAGGACTCAGGGTTACCTCCGCCATGACTAAAAACAAGCCTGGAAATGCTTTGTCAGTGACTCATAGCGGCACATGAAGCTTTTGGAAATGAAACAGTCCAGATTTGTATTGCATCCCATTTCCTTGAAATCTGTCAGAACGCACCGAGGGACTTGACTTATCCAGAAAGAACAGGACTCATAAGAGGGTGTTACAATGACTCTTTCTACCGCTGCCTTCCTTCTCTGTTTTTCCCATGTATTTTGTTGTTTTTAACCTCAGAAGTCTCAAAACCAGCTCATCTTGGGGGTTATGGCTATTGATGTCTCCCTGGAAGATATCAAGAGACTGACGCCTCGGTTTACTGTAAGAGCACTCACCTCATAAATACACATAGTGGATGTAGTAGATGTGACTTTTACCCGAGCTTCTCTTTCTGTCCTCACACAGACATTTCCCTCTCTCTTTCCTTTTCCCTCTAGTTTGGACCAAATGGCTACTACTTCGCCATTGATCCCAATGGATATGTGTTGCTCCACCCTAATCTGCAGCCACTGGTAGGCCAAATCACTCAACTCTTAGAACACCCAGAGATTTCCTTTTTCTGCATCTAATCTATTTTTCACAACTGATGTCGCTCCAAGGATTTGGTTATTTTGTTCAAATCCATTAGTGTCTCATTCATATTGGCCAAACAGTCATTTTGGACGAAAACATGACATTCCTGATTAACAGCAGACTTTTTGGTGTGCAACCATTGCTGAGGCTTATTTTCTCAATTATTGACAGGATTATTTTCAGATGGACCGCCAGAAAACCAATAAGAAGGAGCGATTTTAGCTAACAACACTGAAACAACTCACTGAAAAAATGTATTGACTTCGAATTTTATGAGAAAAGTTGAAGGGGAATCTATGGAGCCGGTGGCTTTTTGGAGCCGATGTCTCGTCGCACTTGGTGGTATTGCAGGTTAAGGCACTTCTGCATCGGCCTCCTTTTTCAGACCTGGAAGCTACGTCCATTTTTATATAGCAGATCCTGTTATGTTTCACAGAGTTTTAAAAATCCCATTATTACATGTTACAAAATGCACCTTATCTGAAAGGTTGTCATCATACATATCGGACTTGATATCTTAGCTTTAAGTCGGGTTAAGTGTTTGCCAATACAATTCATCTGATTTACCACACTGACTATGTTTGTATTATTTGGCTGACTCCAAGGTTCTTTGTTTTTCACAAATATCTCAATCATATGGTTGCAGGATGATGTTGTTGAAGCAAGACAATATGTTTCTCGTTGACCTTTTCAAATATGTGCTTTTCTTGTACATGATGGATGCACATGTTGCTTACAGATGATTACAGCATTCAAAAGTCAGAGCTAACAGACAAATTAGTTCATAATTAGTTCCCTCTCCAAGGGCTACAAAGTAAATAGAAGGTCAATAAATTATGTTTACTGGTCAATTTGTTTTCTTCTTTGTACTCAAAGCCCACAAATTATGTATGTAATACTCACTAATTGTTTGCATTTCTACACAGACTGCCAAGTTTCAAGAACCTGTGACACTGGACTTCCTGGATGCAGAGCTTGAGAATGAGATCAAAGTGGAGGTTTGGAAAATAGATTACTCCCAACTCTTATGATTCCACGAGCTTATATCAGACTCGAAAGTATGGCAATCTCTCGGTACGTTGAAATATACTTATTGTGTATGATTTGGTTAACAGATCCGAAAAAGAATGATCGACGGTCGAACAGGGAATTACAGTATATCAACTCTTGTGAAATCTCAAAATGAGGTAATTTAATTTGATGAAGTTCATGGTAATGGTCAGCAGATTTGTTTAGTAATGGACATGTGCACTGACACCACTGTTTCCTTCTAAGCATTACATTGACCTAGGTCAGAGGACGTACACCTTTGCACCAGTAAGGGGGACAGACTACAGGTAAACAACATGTTTTAAGGTTTTATAGAGCCATTGCATGCAGACAGTTCTCTTTACAAACCTCACTCCAGAAGTAGAAGAATTCCAGATGTTTTGCATTGATACACCACTCAAAATAGTTGCCATGGTGTTCTCATTGAGACTGGAGTGAGGTCTAAACTTAAGGACAAACTCCTAAACTCCATGTAGAGGGAACTCGGTGAAGCCATGAGGGTGTTCACAGCCTATGTGTCCTGTTTGGAAAATCGCAACTCCTGCTGAAAATGCTTCGCAGGACTCACTGAAAGATTTGCAGTGGCACTCTGATGAAAATGTTTATACCCTCTGTCCTCTCCCAGCCTGGCTCTGGTCCTTCCCCAGTACAGCCTGCATTACATACGTGCCACAATCGGCGACACAATCACCCAGGCAAAATGTAAGTGTCGTTCTAAATCAGTTCAATGTCTCGTGCTATTCTTAGTTTTTCCACTCGGTTACATTTACTTTCCAGTCGACGAATGGTGCTGAGTGGAAGATGACTGCTAGTGTTCTCCAGTGAGGTTATTGCTCTCCGTGCAAGGGCTGAGAAACACTTTTACCTCAGCTTATGGTTCCTATCCATCACTTACAGCACCCCACACGCATACATATGTAGATATACACACCAATATACAGCTACACCACCCCTGCATGCCCTTGCCAGTTGTGTCATTATGACAAAATATAACCTCAATTGTGGGGCTGTTTAAAGTTTTTGTCACCAGACAGCGGGACGAGTGGCTCCGGTTTCTCCTTTCACACATCAGAACTCATCAGTTCGTTTATAGCTTAGTATGTACCTCTGTGTGTGTGTGTGTGTGTGTGTGTGTGTGTGTGTGTGTGTGTGTGTGTGTGTGTGTGTGTGTGTGTGTGTGTGTGTGTGTGTGTCCAAGTGGGTATTTGTATGTTCATGCTCCATCCTATTGGATAGTTTACACTGGATGCGAGGGTCCAGATGTATGCTATTGTCGTCTCATGTCTCTTTTGAGCTCTGTCTGTTCCCACTAGTAAAAGATGTCATTGACTCATAGTGTTACTCAAAGGACAATTTTATTGTGTGTGTGCGTGTGTGTGTGTGTGTGTGTGTGTGTGTGTGTGTGTGTGTGTGTGTGTGTGTGTGTGTGTGTGTGTGTGTGTGTGTGTGTGTGTGTGTGTGTGTGTGTGTGTGTGTGTGTGTGTGTGTGTGTTCACGGATTGTTAAGATGGAGCCGTCCTTGGTTAGAGTCGGTCTTTGATGGACATTTGTGGATACTTTTGGTTTTAGATGGGTTGCACAAGCATTACATTATTACCATGTGTTTTCTGAGAACATATCGTACAAATTTCAGATTAATTTTATGCCTTCACACCGGTAATCTATCAGTGAACATTTTATCACCTTTATTTTTCCAGCAGAGTTTCATTAGGTGCAGTTGTGACTCGTTTGGAAACGTTCCTTGGACGAACATTTAAGGTTCTTCCAACATGTGACGTTTCAGTTTTGGCTGCGTTTTGTCAATAAAAGAAACAAAAGGACAAAGAGGAAGCAGATATGAAAGTTTGGAATATGAATTGTTAGTTTTTTTTACATTGCAGTGATTGTTTTTTTAGCCATCTCTAAAAGTCTAAAAAGATTCATGTGTACAACAGCAGTCGATGGGAGTAAATATCTAAGTTTATAATGAAAAGACGAAAGATAACAATATGTTATGGATTCCAACCAAATTTCTAGTCTCTGCAAAAGATATTAAAGCTCATGGGCCGCTTAAATGGTAGATGTCCGTAATTGTAGTTATTTACTTAAAATATGGGATTCTCTTAGTGTGTTCCATCAGTATAAAGGTGGTATAAATTTGCACACATATGCATTTACATGAAAGATCTTACTGACATTTCACTGTGTTTCTCTGTTGAAAACAGAACCTTCGCTCACACATGTACTTGTACTTATAATTACAACCACAGTCCATAATGTGTTAACCATAACCTTCAATTAAAATTGATCCTGAACCCAAACCTAGTAAAAAATGTGTCTCTTCCCCAAATGGAACAAAGGTCCCGTAAAGTTTCATCCACACGTAATTCACCTCCTCTGACCTGAAATTACCCAAATCACCCCATGTATTTTCCACCAGTTAATCACTTAAACTTTAAGTGTTTCCTACTTTTGAATACAATATTCTTATTCAATGTCCATTTGAATAAAATATTGTGCAACCTTGTTAGCTTATTTCCTTTCCCGCTCTCTTTCCCTCTCCTCAACTTTTTACCGTCGTCCCTCCCTCTGTTCTCCTGCCCTCCTCAACTCTTGACCATTCCTGGTGTGTTGGACCCCCCTCTGCAGCATTTTTGGGCAAGTATTCTCCTCCTGTGCTTTACCTCCTAACCCCTGTCTTCTTCTTACTCTCACACCACCAGCAGACTTTGGATGTAACTTCATTTCTTGCTTCACTCTGTGTGGTGTTCACAGAAGCATTTTGTTCTGGTTATCTGCTTTTCTTCATTTAACAGGCTTCTGATTAATAATGACATTTCTGTTACACTGAATCAAGCCGGCATTTGTTTGCCCCTCAGAAACAGCGCTTCGCATGCAACGCGTGCCCGCAGTGCGTCGCAGACAGTGTGTGTGCGTCTGTGTGTGCATGTGTGTATTTAACCCCCCACCTGTTCCGATGGCCCTCTGATGTGGTTTTGGCACTAACCCGCTGTAGCAGGAAGAACAGAGGACAGGATGTTTGCATTACTTAAAGGTGAAGCCATAAAGGAGAAAGCTGTGAGTCTGTACCCCAAGAACATGACTTAGTGTGTGTCTTTGTTTTCTTCAGTTTTCTCTTTTTTGACTCACTCTGAGTTTTACTACCTTGTTAAATAACTCCTAATGAAAGACAGGATCCCTCTTTACGCCCTAAGCTGCGTCTCTTCTGTCTGTCCTTCTGTGTGCTTTGTCATCAGTTTTGTCTTGTTTGTGGGCACTGGATCAAAAAAATCTCCACAGAACGTTGTTAAGCTCTGAAACTGAAGGCCTGACTTGCGTCTGTTTTATTCTTTCTCAGAGCGAATATATAGTAAATGTCCATTTAAAAACTCAAGTGAACTTGAAAATAAATCATGTCCCAATTGCCACATCTATTCGTTAAGTCAGTGCGCGTTCTTCTCTTGCATGTTTCTGTGTGAGACTGATTTATATTGAAATCCAGTCTTACTTTGAATGAATTTTTGCATTTTAAATGAATTCACAAAACTGCCAGGAATGTCATCATCGTAAAAAGACATGCGAGAGTGCAGAAAATAAATTCACTCATCACTCTCGAAATCTCCCTCCTATCCATCATAACGAGATACTTTGTTGGATTAGTAAGCAGCAACCAAATATCAAAAAAAAAAAAAACACACGGGTGCAATTATTTCCCAATCATGACCACCAAAGAGGACGAGGAGTAACCATGTCGTCATGAGAAATAATCAACCGTCGACACACTGAGCTTTGGAGAATGTCAAAGTAAAACTAAGGTTACGAACTGCGGTTAATATTCCCCGGTTCATTTCGCTATACCGTATTGTAATGCAAATACATCACAGAAGAGAAGTAACTCCGCAGATTTACCATATCACCAAGAGAATGCTAATACTAAGGCTAAAAACACATCTCAAATCTTCTCTTTAACAACTTCCCACCACATTTTAAGCCTCTCTTTATGTTCTCCATCAGCACTGCTCCCATTTACATCCAAAGGCCTACAATTTTTTGTTCAGAATGCAATATTTCTATTCAGGACTCGCTCTGTGAATAAAATATTGTCACCTTTGACCCCTGTGGTTTTACCCTGTCTTTTTTCCCCCCCTTTCTTTTCCCTTTCGTCTTTACCTCCCTGGGGGATGATTCTCTCGTTCGCTCACTTTCTCTCTGCTGGGATTTTTTCCTCTCCAGGGAAAGATGGCAAGTATTTTTTCTTTACTTTTCATCGCTCTCCTCCTGTTCTTGAGCATTGTCCATCTTTTTACCCAGCACGCTTGGCCAAGTCTGTTCTGGTCCCTCCTATTTATACCTACTTTTCAGCCCTTTGTGCAACACTGTATTCTCTACAGTTTAAAGAATTTATTTAGTGCAAAACACTTGCTTTAGTTAGTGTAGTTTAATGAGTTATGCACTCAGTGTAGCATCATTTTTTTTTTAATTATCCTATTTGAACTTCATATATACCAATCCTTTACCTTATAAAGCTACCCTGCTTTCAACATAAACATAAGCAGGACAGTATTTAGAATGTAAACATTTTTCTACTAAGAATATCGAGAGATGAAATCTCTTTTCAGTTTGTGGTCACTGTAGAAGCCCTTTCTTAATGGTGCACTGTTACATATTCATCAGGTGTTGCACGCTTGCCCAGTGAGGCACCAGCTCATCCGCATACAATGAGTCTTTCAGCATAATATCAACCTGTCTAATGTGAACCTGTACGCCAGGGAAACTCATAATATTTTATACTTACCACCAGTTTCTGAAAGCCTGCTGGCAGACAAGTTTGATGAATATGGCTATACATTCATCGCTCCAAGGTAAGATGACATGTAGATGATTACATTTTCTGAACACTTTTTACTTCCGGCATGACAACTTTGATTCAGCATAACTTTAAACTTGTTTCCCGCAGGGTTTACTGTAAGGACTTAAAGCCACCTGACAAGAACACAAACAACACCGAGTTCCTCATGGAGTTTAACAATTACATCGACACGAAGACTCCAAACAATCCCATGTGTAAGTATCAAAAACTTCTCTTTCAATATTACATGCTTCCGGTACCTATGACCTAACGTATATACTGGGTCTCATTGTATTACAAGGGTGCTAGATGATGTAATTATTTCTACAGATTCCTATTGAAATCTCAAAAGCTGTCAAGCCTTACAGTATTTGCGATACTATGTTTAGGTGAACGTATATCAGCCATCTGGCTTAGCATTAAGGTGTGCACTGAACATTTAATGGAAGAGCGCCAACCGAAACGTATTCCCAGAGGTCTCTCTTTCCAGTGAAATGCAGGTCTGGATGGTTTGGTGTGCATGACCAGGCAAAGCTTTGTAATGGGGAACCCCTGTGTTCGTGTTACCCATTTGATGCTAACTCTAGAAGTCTGACCATCACACGCCTGACTGCACATGTGTGAGGCACGTCAGCTTAGATGTGACACACACGCGCTCGCGCACACACAATATTCACCAGTAATATGCCTTCCACACCCCACCTATAGCCGCTCGACCTCATCCAATTACTGTGTGTTTGTGAGAAAGAGCAGGACACGTCAAGCCAAGAGCGCGAGCGGAGCAATAAAACACAAATCAAGGGCCAGTGGACCTTCTCCCTAACATCTGACCAATGCATTAACATCCTTGCCATTTTCTTGCATAAACTCATTGATATGAATCCCTCTTTTTTTGGGGGGGGGGTATTGAGTAAAACTCACGGTCCCCAGACATTTATAAAAGACCTCCTTTATTGTGTTTCACAGTATAATTTGATGGCTTGCGTTTAAGAACTCACATCAAACATCCCAACTTGATCAATCCAATAAAACTTCTCACCCAATTTAAATATTACTTTCACCGTTATTAGCTGCTAGTTTAATGGAGTCCACAGAGAGCACAGGGGGAGAGAGGAGTACGGCCCATGTGGACTATTGGCGGCTCAAACATCGTTACACGCTTTACTTGGTAAAGCCACTGCAGTGGCGAAGAAGTTGAAGTACATTAGGAATTCCTGGGCTGCCTTCAATAAAGAATCCCTAATGAAAACCACTACACGGGGAAGGAAGGTGGAGAAGGAGGGAAATAAAGTGTTACACCAGCTGTTTTCTCTGATGTGTGTGGTGTGTCAAAGGTTGGAGGAGGTGGTGGGGGTGCATCGACGAGCCTCGATGTTAATGGACCGAAGCGGGTCATCGGAGAGTTCAAAGAGGCGGGCACAGCCCAAAAAATGGGCGAGAGGCTTTTATCGCATGTTATGCTTGTCATGTGGTCTTGTCGGACGTCTGCGAAAATATTTTTTTACACCTATATCATCCTACCACCTACCTCACAGCGTTAGGCATGTTCATTAATTGTTTTTTGTGAATTATAATGCAGGTTCATTACATTCAATGTCATTATAAGATTGGGTCTGTTTCTGATTTTAGAATCTTTTCCTCAAAGAATAGCCTTTCCAAAATAATTCTGTCAAATTCAACTTGGACCTCTCAGATCTTGTGCTTGTAAGTTTAGTCATGTATCAACTCAACCTTTTTACAGTGTTGCGCTCAATTTGCATTTATTTTGGATGCCTAAAATGTGATGTAACCGTGGATCAAAGTAGATAGTTTTGACGATTTCTGCTCATTCAGCAGATTCACTCAACTCTTATTCAAAAGATGACATGTTTAGGATCAAACAATATTTTGGTCTTTAGGTAATGTGGAGCTGGTGAACCGTTTGCTCTTGGATGCTGGTATCACCTCAGATCTGATCAAGATTTGGAAAGAAAATGAGTTGCAGTAAGTGAAGCACCAAATTTTGGTAATGAATGTCCAAGTGGAAAAATGTTACACAGATGGTTCAAATATTTCAGCATCACCAGTAAATGTCAAGCAGACACAAAGAACATTCCAGATTTTTGTAATTGTATGTTTTATATCTTTTCTCTGCTTGTCAGGCAGGGTGTCTTGGCCAGATTTGTTACCACTGATGGAGGGATCACGCGGGTCTTCCCCAAAAGGTATTTGTCAAAAAATGGAGAATGGGAGTTGATTTAATGGCATGGGGAGGAGTAGGTAATATGTTAGGGATTATATGATTAAGAGTAATGATGCCCTCTGCTAAGAGAGCTGCAACTTACCCATGTAGTGCTTTATACTTTACAGTAAGGGCATAAAGTCAGATCTTATTCTCCAGATATCTAACCTTTTCACCTCTAAGGGTGAGCACAAACACCCAAACCTACTCACCAGTCCCTCCCTAAAGCTCTTAAGCATAAGCAAGGGTTGGAAAATGGACTAACTCGTAAATAGAGATCTTTGTTTTCATGCTTTCACCCCTCGTTCCAATGACAGTATGATGACCAGTGGTTCCAGTATCTCAACAGTGTAAAACATGTTTTTTTGCAAGTATGAGAGAAATCACAGTCTTGGGATATATTGCAAATATCAAGGGAGAAGTTGGCATTTGACAGACCTACATGCGTATACATTGGCAGCATTGAGACTGTGTTTAGAAGCATGAAGTTAGGTGTAGACTGGGAGTATATTCACAGTTTTTAAGTTCATCACCGTCTTGGGAGAAGGGGAAGCAAGTCAATATATAATCTGCATAAGAATGTTCACGTTCATAAAGTGCGAGCTTGTAAAAGGAAAGTAAAGTGGACCAACACAAATACTTGAAGTACCCCTTAAAAGAGACACACGCCAACACATGGTGGTGTAAATGAAAGTAAATTACCCAAGAATGAAAGAGAGAAAATTGCAATTAGATTTTGGTCTTGTGCAAAGGTGTCTCTGTTGTGCCATGTTTTCCTGAGGAAAGTTTGGATAATGGTGTCATATCTCTGTGTGTGTGTGTGTGTATCTTATGTGTGTTTGATAGTGCTGGTCTGTACTGGAAAGAAGAGGCAGAAACATATGAGTTAAGTTTCTATAAGCGAAGTTTGGACAATGATCTGTACGTCTTCACTCCAACACCCTACCTTGCTAAAGAGAACAACAGTGAGTAACAGCCTGTGTTTCACATGTGACAATTATTAATACAATTGCAGAGTTTTCTTTTGGTTTCTGGAGGGTTTAAGTATCGTGGTAACAGTGGGTGGTGGCGGCAGTGATTTGACTAAAAACTATGCATGTTCAAGTAGCCTGACCAAGCACAAAACCTGGAAACATTGAGAAATAGCTCAATACTAAAGTTGTCTGATGATTAACTTAACTCCACTTTTAAAGCTCATAAATTCACTTTGGACTATGATCACAACAATATTACATTAAAATGCTGTAAAATAAATAATCACCAAACATTAGTAAAAGCTAAAGTGGCTTAGGTACTGTGAATAAACACTCGGGTGCTGCACCTACATGTTTTAATGGTGGGGAAAACCCTGCAATTGTCAGTTTAATAACTCGTGTGGTTTACCATATTGATTTATTCACAGAGGCGTTTCTGTTTTGCTTTTAAATAGGTGACCAAATTATAGAAACACCTCTCAGTATAACACAACACATTGCAATTCAACACCACCACAAACTACACTCTCCAAAAATCTTAATGCAGTTGAATCAACTCTCTAAAAAGTTTAAACAGAAACTGAAAACTGTGACCTTCATGGAGGTTCGATGTGATGTGGGACTGTTGTGTTAAACTGTGTTAGTTTCAGCTCGCTGTTCTCATCTTCCCATCTCATCACTGTGATTTAAAAGAATGTCACATTGGTGACGGGACACACAATCAGCAGAAAAGGTGGCAGTTTATTTAGTGAATTAACGTCTATTGAAACGTCCAATAACGTGTCATTAGCCTTGAACTAATAACAAATGTATATGCGCTTTCCATACAGTGTGTCCTTTGTTCTTGCAGCAAGTGACGACTCAGTCCTTGTGAGCAGAGCAGTAAACCTTAGGATTGATGAAATCACACTCAAACCAGCTGGTGAGGACACACACACACACACACACACACACACACACACACACACACACACACACACACACACACACACACACACACACACACACACACACACACACACACACACACACACACACACACACACACACACACACACACACGTGCAGACTAACACAAAGAGTATTTACACGTTTAAATCAAATTTCTCAAGTGTGTCTTCTCTTCTGCCACCTGCACATAAACACAACTACACTTACAGCAATGAATATTATTTACACACCTACATTTGCTGCCCTCCAGCTTTAACCATATTCATGACTCTGTTTCGCTGGACACACTCGCAGCTTCTTATTTCATGGCCGCTGCTCGTCGTTTGTCTATTTCTCCTTCTCTCGCCGACATATACACACAAACACGCATACACAAACCACACATCAAGTTGTCCAGCCTGCCTGTGATCTTTAGCCAAGTTTGCATTTTGGAAGTTCAGAGTGTAAAGTTGACACAGAGGTTCGATATGATCGAGGATGTCTGGCTTTTGTGTTTTATCCCAGTGGTCGGCGTGAAGTTGGACGTCAGTGCGTGGATGGCGAGCTTTATCAACACAACATACAGGACAAATGTGAGGAGATGCTATCTGCATGACACACACACACACACACACACACACACACTTGATACATGCTATAACTTTTCATCCCTCTGTTCTTCTGTGTTTGAAGTGCATTGATGAGATCTGTGGCTGTCAGAGAAATGATGAGGTAAGAAGTTGAATTGCATATTTTTTTTATTTATTTTGCTGTTAGTTATGGATAACAATTAACATAGTTTTGATCATCTCTTTGTGATTCCAGTACGTGGACTGTGTCATTCTGGATGACGGGGGCTTCCTGGTGATGTCCAATCGAGATGAATATATTAGTCAGGTGGGCTCTTGCATTTTACTCTCATTCACAAAACAGTTGAACGTGACAAATGTATAGGTTGCCAGAAAAAATAAATAAAAGATCATTGTTGTCTCTTAAGCCACACTAATATAAAGGGTTCATTAGCTGTTACTAATGAGTAAATTATTCACTAATGCTTCTATTCTATGATTCATTCTGTTAGTGATTTATTAACCATTTACAGAATGATAATGCCATGCCTTATAAGTAATAACGTCTTTATAAATCAAGCCTTATAAAAAATAAAGCTCAAATGTATTCTAAGTTCATTTACAACTTATATTTGCTGGTCTAACACAGATGAGAGTAGACATCGCTGCTAATTATTTTTGTACAATTAACTCGACACCATTTTCTGGGTGAAAATGACCATTTTGTGGTTCTCGCATACCTATTTGAAGACGGTATGATTATTTAAAAAGAAGGACACTTAAAGAGCGCAGACCTCTGTCAGCGCCAATAGTCCACTCTTTTATAACATGTAAATCTGCAACTGCAACCAGCCTGTTATCTGGATATATTTCCAAAACTATTAGAATGATGTCACAGGTGACTTGTGCCTAGTTTGGATTTTGCTCAGATGTAATCACTTCCCAGACTGGGAGGGGTCAAAATCACATAACCAAAGGTCCATAAGTAGCATGATGACAGCTGATATCAGCAGTTGATATCGTTTTTTGCGTTTTCTTGACCTTAAAGGTTTATTCTTAATAGTAAATATTTTAACTTATGTTAAAAAACAATTGTTTGGTATGAAACAGTGAGTGAGCTCATGGCTCTAATATCGTTTTGATTAATCCACTGAACTCAGCCATACATTCTTCATATCCTGAACAAAACCCAGCTTGTTCTGAAATATTCAAGACTAGTTTGATGCAAAAATAATGAGAAGCTAAATCTGTTGTGAATCTTCAGTCCTTCATGATGATAACTAAAATAAACTAATGAGTTGACCGATCGATTCCCATTATTAAATCATACACACACAAACCCAAATACAGAAAGCATACACATTTCTACCCCATTGTTGTCCTATGCTACATGCTAGCAGTGGGCCCCTGCTGTCGTCTGAGTAAATGTTTTTTCATGCGGCCTCAGCTCCGTCCTAATCAGGGCTGGGTGTGCACTGGATAAATCAGTTGCCCTCTGAAGTTTGACAGCAGCACTAAAACCTAGAGACCTTGTTTGGAAAAGGCTGTATGCCCTCAATCATATTTCCTACAGGAGCAAAGTTTCTCTCTCTCTCTCTCTGTAAGCTTCTCGCCTTCTCTCCTTCTTTATTTCCCTCTCTCTCCAGTTCATTCCTTTTCTTATTCCAAAAACCCTCAGGGAGTCTGCAGCCAACAGGGCTGTGACTGTTAATTCATTATTTGTGTTATTGCGCAGGGAAAGAGGAGAAGGCTCCCGTTACCTTATAGATTGCAAGATTTATATATCCTTTGGCCGTTAGACGAAAGAGGAATGGATACGTGGAGGATGGCTTGTTAACCGTGACCGTGCAAAGTGAAAGGAAAAGGATAGTTTGTGTTTCCTAAAGCACACACACGCATGCATCCGAGCATGTGCACAACGCCACATCTTTAGCACCCACACACACAGATGTACACTACTTACTGTACATAGTCCCTCCTGGATACACAAGTACTTAAACACTTCCATGCACATGGTCATGTCACACCTTTGAGATGCCGAAACAAACTACTTCCTCTAAGTGGAAATTTATGGTTGCCTGGTGTACTGTGTTAATCAGATTATACTGAAGTCTATCATCCTGGTTTGAGAGTGATTTACTGTGTGTGTGTGTGTGTGTGTGTGTGTGTGTGTGTGTGTGTGTGTGTGTGTGTGTGTGTGTGTGTGTGTGTGTGTGTGTGTGTGTGTGTGTGTGTGTGTGTGTGTGTGTGTAGACATTCTTTACAGTTTTGTACATGTGTTGTACATAGAATTAACTGTCATAAACTGAAAGTATAAACATGTTTAAGCACTCTGTAAATGATAAATATTGAGGAAATCTCCAGTGACTTCCATCTACAATGTGCTTTTTAAAGGTTTTTGCTTACACACAGGGTTCAGATATTTCTCAGCGGGCCCTTGTTACTGAAATCATTTCCCCTATGAAGTTGTGAGGTCAGGCACATGGTGGTAGATTTTGCCTCGGGCACAAAGGAACGTGTTGTATTATTTATACCGCAGCATTGTTTAAGTCTCTGTTTGGATTCTTGTTTCTGCTTTTCAAAATGTACGTGAGCCCTGCTACAAAAGCGCAAGAGAGGTTTTTTTTACATTGTCTACTCCACCCTCCTGACCTCAGATTGGGCGTTTCTTCGGTGTCATCGACCCCATCCTCATGAAAAACCTGGTCAATGCGACCCTGTTCACCTCCAAGAGCACCTACGACTACCAGTCGCTCTGTGACCCCGAGAGAGAGAGCAAGGCGGCTGCAGGCCTGCGATCCGTCTATGTGGTGAGTTACATAAGCCAGACACACACACACACA
Organism: Brachyistius frenatus; assembly: GCF_029030835.1. Classification (NCBI taxonomy): domain Eukaryota; kingdom Metazoa; phylum Chordata; class Actinopteri; family Embiotocidae; genus Brachyistius; species Brachyistius frenatus. The sequence continues at coordinate 3,259,520 of NW_027210632.1, forward strand.
CACACACACACACACACACACACACACACACACACACACACACACACACACACACACACACACACACACACACACACACACGCAGCCACGCACGTGCGCACCCACCCTTACATGTTCACACCTCTTGATATCCATACATATACTCATTTCCCTGCATGACAGATGCATGTACACATGCGGCCATTTGTACTCGTACCTGCTAGCTCACACACTTCCAATGGTCGCGCACACACACACACACACACACACACACACACACACACACACACACACACACACACACACACACACACACACACACACACACACACACACACACACACACACACACACACACACACACAGACCGTCCCACGCCAGGGAGCCATAAATCTGCATAGAACAGATGAGAAGTGAAGCAGAGGGTATGGTGAAAGCGTTAGAGTGGGAGTTGCAGTAACAGGATTAGGTGGTCTAGCATGCTTGGCTAACACACCAAGTGATGTAGAAACAGGCACTGTTTCTCTTCACTTAGAAAACACACAACTTAGAGTGAAATGATGCAATTTGTCTGCAGACATTAATACTGATGAATTTATCTTGATGCTGAAAGGTTTACATTACAGATGGTAATAAGCTGATACCTAATAAAAATGATGAAAGTCTTCCAAGGTATTTACAGTTTTTAAAAAATTCCCCTCACTGATCGAAAAAGCGAAACCACGCCGTTTCTTGGCTGGGAATAACACGCTTGAGTGGCCAAGGTGAGATGAAAGATGCGGAGACCTTCTGATCAAAGGCGCTGTCAACAGCCAGCGATGCCTCAACACAGTTAGTTAAGACTCCTTGATGACTCAACCCGCCATCAACCGAAGAGAAAGAGTACAGCACTGAATCACCAAAACAAGGCCCTCGCATGCTAACCATAATGAAAGCAACATGCTGTGCCTTTTATTCAAACCGTGTGCTACTTTGTTTTCTCACTGGTCCTTTGTTTACATATTTATCCGTGCATCTGTTGAGGAGGATTGTGCTCCAATTTCCTCAGAAAGGGAGGAAGAAAAAAAGAAGACCTCTAGCTGGACCTTTTGGTCTTTGTGCCTGGCAAACCTGGACCGTCAGCAGCCACTGTAAACACGAACAGGATGTTGAGAGTGGCTCAACGGGCTTAAAATGATTTGTTAAACGAATCATTAGATTTAATTTGGTGCTTTCCTGATATTAATTCTCATTTTGTTTGTCCCTCTCAGCCCACAATAGCAGATATTTTGAGTATAGGATGGTGGGCGACAGCTGCAGCCTGGTGAGTCTTTTTTCTTTTTGACTTTTTCTAACATTTAGTGTCATCACATTCTTTTCATATGATAAATATAAAGAATATGCAGGATACAAGCCAGAATTGTAAGTCCTTAAACCCAGGTTGTAATGGAAAGCAGACATGGATTTGTTCCTCCAAATGGACATATAGCATCTGTTTAATAGCTGAATTGTTCCCAAGACAGTCGACATTCCTCAAAATCTTCTCCTGATTTATGTTTGGTCTCGCTGTCTTGATGTCATTAACAGCTTGTTTTACAATATGTTCAATATAAAGTGTATATATCAAAGTGCGCTTGAAGATGTTTTGTTTAAATACTAAAATTAGACACAATTCAGCCTTTAAGTCGCCACACGAGTTGTTAGTTTAGTTTTGGTTTGCATTTGCACCGATGATTTATTGTGCATTATATTCCAAAGAATCCAGACATTTTTCATCTTTGGGATTTTGTTTGTGCTCTTAGGTCAATCCTGCAACAGTTACTGGTCAGCATCACATTCCCCAATTTCCTGGACGCAGGTGAGTTCCCAGTAATTTCACGCATAGAAAAATATACTGTTTGGAGGGGGTTTTTTTTCAACATTTTTCCAGTTCTGCACAGCTTAAATATCGTCCTCATGGAGATTGAATCATAATAGATGCTCATTTTAATTTACTTTAAAAAGGCTTTAAAAGATATTGTCACGCCATTAAATTATGGTGCAATACTCGCCACACAGCAGGAATATGTAGTGAGTCACAATATTACTTGCAGGAACTGTTGAGCGCTCCTCTTCTGAGGATTTCATATGTAACACATGTGAACCAGACCTTGCGAACGTATATACATTGTGTGTATATCTTGTGTGGGCACAAATGGGGTATTAAAATACACAGATTACCAACAGCTTCAAAACAAACCCAAATAACAGGCCTGTCTCTATTTTAATAAAAAATGACGTGATGAAGATGTTCCTTTTAACTTCAATCCTTCTCAGCCATATGGACCTAGTTTTTGTTTAATATTCCAAAAGTTTTGATATGACTGTCTTTGAGATTTCTGCTGCCACCCTAAAACAATGTGACAACTGATTTTATTTTTTTATTTTTTTTGTATCCAGAGAAACTAGCACATCCTTTTCCAAAATGATTTTTCACTCCTGTGATCACAACAGACCAAATTCCTTTCTCTTCCTTTGTAAGTTGGCTGCAGAAATTTCAGGAAACCTTTTGCACGGCGAGATACTATTGGAAGTAACCGAGAATATTTTTTTTTCATAAAGTTATCTCTTTGAGATGAAATTATTGCCTGACTCTGCCGTTATGCTCTGCTTTACTAGATTATTAGCATTTCAGCGCCTTTGAGCTCATTGTTTTGGTTTCCAGTTTCCAGCAGCAGTACACGTCTTCCACGGAAATAATGACAAATATAGCCGCAAGCAGTAGAAGACAAGAAGTACATGAAAGCAAATCGGATGTACAAATTGTAACATTGTTTATCAAGTTGTTCCAAAGCAAATTCGATCCATGAACCTTCGGATCCCCCGGATCCAATAAAACCATGCTTTATTAAGGTTGTTCATGTTAATTAAGGCATCAATTTATGCCTTACGTAATCGTGATTAAGGGCGTTATTGGCATTAGTAAATACGGTAATAAGCATTAACTACCAGTTAATTAACAGTTAATTACTGATAAATAATCATTTAGGTCATGTTAATTAAGGTATTCATTTATGCCTCACGTAATAGTTATAAATTGCGAAAACATAAAGTTGGTTGTTACAGCGCCACCTTGAGGTCAACGATTGTCATTTTGTGTGCCGGAGCAGTGGGGGGAATTTGCAACGTAGCTGCAAATTTTGGTCAGGTTTGGACTCAGTTTCTTCTGCACAATCACTTTTAACATAGAAAAATAATACGGAAGAAGAAGAACCAGAACAAAGACAAAAAGGTTCTGCGCAGCTATGCTGCTTGGACCCCTAATTATCTGATAATTAGCTACCAGCGTGAAAACGTTGTGGGGCTGAAAAGAGTCAAAAGACCAAAACGGCACTAAAAAGGAGAGCGTATTTGTCGGCAGGCCAGAAACACAACTGTATGCTCATGTTTCTTCATGTTCGCTGGCTGTATAAAGTGTTTGCTGAAGTCATAATATGTCAACATTGAGTTGTTATAAATGTGTGTTGATGTAAATAGACCTGAATGTGAGTGCATGTCCCCCTGCAGCTGAAATGGATGACGAAGTGTCGGATGCCATGCGAAAGGAGGTCTGCATCACAGAGCAGACTCAGTACTACTTTGAGACCGACGTCGTGTCTTTTAGAGGCTCATTCGACTGTGAAAACTGCTCCAGGTAAAACCGCAGTACACCTTAAAACCTTCTCGGCTGCCCAGCATGCACTTACACACACTCAAGTTTGTATCCATCAGATCCAAATGAAGCGATCTCACTAAGGCCAGTAAATGTTTAAATACCATAAAGGCGAAGTCAAGTCGAGAGCATGGACCACCGTCCTGGCGTGTGTGTGCGTGTGTGCGTGTGTGCGTGTGTGTGTGTGTGTGAGATATGTACAAATATATATGTGTAGGTACGGTGTTTTAAGGCCCCCTCGTGCCGGCTAATGGAGTGCCTGCCCGCATGCCGCGCAGCGTTCCTGCACATTAGCGGCACACACGTTTCTTTTTAACGACTGCCATAAAAAAGCAGAGAAACTTATTTGTGCACCAGCGACATGTGGGTTTCAGTAAACTGCTCGGAGGACAGTGGGGTAGCACAGCAGGTTTGTGTCCCCTCAGGAGTAAAAGCACTTAGGGAACTTGACTGAGCGATCCACAGTGTGCTTTTCATGGTGTTTACACTTCAAGGTTGTCTTAAAGAATAAAAGGTCCCCGGGGTACTGCTGAGTCATCTATGGGGAATAATTAGTGTCTACTTTTTGTAGCTCTTTAGATATAAAGACATGTAAGCAGCAGACCAGAATCACTGCAGCTTCTTTTCACCGCTTTCTGGTTAAATATTCAACTTTCTGCATCTCTTGTGAGTATGTTTCAGTGACATGGTCTCTTTCCTGGACTCCAGCCCACGTGTCAACAACTGCTCTCGTGTCTCTTGTGTGTCTGCTGCTCTGCAGGCTGTACCACGCTGAAAAGCTGCCCAAGACGAACCTGGTCTTCATCATTGCTGATGCAAAAGGCACCTGCACGTCATGTGACACAAAGCCGTTAATACAGGAGGAGCAGCAATGTATCCTTTTACCTGACACAACTATCATCTGGCTGAGAATCGTTGTGTTTGATTCAGTGAACAGATGTTTTACAAAGTTTGTGCCTTTGACAAGATAATAATCATGGATGGATGCTGATAATTACAGAGAACTTGCAGTAAACATCAGAAGGTTCCTTCTCCCAGCTTCTGTAAAATGATTGTTTCCCATCTTTTATAATTCTGGCTACTCACTATTTCCCTCATTTGCGTCTTCTAAATCCCACAGCCATAATAATGAGTGAGCATTTCCATTGTAATTGACATTTACAAATTGGCTCTGAATTCAGATCTGCCTGCACCGAGTCTGCATGGCAGATGGTCGAATGGGACAGGGCTGCTGAATAGCTTACAAACAAATCTGTGATGTTCTCTCAAACACACAGGGCTGTGGTCAATTAGAGATGAAGCCTGTTGGAAAACCCAATGCTCCAAAATGACTGCCACATCATCGAAATGTTGAGCAATGTGCTCAGAATCCAAAAAGAGGGTTTTAATTGTCTTTCCACTGATTTTTTGGGGCACTAATCAAAAGTATATTGGCCATTTTTCTTTTGTAATCGGGATGTTGTATTTAACAGTTTCCTGTTGTAACTGGAGTTAAGTGTCTTCTGGAAAAAGCACCGTTTGTTGCTGCCGCTATGGATGCAGAATCCCTCAGAAGTTGTGTCTTGTTTCCTGACTTTATTCCTACAGCTAATGGGCCTGATCCCTGCGAAATGGCTCTCAATCCTCGGTACAGGAAAGGGCCCGCAATTTGTTTGGATAATAACGAACACGTAAGTTGCTCTCATCAGAGCTGGATGACTTCGGGTTGAGAACTGAAAATTGATCGGTCCGTGTAGGGTTTCCTGTATAATATTACCAAGCTGCTTCACAGTTGAGGCAGTTGATATGTGCTTATTCACACCCAACATTAGCATTCACTTATGGACCTGCATCTGGACACCTGGCGAACAGGAGTCAAACATTCACTCTCCTCGTAGCTCCGTTTTGGTTTTCATTACCTCCTGGGGGAAATATTTGGCTCCTCAGCTGCTAAATGTTCTGCTATGTTCGCTATATAATCACTAAATGTCTATGTGCGGTTTGGTGCGAGTCAGGTAGCGTACAGTGAGTTTATAGGAGCCTTTTCACTGCAAACAGCTGTCTTCAGGAAAGAGGAAATGCCTCTTATAGTGTGAAAAGCATTTTTCCTTATAGTTTTTTTTTTTTTTTTTCACTTTTTAATGTTTCAAAATCAGCAACTTGATCTGTTTTGACTTTTTTTTTTAACCTGGAAATTAAGAGGTAGGAACAGCAAGATTTTAGGGACCAATTAAAAACAAAGACCAGAAGGATTTCGCCCAAGTTTATAAAACTTTTCCTGGCCAAAGTCCAAAATCCTTAAGGTGCTCTCCTGATATGGAAACAATAACTCAGTGAAGAAATCCTACCCATGGCACCTTTCCATCACTAATATCTTTACATGGTGCATGTCACTTCTTTTTTTTTTTTATTTATTTTGTATTTTTTTCTGAAATCCCTTAAAAGCTGAGTGTGTGTAGGTTTCCCATGCAAAGATAAACAGCCGGCTGTTACTCGACTTATGAATAACTAAGCTAAACAAACACTTTTTTGAGCGGCGCAGAATCTTTGTGTGTGAAACCTCTGTGCTTGAATGCTGTTTGTTTTCACTCTATAGTCTTTTTCCAATGTCAAACTGTGTCAGTCCTAAAAATGAACTCTTATGCCTGCACTGTCTTGCTCACTCACACACTCTCTAATGCAAACACCCACCCACACACTAACACTTTCTCCTACACTCTTGTGTCTTAAGGGAATGCATCTGTCTTGTACCACTATTTGTCCACTGAATCTGATTTGTTGTGCCTTTTTCTGCTCCTATTTGCTTTCTAACTTGCTGACTAAGTGGACCTTTTTGCTGCATGATTCTCTTTCTCTCTGTTTTCTCTGTTTCCTGCCTTGTGATTGGCTGTTGATGGTTAGGATGAGGCCATGTGCCGAAGGAGCGCAGGCTCCCCATTGGCTTCCTCTCTGCTCATGTTACTGCTGCCACTGTTCATGTGCTGTCTCGGGTCAGTCCCATAACACAAGCTCTCTCACTCATTAACATGTTGTCATTATGTTATACTCAATCTAACGGTCTGTGGCTTGTAGCTCTTTTGCTCTCTTCCCCCTGATGTTTCTCTCCTCAGTTTGTTTTCCTCTTACTTCCTTTCCTGTTTTTACATCTCTGCTTTGTCCCACTACCTAATGTCTTTTGCTATTGTTTTCCCACACGTATCCTTCTCACCTGTCACTCTCTCTCGTACTATACCACCATCTGTCTTCACCTCCTCCAACCTACCCCTCCTTCTATTTCTGTCTCTCGTCAACATTTTCTCCGTCTCACCTGACTTTGAACTTCAAGCCATGACTCTTTGTATCTTACCCCATCTATCATTATCTGTCTCCAGCTAAAGACTCCAGTGTCTCTACTGATTACTGATGTATACAGACGCGAGCAAAAACTGACCATTCACTTCTCATTTGCATCCATATTTCCATCTGTCTCTTTTAATATTTCTCAACTTATTTTATTTTTTTCTGTTCGCCAAAGAAATATCAAGGCAAGACATTCTTTCCCTTTTACCTCCAGATGCTAAGCGTACCGTGATCAGTTTAGGTCATATGTAATGGCTCAACATTTTCCAGTCAAGTATAAACAAGTAATTTTGGAGCTTTTTTATAGTCTTTGACGACTTTTTCGATCCCTGTATTTTTTAAACTGACCGTTTGCTAAGCCTCAGTCCTCTTACTTTGTGCTGCGAACATGCGACGCCTTTCAGGTTTTCCATTGTCACATGACAGATATACTTAAGTGCTGTAATATGTATGTTTACAATGTTAAAGTAGTCAGACGTAGACAAAACCTCTCACTATCTGAAATGACTGACACCTACAGACCTCACCATTTATAGCCTGCTAGTAAAAAAAAAAAAAGCAAACATAAGCTCCTAGAATGGGTTCAAAACACCACCACCACCGACACTGTCAAGATGTAAAAAAAAAATTATGGAAAATTATAAGATCAGATTTATTCTCAGACTTTCAGTGAAACAATTCATTCATGATAGCTTCTGAGACGAATTACCCATTGTGATGTCAAATTCATCACCTTGGGAGCAATAAAGTTCAGTAAGATAACGTCTCACCGCCAGAAATCTAATTTCATTCGAACAAACAAAAGCATCACAAAAGTGTTTCACATTCTACTATTTGAATTGGAAAGAACGCTGCTGCAATCTGGTGGTGGCAGTGACGCATCTCAGAAGCCAGATGAGGAATCTACACGTACAATTTATATCTCTGTTGATGTACGCCAGCTAGCTGGACACTAGAGCACAAGTTATGTTACAGCAGACCGATAAATCGATTGGTTATACACTTTTTTTTTTGTTGGTTTTGGAAAGTCTGGAAATTAAACACTACTGTCCAAACTCAGTAAATGTTGAGTTTGGCTCTTACTAAAAACCGCCTTGAAAACAGCTTGAAAGTCCTCCCGTTCCAAGTTCTTCTCGTTAAGCTCCGATTGGACAATAGCTGTTTGACGGAGGGGTTTTTAGCAAACGGACAGTTGAAAGCATTTAATTGTGTTGTTTTTAACAAACGGTAACTTCTCTTCTTTTCCTCCCTGCTTGGCACCAGGAGCAGGACCCTGACTGTGGTGGGGTGTCCGGCCTGAGCCCCTCACTTTGGCTAATGGTGGCCCTTCAGCTGGCTCTGCTCTGGGTTGTGACAGACTCCAGACACCATGCCATCCCATCGTGACCTCTGAACAACCAGATCATGCCCTGTAACTTCTCTCCCTCCTTTTCAACCAGCATGCAGCGCTGCCGCTGAAACGACGAATGCCCGACGAGGCGCGCTTGTAACAAACAAAAACCTGTGAGCCCCACATTCTGACAGTTTCTTCTCTTGATACCTTTATTTTCAGGGGTTTCTCAAAGTGATTTCACTGGGGTACAAGTGACGAAAGAAATGTATATCAGAAGATAATGATTTGAATGATAAGAAAGACCTCGAGCTACGCCTGTCCCTCGTCCCTTCAATGGCCCCTGCCAGCTGAGATTAAAGGAATCCAGAGATTAATTTTGATTGGCGACTTTCCGAACTTTATCTGGCTTGATGTCATTGATGAAAGCGATTGGACTGCCTTATATTATCAGAGGGATTTAAACCACGATGGAGGGCCTTGCTGTTTATTGAAGAAGTTGAGCGGTTTTATTCACCACTGCCAGAAACAGCGCTGCCCTTTGCAAAAGTGTACTTTATTTTGAATCGATTGCCGTGATTAGTTATTAGTTATTTATTGTTTTTTGGGGGGGGTGAGAATTTGGCTACGATTTCAGTCAGAGACGCCAAATTGTTCCACCACAAGCTCTCTGCCTTTCCTTCGCCTCAGCTGGGTTGTCTCAGTCCCAGAACATTTTCACAGTGTCTCTGAGGGCGTCGTCTTCGCTTCGCCCCACTGTTCTTTCATGTAGATACTGCAGTGTGGAAATCATGTTCATTGTTATGTTTATGCACAAAAGCCAACCCTTCTACTGCCACAGAGCGCTTGTTTCAGAGTGAACGGATTTTAACTTTATGGCTGATCATCTACAGATCAGCCCTAATCAGGAGTGGTAAAACGTACCTGGATTTTCTGCAATGGTGTTGGATTGCTCTGGGGAAAACTTAGTTGCCATTGCGCGCGTTAACCCATCTGGATGAGCCTTGCCGCTGTCCTGTGCATGCTCAGCGGACTAAATCTCTAGTGCCATGTGGACTGTGTGACTCGGACAAACCCATTGTAGTCTGTGGCTGCTGAATGGAAGTGAAGAAGTGTAGTATTTAATACTTTTACTATTTATTTGAATGACGTGTCAGGACAGTATTTTACTGTTTGTTTTATTGCCACCATGAAAGAAACTGAGTAAAGGTTAAAAGAGAATTTGTGTTTGACATTTTGGTCAACATTCGGTTAAATAAGGAAAAAGGTGAATTCTTCATTACTGCTGTCACTTTTTAAATTAAATGACTACTATCTGCACTGCGATTCAAAGTGCAGCTGTTAGTCGTCTTTGAGGTTTGGTCTCCTTGCTGAAGCCTCTATCTCTGTGTAATCGTGAAGTTCCCTCCTGCAGTTTATTCTACTGTGATATCACCAAGTGAAAACCATTTTTCACTTCTGCCCTATTTCACTTTCCCCAATATACGTTCTTCTTCGTTCATTTGTGTGTGCCTTCTTCTCACATTAGCTACATATATAAGACATGAAGTAATAAAGAAAATGTGCTTGAACTACTGTAGATGGTTTTAGAGAAATAGTGTCATGTTGTTTGCAACAGTTAAATAGATTTATGTTTTTTGAAAAACACACTTACAAGTCAAACCACTGCTTCAGAGCAAAAAAAACATGCCAAAATAATAAACAATAACACACTTCACAGAATCAAAACTGGACCCTTAAACCAGCGCAATGTCAGAGAATTATAATTACGTGATGAAATTCAGGATGAAAATATTCGGAACATGAGGAAAACAACTTGCCGTATTGTTGTGATTAATTTATGTTTGTAAACAGACTTGAGGGTTAGTTGAATATGATGAAATAAGGCAGGAAAGAATTTGTCAAACTAGGCCGTGATCATTGAAAACAGTTTAAATCTTTGAGATAAAAAATGACAATTTTAGTTAAAACAGCTGCACTCGAATGGTTTGTTTTGCTCTGCTGTCAATGACTAAACATACAGTTTGTTCATTTTTTAAGTGTTTGTTGGTTTCTGTTAAGAACTTACAATCACATGTTAGAATAATTCTTCTGATTGTTGCTTTTCATATCTCATTAGTTCACAGAGAAGGCAGAGATGTGCCAAGGCAGCAACTGTTGTGTGACTTGTTTAGTGATATCAGATACTTTATGGATACACTCCATGGTTTTTCTGCCTCACTACATCCCAAATCACCAAATATGCTTCTATGACGAACATTTACATCAAATGTTGCACTTAAACATTTGAAGATTCAACAGTTGTCAGCGTTTGGCATTGAAAACATCAACACTGAAAGAAATTTGAGAATGCAACACAAACCACGAGAACAAAACCAGGGAGTGAATCTTTTTTTTTAAAATATATTTTATAAACACGGCCGGATGTTTGCAGGAAATTACTTAACTCTGCGGGGAAGAGAAAACCACATAATTAAGCTATGTGCGTCGTATTACTACCAACATTCACCCTCTTCCGAATTCTTCCTTTAGCTAGATAATTACATCATACTGAATAATGTCAGCAGGAAGCATTCCCCCAATTCAGATCAAAGAATGATTGCTTGTCAGGCTCCACCATCAAATCATCATTAAACCAAAACCACCATCATCATCACCAGTAACTTTCCAAGTAGTCTGAAGTGCAGTTTTTACTCTTAATGTTTTCCTCTATCTTTATCTATAACCTTCCAACAAAAAACAATGTGGTGAAACTAACAATGGTATTTATGCTCCTCATTTACTAACACTCAAGAATATCAAGTGCCATATACAGTAGGACTCTTATTCTCTTGTGGAGAAACCTATTATCGTAATACAACATTTATGCAATGTAACCAGGACAAGATGTAAGTCTCATAAATTGTTTCCCTGTGCTGCATGGTACTGGCTGATAATTTAAACAAAAAAACAAAAAAAATCCGGTGTGCTCCTGCTTTAGTGTGTAATTTTGGGAAGCGTAATATCCTGGGTGTCAGGCATTTGTTCATGATGTAATAAGGTATGATCAGCTAATACTGCCGTTCTCTCAGGGGTGACAGCATTTGGCTCTGCCCCGAGTCGACCGGAGAAAGGGAACCTGATTGGCCAGCACGATGTTTGAATGCACTATTTGTCACTCTTATTTAAGTACCATACCAATGATTTGGCCTGTTTCCTACAAATTAATGAATGCTTTACATTACTACCAATTATTTGGTAAACTATGTCGTAGTGTTTGAGTAATGTTTTCCAGCGACGGTCGACTAGTCGGTTCACCACTGACTGAAATTGCTTAACATCTATTGGATGGTTTGCCGTTAAACTTTGATTAAAATTTTGGATTTGGTTCCGGGGGAGACCATCAATTTCAGAAAAACACAGAAAAAAGTACATCCAAATATCAAATAATTGGAAGACGGTCAGTAGCAGTGGTAAAGTATACATGAACTGTAGTTATTGGGCTTAAAAGCTGGCATGGTCATTCAAGTCATTTTGGGCAGAGAAGTAAACAGTGAAACTTCAGATCACCTAAAATGTTCCAACCGGCTCCTTTAGAAACACAAAGAAAACAATGGAGAAAGAACGCGAGCTCCATACGTCATCCAGATGATTCATTCTATTTTCAAGTGCTACAATCAGATGCTGTCACCTCAGGAATAATATACTCGCGATGTGATATGAAGTGTTTTTGATTCTGTTGGTGCTCTGTTTGGATCGTGTGGGTTGGCCTTCTGATTTCGGGGATCTTGAGGATTGCTTAATGTGTGTGTGTGTGTGTGTGTGTGTGTGTGTGTGTGTGTGTGTGTGTGTGTGTGTGTGTGTGTGTGTGTGTGTGTGTGTGTGTGTGTGTGTGTGTGTGTGTGTGTGTGTGTGTGTTTGTTTGTTTGTTTGTGTGTCTGTTACCTAGCTGCCACTCTTCGGCAGATGATTGGCAAGCCTGTCAATCAATCTATCTCTGCCTTTGGTTTTCACGGCAGGCTCTCGATGGAGGCATCCACCCAGTTCACACCTCACCAGACTCTGCTTTGGAGAGGGTCTTGGTGGGCCTCTGTCAGTCTCCCTAGATTGTGCTTTAATATGTTACACTTTAGTGGAACTTGATTCTCCAGAATCAGTCATGTAAAAAAAAAATTAAAAAAACTAAAAAAAACTGTACAAAACCAATGTTGTTCTCAACAAAAAGACAAAAGAACAATATTTATAATCCCGGGGAGGAGGAAGTGTTTATTCATGTGCAAATGAGGTATATTCAGAATAAAAGTTTATGAATACTACGTGTTGCATTGCGTTTCGACTTCTGGCTGATTTCTTTTCCTCCCAAAATGTCTGTTTTTTTTTCCACAGCAGATCAGATTTCTTTTACCAAGTTCTGTCACATTGCCAGCACACATTTCCCATCCAAATGTGTGTGAGAATGAGGAGGAAGCACCCCGAGTTTGCTCTCCCAGTGTCTAGCCAACATCAGAAACTGACGTCCTGCCAAAATCAACAATGTTCAGAAAAAGAAAGGAAGGATCCGTAAGTCCAGCCACATCTCTCCACAACACTGAATTTGGCTCAAGGACATGTCTATTAACAACGGTGCCTCTGGTCATAAATTCACGGCAATTCCTGTTTTACCCCCGTTGCATGTTGATCAAATGGTAAGTGAATTTCTCGTTAACGCAGTCCCCTTTGCACTTGAACCTGAAACCAGCTGTGCTCAAGTCCAGAGTCTTGGAGTTACTATTCCTCACTGCCCCCTGAAGACAAACCACTGGCTCATTTTACTCTTTATTATGGACGTTAATACTAACCCCAGTTCTGTATGGTGTGCTGCTAAGACATCAGGAAAAACTGAAATCCTTCAGGTGCTTGGGGAAACTTTTAATAAGACCAATTATGATGTCTTTAGTATTTATTTTTAATTTAAGAAAATAGCCTTTTTTTTGGTGGTTGCACAGTTGAACAACTGTATAGAGACCAATAATGCGAAATTGTGTATTTTACAGAGCTTGTGACAAAAATTGATTGCAACTTTAGGCCATTTTAGGCAAGTCTGGACTATGAGTACAAACTCAAAATATAATTTATTGTCATAGTAATGCAAATGAATTAAAAAGCACATCTCAGTCCCAGAGCTCATGAGCACGTCTGTTACATTTTGTAACCATAGCATATTTTTCTCCGTGTGTAATCTTGTTTTTTTAATGCATTCCACGAGTGAATATTGTACGAAAGATTTATCATCATGCCAAAGGCTGTGTTTTCCGGTGACAGCACGCCATCTTTCTTGGACTCCGTTTTTTTTTTTTTTTTTTTCCTCTTCCTCTCCAAAAGTGTTATTCCTTGTCTGTCACAGATGAGTTGTGATGTCAACAGCACACGGTGGTTTTCCTGCCAGAGGCTCTGGACTTCGCGTCTGGCAACAAGATGACCCTGTTGGTTTACACTGAGAGGTCACTCCTGTTGTGTTTTTGATTGTTATCCTAAGTCTCCGGGCTTGCGTCCCTCTGTCACTGATTGATATCTGGCCTGAAGTCCCGTAAGTAAACGGCCTCGAGAGTAAATAGGGAAAGTTTATTGTGTAAGTAATTACATTTGTAAGTATGAACAGTCCTCTCATTACAACCGCAGATTTGTTTTTCCAATATGGGCCTTCCAAAGTCTATAGAGATGGTGTCACATGTCATCTGTGCACTCGGGTGAACATTTAGGTGCTTTACAAAATAGGATCCTAAACGCTCGGTGGGGAACGGTCACATACTGTAGTTTACCGCTTCATTTATATGCATGTCCCACTCTCCAAACCCCCCCCCCCCCCCAGTGCTTACTCGTGCATTCCTCACAGTGCTAGATGAAGAAGATATGGCTCCTGTGTTCTCCTTTCCTGTCCCGTGGAAGCGATCTTAAAGAGTACGACTGGTTTTAGATTACTGAAGAATGCATTGTCTCCACACAGAACCACGTTTCATTCCCGCAGACAAACCCAGCTGACCACCACAGAGAAAGTTTTGTTTATGCACAGATGCAGGCCACAAAGGATGCAGTAGACGCATGCTTTTAGGGGAGAAAAAGAACAACTTTGTGGGTTGAGGTTGCAAGAAGAAACAGCATTTTGAGCCTCAACTGACAACAAAGAGCGAGGATAAGCCCACCAAAGCATCGTTAGGGTTTTGTTTTGTTTCCACGTCTCCTGCCTTTCAGCTCTTTTTGTGTAGTTTTTAAAGGTCTGTGCTCAGAAGGGACATCTGTAACCACCCCGATCCCCAATGAAGTTCATACTCTTTCATTTAGGTTGCAAACACCTCATAAAGGCATTTGTTTGGCAAGGGCTCAAAACCCAATCACAACTGGTCATAAATATGCTGTGATCCTTACAAGGCACTAGGGGATCCCATTTAAGGGAAGCTGAGATTGATCTGTTTTGCATATCTTGTTCTTTTTTTTCTTCTTTTTTCTCAGTGCCTCTGTTATTCAGAAAGTCTGTGCCCTGAGGGTCGGCAGTCAACTGCATGCAACTCTTTACATTCTTATGCTCTTTTTTTTCGATATTAGATTACGATGGAGGAGATTACAGTAAAAGTATGGCTTTCTTTCATCATGCACAAGCAGCTCCTGGTAGCCCATCATTTCGAGAAAACATATCGGAACGAGAAAATCCCTGTGATTACGCTGCAGCTTATGCAAAACACTGACACAACATCCGCCCTTATTTATCAGTTCTTATTTTTCATCACAATGATTACCACATGGACCTGCCTGATGATTTCATGCCCATCCTTATACGGTGAGATAAGCAAGTTTAAATGCAAAAGAACCACCATTAGGGTCGCCGACACTGGTCGCTAACTGGTCTGCTCTTCAGTGTGGCCGAGCGAACCAGTATTTCCAAACTATAATCAGAGCGGAAAAAAACTGAAGCTGTGAGCAAAGGTCTGCCAGAGCCAGGCCAGAAATGTTGAGAATATGATCGAAATGTTGAGAACTCTGTTGAAATGTCGTATGCTTTGCAATACCGATAGATCAGCATTATTCTTGACATTTTTAATTTTTTTGTAAATACAAAAAAAGAAAAACAAACCATGTCCCATTGCATTTTAATGTGCATCTTTACATAAGAAGTGCAGCAATTAGGAAGGAGATTTTGTGGTTTTCACTCTTCACGCAAGGTGCGATTTCAACTTGAAACTTGGAGTATAGAAAGCCATAAATTGTCAAAGTAACAGTGTTATATTTTCAAGTAAACAAAATTGTCTTATAATCAACCTCAGAATAATTATTGTGTAAAAACCCTGCAATAATGTAATTCCTTCAAAAACATTATCAAAAGAAACTATTTAAATCTTCAAAAGTAACTCGAACCACCAGAAAAAAACAAATATCCAAACATTTTTCTGGGAATACTCAAAGCCTTTCCCAAAACAGCTACAGCTACCATTATCCTCCACCTGCTCTGTTGTTTCTGCACCACTTAGGGTCTCCTGTCGGGAGTTCTGTTACTTTGTGACTCATTAATGCATTCACTTTGTTGTAATTGCTGCAGTCTGGTAGCATTGGCTTTTATTCCTTTCATGTTTTTTGGCCACAGAGAAAGTGAGGCGAACGCGGAGGCCCCAGCTGTATCGGGGGAAAAACAGCAAAATAAGCGCTGCAGATGCCTCATCTGGCCACACAGCGTCCAGTACCAAGAGGTTTGATGTGGTTTTCGAATCACCAGCATCACCCACGGTTCTGCATCAGCTGTCCTTGACTGGAAATATGAGTGGTCCTTATCTCAGGGGAGAGCAGAACAGGAGAGAAAAGAGAAGTGCACTTACGAAGATTTGCAGACAAGACGGGACGTGAAAAAGAAACAAGCTGTCTAAACGTTGTATTTAAATGATGGCGCCTGAAACAAGAGAAGTAAATGTTGAGTTAATCTTCAAGCCTGATGGAAGAATTTAATTCTCCCCAATCTGTTTATAGGTTTGTAGGCTGGTTTATAGTGAGATATAATATAAATAGAACAAAATCATTAAGATCACAAACGAGATTCCATTTATTTCTAGATCTTATTGTATTGTAATGGAGGCAGCAAAATCTCAAGATTTTGTCAAATTAATCCAAAGCTAATTTATCTGCATTGCTAGATATCAGGAGAAGTAGGCCAGCAAATCTGTTTTTGTGTAAACGGAAGCAATGATTCCAAAACTGTGGGGCATGTAGGGCCATTAGGGTTTGGCTCCAAAAAGCCTCCGGCTCCATCGACTCCCATTCAACTTTTCTCATGAAATAGAAGGTTGATCAGGGTTTTTTTTTCCACATGTCATATGGTGTCATTTGCTGAAGTCACTCCTCCTCATTTGTTTTCTGGCATGCCATCTGAAAATAATCCCATCAATATTTAGATATTAGGCCTCGAAAAGCAGTATGTTTTGGGGCACGTCTGTTTGATTGACAGGCCTGCGGTGCAGTCAGGTTTCCGCTATCGATGGGCTGGCGTAGTGTCGGATTGAGTCAGATCCACCGCTCGCTCGTCCCCAGCTCGTCCAAATATGCTCACTTCTAGCTCCAAAAGATGGTGACGGACAAAATTTGAATTCGAGGCTTCATAATGGCACTTCACAAACCAATGGGTGACAAGGCTCCACCTGATGGTATAAAGGGCTTTGAGCTAAAAGGCCTAACAGTTCTATCCCAAGTCTAAATAGTTGTAATTTGCTTTCATTTTGTATGAAAAAGACAGTAATTGTAAATGCACATCGCCTACAATGTAAAAATCAGCTGTTAATCAGTTGACTATTTTAGAAATACAATTTAACTTTGCTTAGCCACGTAGGGTGATGTCACGTCCAACATGGCATGACGCTAGCGGACCTGGACTCCTCATTCGTTATGGATTTTTTTTAAATGGCTTCAAGGTTAAAAAAAAAAAAAAAAAAAAAAGCTGGGAAACAAGTGACAAGACTGGATCTCACGTGTCAGACAAATGTTTTAGTGCCGAAGAGGAGTCAGAGTCAAGAGTAGAGCCTCTGAGTGGCGTCACTTCAAGTAAAAGATTTTAACATATTTGGGGATTTTGAAACATCAGCATTGTATTGTTGTTTCGGGGCCTTTCTGAGGCTACTGTATGGTTACGTTAGTGAATTTTATTTGATGAAAACTTGGGTAAATGGCTTTGATACATAGTGGCACATGCAGAGGTTCTCAAACTTGAAAAGTTGACTACTCTAAAGGAGCTTTCTTTTTGATAAGAGTAAATTGCTTACAAAGCAGTGATGCAGCATGAATCAGTCATACAAACTGACTAAATAATAGCAGTAAATTGGATTCTTTATGATTTGTCAGCATCTTCATCTCCCATGCTGTGACTGTTGTTGGACTCTGCAGCTGATTGCCTTACTGACCGACTAACACACCAAACGAACAAACTCAGCCCCAGAGTCTCGAACAATGACTCACTTTGCTAGACTTGCAGTCGTGATGACTCTTAACGATGTCTCTTCTTACACAGTCAGACACATATCAGATAGATCAGATACAGCTCGGTTACATAACGCAGACACACTCGCAGTCAGGGCAGACATATTTATCCTGGTAGAGTGTGAGTTATTTCCTCCGCCGCGAGCCCCAGGTGTCTGATCGGGACAGCGAGTCAGCGTTTCGACTGTGTGTAACAACACGGAGTGATTAAGCGGCGAGGTCTGGCACACGCAGGAAGCTGACTCCCTTAAAGATCTTCTGACACGCCAAGCCCCATCGACTGTGGCTAAATTAACAGCTGCGTCTCGCAGCTGGAGCGATATGCAGATGCCCTCATTTCTACAAACACTCACACACACACACACACACACACTATGACTACAAAGCGGATAAACCTTTACACCTCCATATACTTGTAAGTACAAACATACTTTCCAAAGCAAAAGTGACTCCCCTGTATCCCGTGCAGACCACTCAGGCAAACACACACTTAACAAACACACACACACACGTGCGGGGAAAGAGGAGAAATTACAAGCATGCAAACAAGAAAGTGCAGAACCTCTCTCACCGCAAACATCAAAAGGGCTGGCATGTGGAGAACCTGTGTGTGTGTGTGTGTGTGTGTGTGTGTGTGTGTGTGTGTGTGTGTGTGTGTGTGTGTGTGTGTGTGTGTGTGTGTGTGTGTGTGTGTGTGTGTGTGTGTGTGTGTGTGTGTGTGTGTGTGTGTGTGTGGCACTCAGGTAATTAGATGTTGAGTAAGTGCAAATGTGTCTCAATGAATAATTAGTGCATCTGAAGTGAGAGAGGAAAGTTTCAGAAAGTAAAGGAACAGTTTCAGGATTTTATATCTATATATATATATATATATTTTAAATATTTTTTTTTTTTTTTTTTTCCACTAAATGCTATGCTAAGCTAACCAGCTGCTGGATGTGGCTTCCAAAATTTCACACTTTGTATTCCTTCAGAATATATGTGAAAAAGAAGCAAGATAAGCTCTGTTGGAAGTGAAAAACACACCTGAGGACAGTTACATACATTATCTGAGCAATCTCTTGACAACAGTTAATCCATCCTCTCAAATTGACAGATATTAGCACAAGTTTGGTTTTGGTCTCTTTACAAGCATGAAAGTGTCAAAACTGGCAACTGTTATTCTGCTGACAGGACCACAGGGTAGGGCGCTCAGTCTGCACTAAGAAACAGCTCCGGCATGTAACTCCCTGTTAAACCACATTGTCATTCTTATATTTATATTTCTGCACAAAAGAAATACACCATTTTTAGGGGCATTTTTAACTTCGGACAGAGCTAGGTTTAGTGTTGCCTCCAGCGTCTAGTGTTTAATGATAAGTTGTGATGCCAGCTCCAGACATGAGATCAACCTTAACGTCAAAGTTTAGGAGTAAGACCACGGGAATGGATTTCCCAAAAGGTACCCAGAACTTCAAGCCAAGTGTACGTTCAGGTCGACTCCATGCCGAGTGATGATGGATCCATCAACAGGGCTGGGTGACGTTCACACTTGATTCCCAAATGACTCTTAACCGCTTTGTGGGCGGCTGCTTAGAGCGGTGCACGTTGATTTGATTGGCAGATGAGGAGCTACGCAAATTGAAAAAAACAATTAAAAGAAAAATTATTAAGATTGGAGCGCATGCTGCCAAATGAATGGAGCCTGTCTGCACGTAGGCAGGAGGCATTTCTGAGAGGTGAAATCCCGAGCAGCAGAATAAATAGTATATCTATGAGCTTTTTTTTACCAAAAACAATATATTCCAATGTAACCCCTTTGTAATCACCAATACTTTGAATAGTAACTATTAATTTAACTTTAATTTGCTATAATCAGACTAGAAATGCATTTAGTTGCCGTCCAACACTGTATACGAGTGTGTAAAGGCATGTCACCACTGAGGATGTATGGTAGTGCTATGTAGGCGTAACTGTGGGTGTGCGCACACGTCTGTGCCCCTCGGTAAGTGTGTGTCAGAGGCGTGTGTCTGGGAGGGGGTATAGGGTGGGGTGTTGTGTTGAAGGGAGGTCAAACCTCGGTCCGGGTAATTTGCCACAGGTGAAACCCGACTCCAGTCCAGGGGACCGGCGCAAGTAAACGTTTCAAAGCTGCAGGAAATCTATTAGCACCTGGCGGGACTCCCCGCACGCCCGATTCCGTCCTCTCCCTCCCCCGCCCTCCCTCCATCCCTCCATCCCTCCATCCCTGCCTCTACCGGCTCACCTCTCCCTGTCCCACCCTAGTTAATAAAGCCACACATGACCACCACACTCCTGCTGTGCCAATAAAGGCAGGGGATTAGTGTGTGTGTGTGTGTGTGTGCACGTGTCTATCTGTAAGCGTGGGGCGAGGTGTGCATTTACGCCTGTAATATGTGAAGCTCAGTGTGTGTGCGTGTGCGTGTGCGTGTGTGTGTATATGTATTAATGTGCATGCTATGTATTTGGACCTGTCCCTTTTACACACGTGGAGCCAGTTACCAGTCAATGAGGTGCCAGACAAGCTTGCAGCAGCTGCAGCACTCCAAACAATAGCTCATGATCCAGACACAGTAGGCTGCAGTCTCCGCTGAGTGCTGACTCCAGGTCAGATCAGATGTACCGCTGAAATCGCTGAGCCCATGTCAGTGTCCGGGTCATTTGAACTGTGGTCAGTGTGTTGTCGTTTAAAAAAAAAAAACTGACCAGTTACTTCGCGTGGTCGAGCCCAAATGAGGACAAAATACGTCGCCTCCTTTTATGACCTGCCTGCACTGTGTTTGCATAATAGCTGGATTTCACATAGAGCATCCAGATTGTCGAAAGTTTGAGCCAGTTATCGTTAATGTTGCAATGTTAACCACGTCAACCTTGCTTTCAGATTCCAGCAACTCCAGCCAGTCTTCTGTCAGACAGCCTCACAAACTTATCAGTTATTTCTCATCCTAAAATCATTTGCTCCTCTAAAAGTGAAGCGCCTCGTGGGAATAGACAGACATTAAACAACTCTGTTGTTTGTCCAAGTAGCATCCAAACTCCTGTGATGTGAGAACAAATAACATTTTAATTACATTTAATACTGTACGATAATACAACAGTGAACTACCTCTAGCCTGCATTATCCAAATGCCTGTCTGCAACATGGTGCATCAGTGACTTCTTTGTGAAACACTCTTAAGTACATGTAAACTTGCCACCATTATCAGACCGTACGAAAGATTTACACTGATGTCTGAGTGACAACCAGAAATAATGCCCCATATATTATTTGCGTGGTAATAATATAGTCATGCTTGCTTGAACAAAGTGCATGAAGCATGTAAGTCAACTTTGCAATTTAAAGGTCCAGTGTGTAGCATTTAGGGGTTTTTATTGGCAGGTATTGAATATAATATTTATAATTATGTTTTCATTTGTACAAAATCACCTGAAACTATGAATTGTTGTGTTTTCGTTATCTTAGAATGAGCCCTTTATATCTACATAAGCAGCAGGTCTTCTTCCACAGAGCGCGCCATGTTACGCCGTCATGTTTCTACAGTAGCCAAGAGGGGACAAACCAAACACAAACTCAAGTTTTGCAAGTTTTGCCGCCACCGTAGATTCTCTTAACACACCTGGAGGTGCAGGTGCAGGTGGAGGCTGAGGCGAGGAGTTCATTTGGTTGCAGTCTGCAACCCCCTCACTAGATGTCACTAAATCCTGAATGCAGCTCCAGTAATGATTTAAAAAATGCTGCATTTATCACCTTCAGGATTTCATTGGTGCTGAATGCAAATGGATGAGAAGGCTGTTACCTCACTGAAATCATATGGCTTTACATTTCTCGTCAGAAATACTGCTCTCTGTTATCAGGAACCAATAACTGACTTTGAGTGTGCATGAGTCCCAGAGGAAACATGATGATATTGAAGTTTAGCTGCCTTGGGGTATATTAGCTTGGCGCTGATTTCATGCGTGGTTGTTTTGGGCAGAACATCTGAGCATTTCCCTCTGATGATACAACTTTGGCCTGACATTGAGACTTCTGGTCCAGTTCTGCTTTCAGAACCGTTGTCATAAATTGCAACCTGTGACATGTTCTCATACAGATCGCTCTCCTGTGCGGTTTAGCGGTGTCCCTTTTAGCCAGCTGGACAAAGAAAACCCCGACAGCGAACACTGAGCTGTCGAAGCTTATCGCCCAACACAACCTCCAAACCAGACAAACCCAAACAGCCAAAATCCCAAATTAGAACGTTGGTTTACTTAAGCTCAAGAGTGTTTTTAGGACTAAATGAGCCTACATCTTTCTCTACCTGCGAAAAATCCGATTATTTAAGTCAACCGTGGAGCGTTTGGGCGGTCGAGAGCACGCTCGCTTGCTCACTAGCTAGCTCGTGTTCAGGGTCCGACCTAATTGGATTTATGTGCGGGAATGTTTTCCAAAGCCACACTTGTGAAATACCTCCACATCTGCTGCCCATTAGCGGTGGACATAACACACAACAGAGAGAGGAAAGCCCCCAACGCCTTGATTCATTGGACTGCAGCTCTGCTTTTATTGCAGCGGAGGAAAAAGGCTAGCTGCAGCGTTTCGGCACAGCGAGCGCTGCGTTATCTATTTCCGTCGTCTTCCTCCCCTGATCTCCATTTGATTTGTTTTCTCTTTGGTCGTTTAATTCATCAGTCCATTTGCTATCCCTTTGTCCAACCTGTTGCTCCCTTCACGTCTAAAACTGTTGGTCTTCTTGCAGCAGTTGTCTTTTCTCCTCAGGTGCAGCCAAATCTTCTTTGGAGGTTTTTTTTTTTTTTTTTTGTCTCAACCTTCAACTTTTTTTTTTACCTTGAATATCTCTCTTCCTCCTTAAGTCCATGCAACAGGTCTCATTTTCCATCTGCTGACCCGCCCCAGACTCCCCGCTCTTTGTGTTTCCGTGCCCAGTTCTCGGACAGTCATTTATCTATGTCAGTGTGACTTCCATCTCGAAACCTTTTTCCTTGTCACTCCCCAAGGCAAGGACGTCCTCCTGTTTCATCTCTCGATGGGCATCGGGAGAAACTAGCAAGGGGGTCTGACAACCCCCTGACCCCTCATCTGTCATCTGCAAGGGGAAAAGCACCCTCCTAATTGGGGGGGGAGGGGAAAGCGATGAGGGGTTGGGGGGCTGGTATGGAGGTTGTTATTCTAGTGTTGGGGGGGGGTCAGAGGTGAAAAGAGGGAGATCACACCGGTGATTAGCCTCCTTCATGTGCAGGAATGGAGGGAAGCAAGGACAAGGGGTGTGTTTGCTGGGGTGTAAAGTAATTAGACGGAAACAGGTAAAGTCGTGCTTTTAGGACGGTCAGTGCTGTTAACGATACCTGATGAGGTGCTTCCAGGTATCACTATCCACTGGGCATTTCAGTCCCGCTACAACTGCAGGAACACAGTGCAATTTCATGTATTCGTAGATTTAAAATTATGATTTTGGCCCTTTGAACTACACTTTCCTCAAAGTTTATAATATCAGTAATCAGAGACTCAAAGCTGCCAGCTGGATAAGCACATCATCTGCATGTAATGATGTGTTTATCTCCAAATCGCATATGTTGGCATCGTGCAGTAAGGAGCGAGTCAGAAAATGAGGCTGCTTGGTGGGAATGTTGGCAGGTGTTGGCCTCGGGAGCAGGCGATTTCAGAAACCTCCTCTCCTCCCCCCGTCCACCTGATGATGAACGTTACCTATCTCTGTAGATCTCTCTCCTCTGACTCCTTCCCCTTTACACTCATCTTTATCTCACCAGGCCATGAAATAGATATGTTTTGATTTGTGCATAAAGAGAGAGAGCAAGGTTTAAAAAGAGATGAAACTCCATTTAGGAGAAACACCAGCTCGATCGTTTCACAAGTCTTAGTCCTGTCAGTCCACTCGCACAACACCACTCTGGTTTTTCTTGTGATCATGGATTTTGACATATTGGTTCTTGAGTGCTGTTTTTTTTTTTTTTGTGGTGCACAGATCCCTCTCTGATTCTGCAGCCTTGTAATGTTTGCATGTCCCTCACTGTCCTGCTCTTCAGCCTCTGGATTTCTTCCTCACCGGGCACGGAAACTCCCACAACTCAAAATCTTAGCCAATTTTCATGTCCATTCAATCGTTGTTCACCGTCAATGTATTTCTGCCGGAATCGCACCGTCATGGGCGACGGCAACCTCTGATAATTGCATCACAATTGTGCGCCCCCGTTTACAAACTATGAAATACTTTGTGGTGGCATTCACACCGAAACCCGACGCTTGTGTGACTCACCTTCGAGAGTTTGGTCTTGAAGTCCAGTTGGACAATTCGTTGACTCTTTCAAACACAAAATCAACGTGGTCATAACCCTGGTTCAACTTTGGTTTGAAAAGGGTATAAATGTGTAATTTTTACAAGTACTGTATGGAGACATTATTCGTGGCATTTTTGTGGCAATGTGTGGCAAATCAAGCAAAAGCTGTATAAAGCAGTGATAACGTTTAAGCTACTTGTCAATCACAGAGCAGCCCTTCCCACAGACTTCAAGTTCTTCCTTTTAAGGTTTGGATTGTAAACTTGACAAAAACTGAACACCATTTTCTGGTCTGGAACAACTTATTCATGCCCCAGATACTCAAACAGAAGATGTCAGTCATAGAATAATTCTGGAGGAACCTGCTCCACGTTATCTTAAAAAAAAACACCCTCTTTGGAAATTGTAGCTGACTTTTTGTTGCTTTCAGTTTCTGGTACCTTTACTGTCCCAATGTCAGATCTGGATTTTAGGAGTGATTTCACTGGTGTCACAAAAGTGTCCTTTTTTCCAAGTCAAGCAATGGGATGAAATCCATGGTAAAAATCTGTTTTCCTTTCTGTCATTATAACGCAATGCAACTCCTTTTATAACTCTCTGGTTTTGTATCCTCCCACAGTTCTGCAGCACCATTGAGATTAATCATCAGACACAAAGCAAGAAAACAATCATTAAATTTATCTCTCAGGATTCCTTTGATGACATTGGACGGCTGCAATTTGTTCAGAGTCATCACAAATTAGCTGGAAATCATCCGGGAACAACTTTGCTATCTGATAAGAAGAAGCTTGTGGTTATACTTTTCAAGGAGTGAACCAGGGATGTTGTTCCTGGCAGTCATTAGTTGTATGTCAGTTACACTGATTACATCTTAAGTCCGCATTTAAATAAAATGGCTCATCAGTCATGTACATCATAGTGCTACCAAACTTCCCATGCTGTAATTAACAATGCTGCAGCGTGACTGACGTTTTGGAGTTGTCAGCAAAAAGCCTGGAGTGAAAAAAGTAAATCCTGGAAGGTAATACTCCCATTGCTTTGCTCTGTTATGAGAGAGCACTCCCACTTCCAACATCTTCTCCCTAGATGCATAATCAGCTGTCAAACCCAACTTATTTACTCAAGGCTTGTGAAGCACATGGGACAGGGCGAGCAGTAATTCAAAAGGTTCCAATCTACAAAAATGTACCCAAAGACAGATTTTCTGAGCGTCTGGATTTCTTCTTTGCGCTGACACTGATTGACGTTGCGAGTGTGATGTGTGCATGGTGAGCGGTGCAGCTCCGTGCCTGCAGCCAGGGCATATAGCCGCAGTTTTTCAGCCCCCCAGAGCACACACACACACACACACACACACACACACACACACACATGCACACACCTCTACACCTGCTGGTTACACTTCTGCGCACACACGCACGCAGACCAAAGGGAGGAAAAGGGACCAAAGAAAAATGAAATGACCTGCACGCGTCTTAATGAGGGAGGGCCGGGCGTCTGGCATTTACCTCAAACCATTTCTTCCCCCTGCTGCTCTCTCTGGAGGGCTTTAAGTCCACCGCCCGTTAACGGCTGAAGTGTGGATTTCCTGTCAAGTAAGGGTTAGAGCCCAACAAAAGTCCTGTACTCTAGTACCTAAATAGGATCACTTCCAGCTGCCTCTCCTAAACACACACACACACACACACTTCACGTCTTATAGTGTCCCTATAGGAATTTATACTGTGCCTGTGGTGCCCGTTGTTGTCTTTATAGTGTCCTTATTGTACCTTTACGGTACTTTTAAACTCCAGTAATCAATGTAAAATTTGCACAATAAAGATACAGGGCATCATAAATTTGTATGCTGTTAGTGTACTCTCTCCAACTGTATCCTCATAATGCAAGCGATACAGTTCTGAGGGCTGTACGAGGTCACTTACAAATGTACCATTGGAATATGCCATGAGTAGACTCTTGGCACTGTTTGTACCCGATATCTGGTTCTGCTATGAGGATTGTTTAAACAGGATGACAAATACTTCCTCAGTCCCTGACAGATATTTTTCATCTTTGTCAAGATTTGAATGTTATGAGAACAGTTGACCCTGTGTGTCTTTGGAAGAATATGCTGTCTCGTGATGTGGCACAGCAGGATTTGTGCAATCCTGTCTATAAGTGCTCCCCTTATTCACATGTTGGTGTGTGTATCAGCCGGTATCGGCAAATAATTAATACTAAGATATATTGCTGATGTTTACAACATAAATATATTTAATCAAGGGGACAACCCTTTCAATTATTAGAGTAACAAGACAAAAGTAAAAACCAGGTGTATGGCTGGACTGTGTTTGAAACATGAGAGGACTTTTGATTTGAAACATGGGCTTTTAATTTGAAACAGGTACAGGAAGTGGTGGCATTCTGTTGACCAATGTTTCCTTCCATTTTTTTTCTCATATGAATTGCTAGTTCACAAGAAATAGTAGACAATTAGGTTGTATTATCTGATTGAATATTTGATGGTAATGTTTTTGAGCAGATGCTGTACATGTTTACGAGGACAAACAGCAGTGGCGCTAACGTTAACTTGCTACTCCCGGCCTGGATTTAGTACTGGTTGGATAGGATTCCACTTTTGAAGCTCCGCTGTCATCACCTGACTCTTCCCTGTTCTCTTTGTACTTTTTTGGAGCCAGACCAATATTATCGTAGGGTTAATGTACTGTTGCTTTGACTAACCACCAACAGAGAGAAGCTTGCAGCCAAAAATGCAGTGCCTCCTGGGTAATCTTGTTTAATTAAGGCCATTACAAATCAATTGGATGACATGATAAGGAGAGGGTAGACGAAAGTACCAACAACTTGTGAGACGTGCCAGGGCACATGAAAAAGTTATGACACACCAAACAGAACAATCTGGGAATACCAGTTGCGTCGCGGTGCGTACCGGCCCACTCCAAACAATTATTCAATTTATTCTGCATATTAATCACAGAGAAGCAGTTTACAAGTGATGACAGATCTTTTTCACTCTACAACATGCGTGATTGATTGAGTGACGCTCTATTAAACCAAAGTGGTTTCTTTGTATCAGTGGTTCCAGTTGGCCAGAGTTCAGCGTTAGCAGGTGTCTTTCTTAGGAACACTTCAGATAATAGTGTAACTATTATCTACTTGTTTCCTATGCTTCATGACTGTGCACATGTACTCCATCAGGTATTTTGCAACCGGCTAATCCACTGAGGATACGATCAATACTTTGGGCCAAGTGCTCTTTGGCGGATCACGTAAATAATCCCATCTGCCTTTTCAGCCAAGCCAAAGCGAGGGGAGTGAGGGGAGACAGAAAGAGGATCTAGTCAAAGATATCCTTCCTGATGACCACCAGCCCAACAGGTCTGTAAATAATTTTTATGGCCCCAAGTCACAACGCCTCTACTACCATGTCTGGTTTAGCATAACCACCTGCTGTGAAAGGGTGTGCGCCTTCTAATGAAAAATATTTTATATCTTACCTCATTAATGATTATGTAATCATTTGCCTATGCTTCATAGAGCACTTAAACCATTCAATTGAAGAACTGTTGGGCTGCCAGGTCGCCAGTCGGTCAGAGGTCGTTCAGTTTATTGAAGTCAAGTATAGGGGGTAGTTAATCTGATGAATTGAAGAGCGAAAGACAAAGGAAACAAACCTATAAATCTATCAGTCAGTAGGGAGCTAAGTAGTGTTTGTTTTTTTTTGTTTTTTTAAATCGGTTGACGAAACAAATATAAAATATCATTAGACTTCAATATTTGTAAAATGCAGAAAATTAACAAGCAGGCACATCTGATTTTATTTTGAAAGTAACAACCGGAAGCTGTGTTCTTTGCTCCACAGGGCTTGACAGCAGTGAGGAGAGACGCTGACAGAGAGGAGCACAAACTTGAGTAAAAGGGGGTTGAACCGAGGACGTGCTGTTTCTTGGAAAAGTGGCATCTGTGTGAGGAAGGCGAAGTCTTCTGCTGATCATCTGCACTTCAAACAAGCAGCGGCTGTGTTCACTTCACCCGGATAACTAACCTGCTCCAAACTCACCATGAGGACAAACGTATGGATTTACCAAGCTTTGGTGTGTGTTGTAGTCACTCTTGTGGATACAGGTAAGACTTGAAGACCTTCTAGAGGATGTTAAATATCTGCATGTCTGATTAAATTTATTATTGAAATCCAATTGGTTTAATTCTCTGGATATTATGCAATAAAGAGAGAAATTGACAGCAGTGAAAGCCAAGAAACTTTGAATAAAAAAAAAAAAAAAAATATGAAACCAGTTAGAATTTTTTTTTTATAAATAGAAACTTCCATTTCAAATTTTTTGGAACAGGAGTTTGACAGTTGTGGTTTGTCTTAAATCAGCTTCTTGCTTACGTTTGAATAGGCAAGTCAGTTTTTGATTACAGATTATGAAACTGACTGACATTGAATGAACTTGATCACAAGCCATGTCTTGCACTGTTTGTGAAGCGTTAACGCTCAAGGCTATTTTCGTTTGTATCTCTGCAAACATTTAATAACCGCGTCGCATAATTATAAACTTAATGAGATAATTGAGGTGCTTTGCACCTTCTTGAACCCCGTGCAGGTCCAATTACTTCACTAGCGGGTGATTATTTGGGTATGGTTAGTGGTCTAATAATTAAGCGTGTTAGAGAATAATACTTCTTCAGGTCTGATCTACAGGTTTCTATTTCAACAATAAAGACGCGCAACGTGTCCAGACGCCTAAACCGCGCCAGAGTGCATCTGTTGATTGTCATGAAGCCTTCTACAGTAAATAGGTCATGGTCATGTCAGTAATAGACACTCCTGTATCTGTTGGGCTGACGCCAGCTCCAGAGAGGATGCCTGACGTGTCGCGATTTGGCAGCACTGCAGCGGCGCGGGGCGCACACACGACCACCGGTCATTTAAATGCATCCAAACGAGCTCCGTGCACCCTCCGCTCTCTCCCCCTCCCCCTTTTAGCTGGTGGCTTCAGAGGCTGTCCCGGCTCACATCCGCCCTGCTGACATGTCAGTGAGTAAAGCACTGAATCCTTAGTTAACCACCTCCAGCGGTGCCGACCCTGACCTCTGACCGCCCTGGAGCTGGGGAAAGTAACATGCGCGCGCCGGACTGTGGTATTCGTGCGTTTGTCCCGGTAGAGAGATAGAAATGGTGTGTGTGTGTGTGTGTGTGTGTGTGTGTGTGTGTGTGTGTGTGTGTGTGTGTGTGTGTGTGTGTGTGTGTGTGTGTGTGTGTGTGTGTGTGTGTGAGAGAGAGAGAGAGAGAGAGAGAGAGAGAGAGAGAGAGAGAGAGAGAGAAAGAGGGAGCGGGGTGTGTGAGGGGCTAACATCTGGCTGCTGAGCCCACTACCACATTTTGTGCTCTCTAAGCAGATGTAATGTCTGTTTAATTCCCAGACAGAGGAACACCTCTAACCTGCTACTTTCCTGTTATTCATGCAATACAGTTTTTCCTTAACACTGCCTTAAAATCGATATTTATCATCATTAATATTATTACTACATTTTGACATATTGCTATCCAGGAAAGCGTGACTAAATACTTATCCAGCTGACACAGAAGTTCTTTGCTCAAAGGCACCTAAGTGGAAGTTTCGGCGCGAGGTCAGACTGTCGGGTCTTTCACCTTTTTCCTTTCTACATTTTTCACTCTAAACTAGATACTTCCACTCTCAGCTGCCTCCTCTCATTACATCTCACCTCTCTCATTCACTGAGCACCTTTCATTATAATCGTCAACTTCAGCAAATGCTTGGGATTTGGAGATAGCAGCAGTGTGAGTGCAAGGAGAGGAAGAGACTAAGTGAAATCTAATTGAGCGGCCTGGCCAGACATCAGGGCTGGAACAACACAGTGATGAGTGCCAGATGTGGTCCAGCGGAGCCCAAACATTAATAACACGTCCTCCCCAAAAAACCATTTTCAACCACGAGGAGCCTCTAAACGCTCCACAGTTTACAATATCCTAAGTACACACACAACGTCTTGTGTCGGATCTTGGCACCGGAGCATGTAGCTGTAACTCGGTAGCTTTTCCTGTCTGATTTATATCGCACTTGCCCCTAATTATAAATCTAAAACTATTGTAACTGAACACACAAAGCATCCAAATATATGTCTGTAGCATGCAGAAAGTGCATTTACAGTCGTGCTCCGTTCTGCTGAGCAATGGGCTCTTAACTTTTTCCAGCATGGGTAAAAATGAATGATTTGTAACACAGAGGATTTAGACTTAAAATATGGTTTTGTCCCGCTTTTGAACCCAGTTTGTTCTCATACATTATGCCACATCTTTACAATGATAGAATTCTCTTTTGATGTACCTTCTCCGAAGAAATGGCTTTCAACAAGGGCCTATAAATAAAGCATGAATTATAATGTACCCTTTTGCACCTCTGACAGTTTCCCATTTTTCCACACATACTGTATATGTTTTCCAGTATGTGTGAGTGCCAACAGCTGAGGGACTAAAATTTGATACATAAAACGTTATTGTTCAGTAGAAATTATGAGTAATATCAAAGTTTTCCTGGCAAACAAGAATTCTGATTGCATCTTGTTTTATTCCCCAAAAATATAAATGTCACCCTTGTTGCCTAAAATGAAAAGGAATAAACTAAAAGTCGTTAAACAGCAGGACTTCGGGGGACACTGTTACAGAAAGCAAGATTTTGAAACAGGTTTCTGTAGGAATCAGGGATGTCTATTCATTTTTTTTTCTCCAATAACATGGATCTATGGCACAGAGTATGAAAAACTGTAGGAAAAAGCTGATTTCAGGCTCCTTCTGAAAGCAATAAAATATGAGATATGTTTTCATGAGCATCAAAGCTCTAGTTGAGGCACTGCAGCGTGTCAGCCTGTTGACAGACGTCATTCTGCTCTCTTGGCTGTCCTCACAGTTCAGCACCCGATCTGCATCTTTCAGCTGCCTTCGGTTTGAAGCCGGACTGTGGGGGAAATTTTGAGCTGGGCTTTGATCCTCGACACGTTTCATACTTGCGGCTTTTCTGACACGTAAACTTTGCTACCTGCTACCTCATCTAGTTTGGAAGGGTTTAAGCTCAAAATGCTTCAGCGTGTGTCAGCAGGGTGGACGCTGACATGCCAAACAACAAACACGGGGCTTGAAGCAAACTGTATTTGAAGGATGCTTTCATGAAACGCTGGCCACCCACTTCTGTGTACGACAGTGGAACGGTTTCATCTTTCCTCCGCCTCCTTCATGGCAACACGCTGAAACCAGTGTTCCGACCTCGTGCTGTTCAACAAGATCCTCTTCGTTTCCCGCTCCTTCGACAGCAGCAGCGAAACGTTGGCCCATGTCTTCCAGTGTTTGAGTGATGTATGACTCTTTGGTAATGTTGATGCAATGTGCAACTGAGAATCCCTGCCCAAACCAAACCAGGATGCTCTTGATTTTTTTTTTTGTTGAGCCAAATGCCATTAAATACACTGTTCCCAGTGCTCCCTCCATGCTTGGAACGCTCCCTGGAAATAATTTTCTGTAAAGTGCGTAAAGCACCATCTGCGATTCGCGCTTGTCAAAAACGGTGACCTTTTAGCTTAAACTTCATTTTAGGCAACAAAAAGGAATCACAAGGAGACAAATCTAGTAAGAAGGCGTGATGGGAAGCTACGATTGTGTTGTTGAGAGCAAGAAACGTTGTCAATGTTGGAGAACCCGAAGGCCATTGTGCCGCTTTGTTCAGGTAATTTGCACTGAGTGATTTTCTTCAGGCATCTCTGACCATCACAGTAGAACTGATGAACTGATGATAAAACTGACGCTGGGAGATGAATTCACGATGCACTACCCAGTGAATGTTAAAGATAATCACTTGCATTCTCTTGGTTGTTCTCCTGACCTGACACGACTTGGACAGTGATGTTCTGCCCCTCTTGAAATGTGATTACTGCTCAGAACATTTCACCCGACTCATTGCTTCATTGTCGCAGGTTTTCTGAAGCATTTCATGGGTCTCTGGCGAGTTCCCAGGTTTGACATAGAATTTGATTTGTGCCATCAGCTCAAATTTCAGAACCATGGTGAAATCACAAATGTTCATGTGCCGGTGGTGACAAAAACGCATAGCACGCAGGTGTTGATGTTGATAAAGCGACGTAACTTGGAATACTTACTCTTAAAAGTTATTGCTCCCTGCAAAAGGAACGGTTTCTGAAATTTTTGATTGCACCTCATACAGAACAGCAACATAACAACGGTCAAAGAATCAACTTTCAAAGAGCTGACCATTGGTTAACTTAGTTGTTGCAGGAGAACCTATGCAGTATTCACACAATATGGGATGGACGGCAGAGTTGGGAAGGAAAGTGATGTTAAGACTTGCAAGAAATTACATCATTGGGCTTAAGACAGCGAAATGATTGCAGATTTGGTCATGTAGAGAATAAAAATACTGTCTACTGACAACAGAGGAGTATATCCATTCAATTTGGCTTTAATTATATGGACTTTGGCAGACATGATCATTCATATTTGTAGCCTGTTCCTCTGTTTCCACTTCCACATTGTCTAGCTCCAAGCTGGATAAAAATCCATTTGCAACTTTGATGGCGATGTGCATCATCTCATATTGTGTCCTCTTGTCCTGCAGGTTGCTGCAGAAAGTCTCACCAGTTATTACAAAAGTATGAAAAGACGGAGAGCCACATGCTGGTTTGCACGGAGTGTCCTCAGCCCACGTTGGTACGAAACAGCAGCTCCCAGGAACACTGCGCCCGCAAATGCAAGAAGGTCAAGAAAAACGTCAACTGCAGGTGAGTTACGCTCTCTTTCTGTATCTCTGAAGTCCGGCACGTGGTTCCTTCACGGCCACTTTACCCTCCCTCCTCCTCTCCTTCTGTATTGAGTCATACTATTTACATATTTTGATTGTTTATCACTAGCTCATCTTCCAACTACTTCCCGTGTGTTTTCTACAGGGCTTTCAACTTTCAGAGGCACAACAGGAAATGCCACTTGCTTCCTTTTGACCGTTTCACCCATGGTGTGCAGAAGCAGGCCAACATCAACTTTACTTTGTATGAAAAAAAAGGTAAATGTCATACATTTTAGAGGCAAAGTCTTTTAAATGTGCCTCAATGCACTCCAGTGTTTTTCTCAGGAGGACATTCAGGTGCAGAGAGGGATTTGCACAGGCAAATCGTTTTGTTGGAGATTAAGCCCCTTGCGTCAGCTCCTCAGTTTTTAAGGTCTTTTGGTGTCTTTGTTGACACAATAAAAGTAACCAGTCTCCCCACCCCGCCGTTTCATCACTCCGGTGGGGAGAGTCGCATGCATAAACACGTAGAAGATCTTAAGTGCAGTGTAAACAAAAAAAAAATCATTGTTTACAGTCAGAGCGCAAAAGTTTCCTTGAGCTCAAGCTGTGGAATCTTGCACTTTAGAATCTATTGCAAAATTTACGAAAACTCCCCTCAGTGACATTTAATGAACCTCAGGGAGCTGTTTGTTTTGGGAACAACACACAAACTGGGACACACAAAATGTGCGCTGTAAAAAAAAGTTTCTCTGACCATACATGGGAAAATATATTCCAGGTGGCTGAGGCAGCGAGCGCAAATCAACGTTTAATCGGCTAAATTCTGTGTAAATTGGCACACAACGAGTACACATGGACAACTTGGATCAAAGCAAGAACACAAATTGATGGGGTTTTTTTTGTTTTTTTTTCATGCCTTTGCTCTCACTTAGATTATATAAGGGAGTGCATCATCGGCACCAAGGACAACTACAGAGGGAGGAGGTCTTGGACGAAGTCAAACATCACTTGCCAAGCGTGGTCAGATAATAACATCAATGAGCACACGTAAGTTCTCTCCTCTTAACTGAGAACATCAACACAAAGCATTTCTATTTGAGAATGGAGTGTGTTTATAAGAGTCACGGGTCACCTTGATGTGCAGAGCCTTGCCCAGCGGTCCACCTGTGGTTGCTTTTCAGGTCAAGATTGTGATAATCGTTCTCTACCAGATTCGTGAACCAACAGCCTTCAAAGCTCGCATCTCTAACCTTCAGGCTTCCACCACCTTCCTGGATGCTCCTTCTCTATTTCTCTGTGTCTGATACTGAACAGGCCTCAGCGCTTGATTTATCGTGGCTCAGTTCATCCCCTTGCACCCCGGGGGTTAAAGGAAGGTAGAGGCTCGGAGACAGTTGAACGTTTATCCAGAGTTAAGTCAGATTTCTTTCAACACATGCAGGGCTGTCCTCCCCGATGAGTTTTTTTCTTTGCAGCACTGTAGGCCATCAGGTGTATCCCAAAGATGTTTTCTCTCAGCTCCGGCTAGGCTAAGATCAGTGATTCTGTGCCAGCAGCTCATTAGCGGTGCTCATTAGTCACAAGATATTTTAACAGCGGCGGGGAGGCGGGGGGGGGGGGGGCGTCGGGGGGACGGAGTAATAAGAGTTTGAGGAGGTGCAGAGTGAAAAATAGAAGGGAGGTCGAATGAAAGAAAGAAGGCGTAAAAAGATTTATAGACTGAAGTCATGTTCTATCTGATGCCCAGCTGAGCTCACAAAGCATACGGAGAGAAAATACAGGTTCGGTGATTCCCGGCAATTAAAACAGACTGCTGTGTTGGTCCCTGCAGTCCTTCCCCGAGCCCCCTCATCACTTTCCAGAAGCAGTTGTTCACATTGGGAATCCTTTGTCATTGTTTATTTGACACACGGCCCCAGTCCTCTTCTCGGATACGGCAGTTTTTCTATCGTTCGGACTTGTCAGCAACTTTAAACTTTCAAAGGGTCAGAGGGAGCTTTACTTAAGGGAGATTTAGTGCCACCATGGGGTTACCTAACATGGGACTGTCCCGCTGTTTGAGAATTACCAGCATAATGAACCACGCACCATTTGACTTTCAGGTAACTATTATTTTCATGCTTGACCGCTCGCCGTGGGGTAGGGGTGATTTCTCAGGAGGTTCCCTTCCAGGAATGGGACTTCCACCTGTTGTCTATATTTAGAGCTCTGAAAGAAGTGTGTATTGATGCCCAGCCAAGCGTGGAGATTGGAACGGAACATTTCTCTTCATATTAATAATAATAGATAACATTGCAGTCATTTATCTTTTCCCTTTGGGACGTTCTTTTGTTTTCCTACACATTTCTACTGGAAAGTCAGACAGCACTCTCAGCTGCAGAAACACACCCCTGCAGCTTTGATTTGGTGTGTTAAAGAAAAAAGATTTGACGTTTGGAGAATAGTAAGTGTGAGGTTTATTTACTTCTTCCACTTACAGACATTTAATATGGAATCATTTCACTCTATCGATGAATGAGTAGGCATAATATGTTGGTCTCATTTGTTTAATTAGGTTCTCTTTATCTACTTTTTGGACTCGTGTAAAAATCTGATCATATTTATGCCAAACATTCTAAAGTGTTCACAAACTTTCAAGCACCAATTTACCTGTACAGTAACATGAATTAGTCAGGTCATATAGTTAGCTTAGATCAGCAGGAGGATTGGAAACAAGGACTGATTGTTAATTAGTGAACTTTAGATTTTGTTAGAGTTGGACAGAGCCAGTCTGACCGAGCTAAGCTAAGCTAACCATCTCGGGACTGTAACTTCATATTCAATAGACTGAATTTACCAACTGAACTGTCATTTTGAAATCTTGAATCTGGCATTTTGGTTGTTGCCATTTTGGTGTTTTGGTGCCAGAAGTGACCATGTTTGGACAAGAGGGCGGATCTGGGGAGGAGTGAGAGGTGGATTGGACTGAGAATCCACCCACACTACCAGAAACTGAGCTGCAGTCATGTCAATTAAACCAGACACGCCCCCAAAACATACTTCTCTTTAAGGCCTATTCTCGAATTTGTTACGGGATTATTGTCAGAAGAAGCACCAGAACACTAATCAGAAGAAATTAATTTAGCCAATGTGACCATTATTATTTAGGAAAGAAATATATTGACTTTGTATTTTATGAAAGAAATGAATCCTTTTTGAATTGAAGTCTATTGGAGCTAGAATTCTTTTTGGAGGCAGCCCCTAGTGGCCCCCAGTGGTATTGCACTTAAAGGCATTTCTGCGTGGCTTCACTTTTGAGACCCGAAATCGACATCTATTTTCATATGCAGTCTATGAAAATGACAGTGCCGCAGTGATTCCTCATTTATTAGAATTCATACAGTCTTGGAGTCCTTGCTATAATCTCGGAATCTTTGGACGCTATCGTGTTTGCAGCATGATGTTCACTCCACCAGGTGTATGTACTGCGAGACATTTCACAGCCGTTACTTCAGGTCCAGATTTCATCTTTAGCAACGTCCAAAATCCAGCCAATATGTTTGGTCGGCCCAGAGAGCGAGGCATGTGTGCACAGTGTCTGCCTGTGCTCCGATGGGAACGCACTTTGGCACGGAGATGAATAACTGGCCAACATCTGTTAGCACAACATCATTACGGTTAACTTGTTCCCTAGCTCCGGCCTTTTTTTACAGAGTCTCACCAGATGCAGGCTTTTTTTTTTTTTTTTTTTTTTTTTGCAAAGTGAAGAACTTTGTAATTCCATTTATAAATTAAGGATATTGTATTAGGATAGAACTCCAGTCTATTGAGCTTGTGAGTTACACACAACAGATGTGAGTTTTGGCCCTTTGGCAGAGTGCTGCATTTGGAGGGGAACAAGTGTTTTGTTTTAGCTACATGCATAAGTGAAACATCGCTGTCAGACCTAACCCTGGTATATTATGACACATATGACTACATGGTTGGAGGGTCTTTCTGAGTTAGCTGCCTGAGATTTCTTCCACCTTGGGGCTGAATGATGTTGTGCATTACTGTAGAAACCTTGCGTAAGCCCCCCCGGGCACGGAGGGGAGAGCGGAGTCGACTCAACCCCTTTCAAGAGTCACTGCCTGAGGTAGAGTGTTCAGACAAGCTGCTGAAGGGTAGATGGACTCTTTTTCTTTTTTCTTTTTTTTCTTCTCAGTCCACTATGCTATCTTTTCTAAATATTTTGCTGCTTTGGACAGTCACTTGTTTCATTTCACCCAACATCTACACCCCCAAATTTTCCTCTTCTGTCTTCCCTCACTGTCTCCCTAGATGGGGGGAGGGGAGGGGGGGGAGGTCGGCAAGGATCAGTGGGGTGCTGACATGCCAGCTTTTTTTTGCCATCCCACCATGACAGAAGATGTCCATTTAGTGCGGGGGGATCCCATGCTGCTTCTCTTTGCTACAACATGTGGTTGTACAAGCCAGGTTCTTCTTCTTACAGTCTCGCTCACACTGACGAGATGTAGCAGTTGACAGAGAAGGATTAGGTTTAACAGCTGCCAGCAAAGGACCCGCTTGGGC
The DNA here is from genome assembly GCF_029030835.1 of Brachyistius frenatus. Classification (NCBI taxonomy): domain Eukaryota; kingdom Metazoa; phylum Chordata; class Actinopteri; family Embiotocidae; genus Brachyistius; species Brachyistius frenatus. The sequence continues at coordinate 3,296,940 of NW_027210632.1, forward strand.
TGCTCCAAGTGGTCCATAGCCTTGTTCTGTGCTGTTGGTGGTTACTGTGCTGTGACAGTCTGGCTGCTTCACACTTCAGGGAACTGGGGGGGATATGCTTGGACTCAGAAAGGCGATCATGCAAAAGGTGCAAACCTGCAAAGGAGAAGCGTATTGATTACTTTCTTTGCATACGATTGCGATGACTTGTCATTGCAGGATTTAAAATGAAACCTGGTCTTGCGGTAGGCACTAGCATTACACAGAGGCTTACATCTTTATGTAAATGCCCCTTTGAATTTATTTGGTTTGTTATTCAAGCACTAGCTGGCAGGTACGGGACTGTATGCACTAGCTGGGGCAGCCAAGTGTGCAAGTACTCCCGGAGATTTATTTATACAGCTCACAGTATCAGCTAACACTTTCAATAATGCCTGTCTGCTGCCTCCCTGTAGGTTTTATCCAGAGAGGTTCCCGACGCAGGACCTGAGGGAGAACTTCTGTCGGAATCCCAACAACGATCCTGGTGGTCCGTGGTGCTACACCACAGACCCCAACGTACGAGCTGAGGAGTGCGGCATACCGCAGTGTTCAGAGGGTGAGATCCTGCTAAATACCATCAGACAAAGAGTCAGACAAAATAAAGCAAAAACCGACAGGCAATTCAGCTTTTAATCGGTGTCCTACGTTTCGTTTGTATTCTTTAGTAGAGAAAAGACGTTTTTTTTTTTTATAACTGCTGTTTGTGTGTTGACAGACGTCTGCATGACGTGTAACGGGGAGGACTACCGGGGCGAAATGGACCATACAGAGAGCGGCAGGGAGTGCCAGAGATGGGACTCGGCGAGGCCTCACAAACACCACTTCCAGCCCAAAAAGTAAGCTGCAAATCACGCAGTAATCTTTCCCACGGACAACACCAGCACACACCCAAGACAGATGCTTACATAAATGACGCTAATCCTCGAGAGAGGTAGACCTCACCAGTTGTTATGACTTACCTTTATCTCTGCTTTTTTTTTTTCTTTTCCTCTTTTCCCCTGTATCCTGTGTCCCTTTTCCTTTCTCAGGTATCGTCACAAAGGTTTAAAGGACAATTACTGTCGCAACCCAGATAATCGTCTCCGTCCCTGGTGCTACACCATGGATCATAAAACTCCGTGGGAGTACTGTAACATCACTGTGTGTGGTAAGACCAATCTGTGTGTGTACTCAAATCTGGAGCTGGAGCTTTGTGGACAGTCTTCAAACAAATTAACGGACAACCAAATTGGTGTTTTCCTCTGATTTCTGACTCTGATGGTAGTTTTTCTCAACATCTATTACCGTTACAACCTTATTACAACATGTCTCACACAGTCAGGAATCTATTTAGGATGGAGAAGTGGTCATAGCTTTGAGAATGCCTTGGTTTTTGGACAGACAGATAGCGGTTTTGCACCACCAGCGTGTTGTTTAAATGTGCCGGGGGATTTGTTACTTACAGGATTTTGGTGGTTTTGGGTTAGTTGTGGTCAATTGTGGAAAAAAAAAAAAAAAAAGCTCCCCTTCTCCCCTGCAGAGTCTTTTGTTTATCCGGCTGAGTGTTTCATGTGGTGTTTGGCCTCCAATCCTTCAACCTCAACGAGGAAGAGTAAATAGGTTTGTTTGTAAAACGAGAGGGCCCGTCTTCAGAGAGCCTCGAATGGTTTACAGAGGCCGCGCACGGCTTTAAAGCGGAGGATTACAATAGAGCCTACTGTACCAAAGGGCCTGCCATCAGCATTGCATGGTCTAATAGTTGTTTTAGTGGTGTGAACATTGTTTTTAAGTCGTGAAAAATTTGAAAAAAAAGAGCTATACAATTGCAGAGGATTTCTTACAGAGCCCAGGGGACCATGAATGGTTTGATGAAAATAAAAATGATGTGCTGTGGCCTGTGCAGTCACCAGAACTCAACCGTACTGAGCAGCAATGGGAGATTTTGAGCCAAACACCACCATCGCAACACCACAAAGGGCAATATCTTTCGGAAAATCGTGTTTTACGAGAAAATGAAATGAAGATATCGCCATGTATTCTTAGAAATTGAGATGCGATTTTGTACTATTACTAGGGACAAAAACACAGATAAATCATCATTGGTTACACATCTATCCGTCATTCATTACTACTGTATGTAAATTTGTTTGAGTAATGTCCTGTAAGTGGATAGAATAATAATGACTCCACTTGACTCATGTTACAACTGGCAGAGAGACTTAGTTTAGTTTAGATAACATTTGCCTTCATATGTAATGTAAAAGACGGAGTGAAAAGGAAAATAATGAGGACCAAAAAGAGGTTACGCCACTGGAGAGGTTTTTCTTTTTCTTTTTTTTCTTTTTGCAGGATTGGAGGCTGCACAATGAAATATTCCCACACGCACAGTCACAAACACACAGAGCATCTCTCTTTGTCTCTGTCAGACACGTACACACATGTACTTTGCAGTGCAGGTCATGATTTACAGTGAGGGCGGATGATCTGCATTTGTCCAGATGTGTGTATCCCTCACTGCCTGCCCTCACAAAGATAAAAACCACTGACCTGTGCTGCACTAGTGCACACACAGACACTGGCATGCATTACATCAAGCCAAAGAATCCCTCTTTTCCACCCGCCTTTCTCGTTTCTGCCTCAAAACATTCCCTTTCCTCCTCCATCTTCTCCCATCTCATTTGTCAAAGGCTAAAGAAACAGAGACAGAAATCCGGAGGGGAGAAGTCGCTCCCTGTGTGCCGCTGCCGCTGCACTGCTGAAAAGCAGAATTCCATCTGAAGATGTTTGGAATAGTTTGCCGGTGGATAAAGTTGCCCGAATCAGACTTGGCTGATGTGATATGTTTTGTTGGCCTTGCAATAAACAAATTCACCAGAAGAAGAATTTCATGTTTAATTTAGCAGCAAAGGTACAAATAAGAACCGACTTCAGGGTTTTCTTGTGACAGTAACAATGCTGGTGTGTGCTGTCAGCAAGTTAAATAACTTGTGGATGTCCCTACGTGCAAGAATGTGGGGCACCGGTGTTATGAATACACAGAAAGTTTCCTATCGCAATGTAAGCGAACGGGGGGAGTGCTACTGTTTTTGATCATCTATCTCTCGGTTAAACATGACACATTCTTCTGGGGATTAATATCTCCTTCTTTCTCTTCCTCCCTCATTCCTGCCCTTCACTTTCTGCACCTGACTTTCCTTAGTGACTTTCCCCTTTGTCCTTTGTGCTTCTAACTCACGATTACACATTTTCTCTCGCAGACTCAGACCCCAGTGAGGACTCTGACGTCAACGGAACGACGTCCTGTGTCCAGGATAAGGGCACAGATTACCGAGGCACGATGAATGTCACTCCAGAGGGTGTGACGTGTCAGCGCTGGGACTCTCAGTTCCCTCATAACCACTCCTTTCTTCCTCAGAACTTCAAATGCAAGTGAGTAATGCTTGTTTCATGGTGGCCGGCAGCTCGGATTCAGCTTTCTCTGCAGTGTTAAGGAGATCATTTGTCCATTTTGTGCATTTGACTGTTAAAATGTCTGAAGGAAGCGTAATGTTCATTAGCTTTGCTTTAAAATAACAGTCATCAGCACCATCATTTAAATTGTAGTTTGTGTGTGTGTTACAGAGATCTTAGAGAGAATTACTGCCGTAACCCTGATGGGGCAGATTACCCATGGTGCTTCACTACAGACCCTAATCAGAGGATAGCCAACTGCACCCACATCCCCAGATGTGACGCTGAGGCCACACAAAAAATAGGTAAATTACTTTTCAGTTTTAAAGAAATACTTCAGTGTTTTGGGCATCGCGCTTATTTTTTTTTTTTTTTTCCAAGAGTTAGAGGAGAGGTTTAATATTTATGCCGTAGCACGATGTAGCGGCAGCTAGCCACCTGTTAGCTTAGCACAAAGAGTGGGAAAAGAGGAAAACAGCGAGCCTATAAAAAAAAATTCAAAATTCATCACAATTTGCATGTTGTTTTGGTTTGTTTTGTCCATTCAAAAACTGCAGCGTGAGAACAAGTTAGAGTCTTGTCGTAGTTAAAGCTCACAGTCAAGAAACAGTCTGGCACATACCTTAAAGCCACAACGTCTATGTTCCGTTTTTTTATGTGGATCGAACAAATGAGCGATGAAGTGGTAATATAGAGGTGCAGATTTTGTTACCTTCAGCTGTTTCCCTCTAAAGCTCTTCTTTAGTCTTCAGAGTGGTAGCAATTCCCTCATCAAACTCTCAGCAACAAAGTAGAAAAGCATATTTCTCTAAATTGTCAAACTACCAGAGCCTTTTGTATGTGCCAAACGTCCAACAAATTGAAAGCATGCTGTCAGCTACTAAAAAAAAATATGTCCATGTTGCTTCTTGAATCATGAGATCTAAATACTGACCAACAGATGCTTGAAAAGACATGTCGTGTTTTTGCGATGTGGGATTATCCCGACACTTTCTGCATTGCGCTCGTAGGACTGTGCCACATGGCGACGTGCTGCCCAATGAATGCCATTTCACAGAAGAACAAAAACACCAGACTTTGGCAACAGTGCTCGCTGTCATTTCCCTTGTTTCTCTGCTTTACATTTCAGAAGGCCACACATGTTAAAAAAAAAAAAAAAGCAGCCAGCCGGTTAGTTACAACAGGCCCTCTCCTGGTTCTGTTTAAGAACAGACGTAGCAAGGCTTAAATATTCTGTTATATTTGAGAACCGCCAGTTACACGGGGGTCCCTTAACACCAAATTGATCCAAATCAAAAGGAGAAGTATACACCCAAATCATTTTTTTTTTTTTTTTGTCTCTGTGACTGCATGAATGTGTGTTTCTGAGTATGCCGAAGATATTTAGGTGTTTAAGGAGCTCGGTAATTCTTAGCACTCCTGGGAATATCTAACAAGGAGGTCTGAAATAACTGTATCCTGTTCTTCCTCAGAGTGTTTTGAAGACAATGGAGAGATGTACCGAGGCACTTTATCCACAACTCGATCGGGGATTCCCTGTGCAGACTGGTCCCATCACATCAACAGGTAACAAAGTGATTAATTCTCCAAAGAATTTTGTTGTGTTGCTCCTTTCGCTAACCCCCCGCTGAGCTTCAGCTGTGCTGTGAAACTCTGTTTCCTAGAGAGACTGACATTCCTCTCAGCTCACTTGATGAGTGTTTGTTGACAACTTAGCTCCAATTGCCTTGTGAAAATCGTTTTCATCCGAATGAAGCTAAGCAGTGAAAACAAACAGCGAGAGGAAATCAGGGGTTCCTCAGGGGTCAATACGAGGTCCAATTATTATTCATCTAACTGACGAGAGGAAACCCTGGGGTGCTCTCCGAGTGACTCATCCTGACGGAAAGGTTGCCCACTCCACCACTGTTACTTCATGCTCAAGTCAATTACTTAATTTACAGGAATCTTAAAAGCCAAAATGGCAGAGACAGATGGACATGTTCCAGAGCCGACCCCTGACCCCAGGAAGTGCTTTCTGAGGAAAGCAGATCAAAGCCAATCAGCTCCCTCGCATTGTCTGCAGCCAGCAAGTCTACCCTGCTCAAGGTCAAGGGTCACCCCAGGAAAAAATTGCAGAGAGCTACAGCTTGTTTAACATTCTCCTGGGAAGTGGAATTATCTTCACTCCCTGACAAATTGTTGCCCATCGCTTAGCATTATGTGTGTGTCTAAACTCCTCGATAGTAATTGCTTTTCAGGGATATTTTGGATATCTGAGGAGATTACGTTTAAGTCTCGTAGAGCCAAGTGGAACATTGCAAAAAGACACACGATTAGATGTGAATTCCTACCAATCGAGAGCACGACCAAATCGCCCCATGGAGGATGTGGCTCCTGTTGGTCTGAGCCCCGCTGAATGCTTAGACTGCATACTTTCATACTCCCATGAGCACTCTTCGCAAAACTCTGCGTTTCCTTCTACGGGCTCTGTGCATATGCAGAGGATTCATTGCACTATTGGAATCAGACTTTCCAGGCATACCGTGGTCGCTCACAGTGCGCTCGTTCTGTATGCGCATGACGGCGAGCGCGCGACTCCCAACATGCAATTGTGTTCTTTATAAGATGTGACCCGGTGTTAGTTCTGAAACACTGTGAGCAAAATAACAAGTGGAATATGAGAATCTGTATTTGTGTGTTTTACAGTGGGGATTCTCACTCTACAGTATCCAATGTAGGGCTGGAGAAGAACTACTGCCGGAACCCAGACCGGGACAAGCACGGCCCCTGGTGTTACACCAACCCAAACAACCGCTTGGCCTGGGACTACTGCAAACTGAAGCACTGTGAGTGACTTAAATAAGCATATATCCTTCAATGTTCTTCTCTGTAAGCAGACACGTGCGAGTTCAACAAAGCAGAAGGCCGATGAACGATGCACCTGCCGTGTAGCAGCTTAGGTTAGCTCAGACTCACCTGTAAATATACAACATGTGCAGACTAAACAGGCGACATATGACGAGCTAAGTAGTAACATTTAAAGGCGCTTGTAGGTATATTTTGTTGCCAGCTGACATAGAGCCAGGCTTGCTATTTTCCAGCCTATTTGCAGTCATTAATCTAAGCTAAGCTAACCAGCTGTTAAACATTAGATGGTCTTTCAGAAGCAGGTCAGAAGTGTTGTTCAGTAGTCCAAAAATGGCTGCCTTTGAAGGACGAGAAGCTTGTTGTCAAAGTGAGGGGGACTGAAGATAATGTGTTTCCTTTACGCTTAGCACACATGTTGAAATTTCATTAGCCACAAACTGTGCAAGCAGGACGTCTGGGAGGGCATGTAAGAAGACTGTTTTGGTGTGTGGGTGTCGTGCAATACAATAACACTTGTGATTTAGCTTCGCTGCCTTTGTTGTCTTCAACTAAAATGTCATCTTGCCTGGTGGTTTACGTAATCTGTTAGCTGTGGTTTTGAGCGAAGCTGTGCGAATACACGACGTTCAAACAGAAAACAGATGCTGCCATCCTTTTATTTGAGAAAACGCACACTCGTGCCGCCGGACCCGACATTTCCTTTGGCTGGTTTCAATCTGGCCGCAGTGAAGAGCCTCTTTCGAATGGCTGTATAATAATTTTCATAATGTGAAACATGTCTCCCGTGAAGTTTTTGAGGTCTTGGGAAAATTTATTTGCTGTGGTTGCTTGCTGTTATAGCCTCCAACGACGATACAGAGATAAGTCTTTATAAGAGCTTGTCGTTTTCACTGAGGTTTCATGCTTTGTGTGTCAACGTATGGTCAGTGGTCTGAATTATTCCCTGCTGCTGTGGGGTCTCTACTCACTGTCGGCCTCTGCTTTACTCCTATCAGGTGAATCAGTTACGGTGGCTCCTCAACCAAACAGTGAGTGTCCTTTTCTGGCTTTCACCAACCTCATCCTCCTCCATCCGTCTTCTTATCTCTGATCTCCTCCCTTTTACATCTAACTTCTTCTATCAAGTCCTCCTGTTGTCATTTACTTGACTAAACAAATCATATTTCATGGTTGGCTTTTGAAGTTTTCAGAAAATACATCCGTCTAATGTACAGTATCAAATATATCTCTTTGTTTAGGTCTAACTAGGCCCAAGATATCATGCTTTGTGCATATAAACACCAGAATAGTTGGAGGCCATCAAGTGCGAGGTACCGATGGCAGCTGGGTTGTAAGCATCCAAAGAGAGTAAGTCATTTTATTTCTTTGTGCTTTTCAGAATGACCTTTATCCACCTTTATGTAATGCACTGTAATGAAAAAGATGATCTTCCCAAATTTTCTTAGGAGGGTTCATTTGTGTGGCGGCTCACTGATCAGAGAAAACTGGGTTTTGACAGACCAGCAGTGCTTCACCTCCTGGTATCCTCTCGACATTCTTACCTTTACTTTTACCTTTACTTATGCATTTCCTTATAGAGCCAGTTAATGTATATCCCTCTCATCTGCAGCAGTGACTTTACTGAACAGTACCCAATCTCTTTAGCAATGTCTCAAGCAAACCAAAGATTGCTTGAGACGTTGATTTTTTTTTTCTTGCTTTTTTTTGGCCTTGAATCTTTGCATGTTTGCAATATGAAAAGGATTTTTTTTTTTTATCAAATATGACTGTTAACATTTAATCGTGGTTGTTTTTGGAGAAATTGTACGTCATACTGTGTTTAAAATTGATGTACACGTTAAGAGTTTTAGTAGCTAGTCTGACTAACTGTATCCCATTCAGTAACAGTGATTACTGTACATTGTTAGTAGTGTTTAAAAGTAAGGTTGCTGTAAACATTGCACTCGTGTTCTCTTCAGCGGCAAAGATACTAAAGGCATCTGTCTTACACTGATCCTTGTGGTTGTCAGTGTTCCAGATCTCAGGGATTACAGCGTGCAGGTCGGTCTGCGACACCTCAATGAGTCTTCAAACCACCCGAGGCTACGCATCTCTCGCCTCATCTGTGGCCCAGAAGGATCCAATCTGGTTATGTTGAAACTAGCTGAGTAAGTACTCAACTATTCGCTAGGTCTACATCAATATAAACTCCTAATGTTAGAGCATAAACCAGGGATACAAAAGAATATTCAATTTTTTTGTATCATACTATTATGTGTGTAACTTGGTTAAAGCTTGGGCTTCGAAAAGCATGAAAGTCTGTTTTCATTACTTTAAAAATGTCCAGATTTGAGCAATTTTTTAGTTTTGCTGCACTGTTTTTTTTTCTTAAAAGGAACAAAATAAGAGCCATTTATTTGTCTGCATACTGTATTTATTGGCTATGATTCATGACCATTCATGTTACTTCTAGTCCTGCCCCTGTGTCTGAGGGTGCCTCCACCATTCATCTCCCTGTAAAAGAGTGTCGCATCACCGAAGGCACCAACTGCACCATGTATGGATGGGGGGAAACCAAAAGTACTGCCTTCTACCACCCATATGTCAAACCACTTTTTTATGTTCATGCTCATTCAAACAAAGGGATTCCTGTAACACTGACCCCTCACAGCTTTCACATCCCTCTCTTTTTTCAGATACCGGGTACGATGAAGCGCTGAACACCGTAACCATGCCGATGGTCAACAATGACATGTGCTCGCAAATCAAAGGGGACGCCGGGGATAGCAGGATATGTGCTGGCGGCAGGAGAGGAGAAGGTGTATGTGATGTAAGGATCATAAGTCTGTGTCATGAAATGTGAATGCACAGAATTTCAAGGGTCATTTCACCCAAATAACAAATACCTATTTTCTACTGAAAAAAATAGTCCCGTTGAAAATGGTTGACGTCAAAGTTCGTAGATTTCTTTACTAACTGGGACTTTTCTTTTTTTTATGTAAAAACATTTCATTTAGGTGGCAGCAGATGTTTTAATTAGGACAGTATTAAAAGTGGTAAATTGGTAAAAAATATGTTTTTATAATGTGGGTGAACTGATCTTTTAAGCATTCTGTCCGTGTTTTAGACATTTTGTGTTTGGTTTACCTTGAACACATACAGTGCAGCATAATTATATTGAATAATGTGCAGCTTCTTTATACACTATTTTCTTGCAGAAAGACAATGGGGGTCCGTTGGTTTGCCAGGAACACGAGCGCAAAGTCATAATCGGCGTGAGCATCCAAAGGACGAAATGTGCCTCGTCGCAGCCTGCGCTGTTCGTTAACGTGGCTTTCTACTCTGAGTGGATATACAAAGTGTTCAAACTGTACCCCAGTTTGTAGAGGAACTGATGGTTTAAAAAAACAAACACAGGACTGTATACCATAGCCTGTGAGAGGAGAGGGGGCGGGGGTGGAGGGGGTGGCAAGGAGGGACAAAAAACTTCCAAGAGCTCTCCGATGTGGACCGCGGGGGAGAAACAAAGTTATAGGAAATATGGAAAGTGGCCATTTTTGGGATCTTGGGCTTGAATTTTTATGAAGAGGACGGAGACTAGTTACTGAAGACTGGACGTACCAAATGGAATTTCACCGAGTTCTTCCCCTTTGCCGAAGAGGAGATCTTGTTAGTTAGCCTTAATCGAATTCTTACAAACAAAGTCTTGGCACATGGACGCGACCTAATCGTATTTTGACATGTTCAGAGCTTCTGAAGCCATGCAAACAAAGACAATGACTCTTGTGATTCAGTATTATCTCCTGGAATATACTTGAACCCAATTCCTTGGCAGTTACCACTGAAGGTAGCTGTCTTTGACTGGGATTTTATTACTTCTTTTTTTTTTTTTTTTTTGTATGTGTTGAACTGGACCACAAATCTTTTTTACCTTTAACACAAGTGATGTGGATAGACAGAAATGTTCCTTCAAGTCAACAAATGTACAAAAGTCAGATTTTAGGAAACTTAACAAGTATAAAAACAACTAAAAACTATGGGAATACCAAAAAGGAGGTAAATATAAGCGTGAAAATGTCATGATAAAGTCACTGTTACATTACATAGATAATAAAGGTCCGAATGAGAAAATAGTAATGAAGCCAGTCAGTCTGTAAATCTAAATCTGTCCAGCAAAGATTCAAACTTGGCTTCATATATGCCTGTATTTAAGTATGTAGACTGGACTTTTGCTGCTTGAAAAGCCAACTGCAGCAAACCTGGCAAACCAGGCAGTGCTAATTGTGTGCAGTAGCTGAACTACCTTTTCCCCAGTTAGCTGTAACTGTTAGTTTCCCTGTGGGAGGGTCTAAGTTGGACTGAGCAAACTGCTCCAAATCTTATGCTAATATTTGTAGCATGAGAGAGAAGAGCCATGCCAAATATAACATGGCTATTTGGTCTCCGTTTGGAGGGAACTGTGGCCCCTGGCGGGCTGTGTGTGGTCAGTAGGATATTTTATACTTTTTTTTTGTTTCATGAAAAGTGACTGCGTGGGTACATACCTGCGGATTTATTATGTTTCTGCCGTGCTGTAAGATAATATAGGTCTTATAGATCTGGAATATTTTCGGTTCACATGTCAGATTGGCTTCTTCTGATTGTGTTTGATATTTAAAGAGACTGGTAGCTTGTAGTGATGTATATTTATTTTTTAATTAGCAGAAGACATTGTTCAAAAATGAAACAGAATTAGATGTGATAATTAGACTGCAGTTTCTTTATTCCGAGAATTACAGACCTGAAAATGACTGAGGTGTAAGTCTCTTGTGCAACAGCCACACAGATAGCACAATATACAATATACCCTCACGAGGCCAAACATCTTTAATTGATGACGTTTCAGGCGAAGTTCCTATCATTTTGCCCTGGTTTTCAGACGGGGGCATTTAACAAGCAAGTGAAAGTTAAACATGCATCAGCTGTACAAACTAAAACAAAAGCTCGTCAAGGCATGAAAAATATAGAAAATGCTAATATTATTGTTAGATATTATCAGTATTCTAATACAATATATAAAGAAAAATAAACAAAATCAGCTGTGAAGCCTATCAATGAGGAACAATTATTACAATCATTGGCTATTGATCCATGTCGGTTATGAAAATGATTTATAATCCTTTCAACAACATTTACTGATGAAAAGTAAATATATGTTTCACTTGGAAGCATCTGATTGCTATGATCGAGCGTTAGTGCCACTTTAATGAGAAAAAAAATAAGGGGAGGAAGTTTATTTTTGATTTTGCATTTTGACAATGAAGTTGAAATGCTGTATGTCTGGCACTGATAATGAAATTATCGTATTCTTTTAAAACAAAAAAACAAAACAAAAACATTTTTCCTCATTTCTTTCTTAATGTGGCAAGAATACTATACTAATATAGATTTCTTTTTTGCTGGTGCTTGTTATGAGTAAATCGAAACATGAAATCTGAATTCTCAGATCTAAGATGACTGCTCTGAATATCGTATGGTACAGCCGAGTAACAATAAAGCAACAATATTAATACATCAGACTTTAAGACAACAGATTTCACATTCTCACCAGCGAGTGAATCATCAGGGTTAGCAATACTTCCTTTAACGTTATGAACCATCTCATAGTGTAAATGTAATCCTCGAATAGTCTTGAACAGTTTACAACTGAAGTGAATGTCTGTGAAGAGGCAGTTTAAAGGAAGCAAACTTTGTTAAAGGTGATTTAAGAGCTCAAACCAAATTCCAAATATTCTTCGCTACGCGGCGGCTCATATAATTGTAAAGTTAATCGATCAGTCTCCATGTCAACAGTTGTAACTGTTATTTAATTAACCTTGATGTAAATAGTGTCCTACATTCTGTAAATTACAATTTGTAATTTTTGTAAATATCATATGTAAGTATTTTTATTTCACGATCCTTCTGTTTATATGTTTGTATAACTTTAAATATAACAGCTGCTATTTTGTTTTAGTGCGTTGTTTTATATCGATTTCTGGATTTTGTAGCCTTTGTATTATTCCTATTTTAATAAACAACTTGACATTTCCTTTCTGTGTAATATGTAGTCAGGCAGATGCCACACACACTCTGTAGGTCTGTTTACTCCATTTTTCGACAGTTTAGTGACTATCAGTCAGAGAAGCACATTCTGGTGTATAATAAATATTGTGAAGTGTCTGCAGCAGCAGATGTCATCCACGCAACCCGTAAAAGAGATAAATAATAGCATGTCGGAGGGAACATTTGGGAAACAAATCTGGACATCGCAGATTCAAGTGAGGTCCAGTTGAACTTGGATATCTTTTTCAGGAAACGTTTTATTGCTCAATATTAATATTTGTGTCAAATCATTTAGGGGAAAAAAAAAAAAGGTGTGTTGGGTAAATTAGTGGTGTTCAGATCTTTTATTCAAATAAGAGGAGAAATGCAACAATATCTGACACAAGTAAAATCATTACATTTAAAATTTGAGTAAAAGTAACAAATATTACACAAAGTATGAAAAAGAAACTGCACAGTTCACAAAAAAAATGGGCCCTGTGACTGATATATTATTATATATGCATACAATTATTATATTCTAAATAGTAATGCAGGACAACAGGGAGCTAGTTTTAACTTTAACTTTAAATTTGAACTTTTATAAATATAAGGATTGCGTGTTAATAGGACAAAAAAAATGCAGTTCTACTACACAAATCTGCATTCCTATTATATTTCTCCAATCATACAAAACTAAAGAGGAGCTGCTGACTGTCAAAAAGGCTGGAAACAACTGGGAACAATGGACACAATCCATGTAAAAAAAAATTGTTAAAAAAATTAATAATAATAATAATAATTTTGTTAGTGAAGCAGATGAGTTATTTTAATTGCAAAATCCTAATCTGTAAAGTAATCAGTTTGGTATAACTGCCAAACAAATGTAGTGTAGTAAAAGGTGTAATTGCCTGTGAAACGTGGTATAAAGTAACATGAGACAGAAATACTTAAGTAAAATATCTTAGTACAATACTTGAGTAAATGTATGCGGTATCTTTCCACCACAGTTTGTAACCTCCCTGACCATTTTAAGTTATGTCAAAGTTGGCCTCAGTTTCTGTAGGATTGATGGACGTTTCAATAATAAAACGGAATCAGCTCAGAAAGCCAATTGCTGCAGAGATCGCAGCACAAACAGTCTCGTGGAGATGTCATCGACCCATCTGGCTTCACAGCGTTATATTCCGACGGGGTTCATTTTGCCAGTGGGCCACTTCCACACTGCTGACCGAGCTGTTTGCATTCTGATCCCAAGCTTTCCCCCCTGTGACCAATTATCAAGAAACTGCGAGTCTTACTGTCTCTTCTCTGCAGTAAAGGGATACAAAGGAACTCAATGCCTCTGCCCTGTCGCAGTCATAAAAACTGATACCGAGCAGAGCAGATATCAGGTCATGTTTAGACTTTTTGAAGTCAAACTTTTATAGATTCTCCCACTGGCCTTTCCCCGGACAGAAAATCTTGGAGTGTTGCCTTAACCTCCTTCTGCACTTAAACAAACAGCAAGCCCAGGACTATAAAAGAGATAACATCCATATCATCCCGTGGTAACCTTAAATGATCCATGGAGCGATGATTTATGTTGCAGTCAGCAGAGTCCTCAAACCTGATCCCTGACCAGATACACGGCAGAGCATCCACCTAATGTTATGCTCAAATAACATTTTTCCTTTTAATATTCTCTATTAGCACTAAATGTACCCAATAAAACCTACAACCTTTCAAGGAGAGCAGAGGAATTACCAGCTTCATCACACCTTGGCATATAACATTTTATTTCCTGGAAATGTACATCAATAAAACATCACTTCAAAAAAAGCTCATTACCATCTTATCTATCCGGTTGTATTCAGCACTTAATGTCTTATAAAGTTGATTTAACTTCTTTACAAATGGGTTTAGTGGATGAATTTAATTGTCTGATGTGACCAAAGATTATAACAAGAATTTCTTCCTTTCAAGGCTCAAGATATGAATTTGTGTTACTTCTAATTATTGTCATTTCAAGAGTTCAGAGAGGGTGATGAGTGAAGCTCCAGTATGTTTGAGATCAAATGAGTGTCCGAGGCCAGATTGCAACTCCAATCCTTTGTCTCCCTCTACTGGCCAAAACGTGTCCCTCACAAAATGTGGGCTCACTTTTAGTCCAGGTAGCGATGTGGACTCACATCCTGGCCGAACAGAAACCTCTCGCTTGATTGAAACTGTCGCCAAGTAAAAGGCTGCTGGTTCCATTGCTGAGTCACAGGACAGTCTGCTCTTATTGTCTCTAATTGGAGGGTGGTCCTCGTGTCCGTGGGATGGTGAAGCAGTGGGAAAGTGAGTCTATCTCTGTGGAGATCCAGAGGAGTTTTTTGTATCCTCTGGGTCACAGTGTCACAAGGTTGATGGACGAATGAGGGCGGGATGGAGATGGATGTCAGACTATCAGAATTCCTCATACCTGTAAATCAGAATTTAAAAAAATGAAATTATTAGTTTGGTTGCTTTAAAGTCTAACAGTTACAAATTAGTTACCAAAAATGAAGAGGAAGACGCATTTATAAAGTGATTTACTAGAACTGACAGCTAAGTGTAGGAACAACATTTAAGAATGATGGGTCATGAGTAAGCATATGTATGCTCCAAGCAGCAACAGCCAATTAGACACAAGGATTTACCCAACATCTACACCATTATTCATTCTCCTATCGTATATATTTGTGTGGAAATTGTACATCATCTCCACGAGCAATTCACCTGTAAAAACAACAATCTACTTTATGTTTAATAAATTAATACATACATAGTGATGTAATTATAAAAACTGGGAAAGAAAAGAAGAAGAATCAAAGCTGGAGCAGGACAAATAGTGCAGGCAAAATACGTATGGAGAGAAATTGTGGACAAAATCAAGATACATTTTTGTTTTTGTTTTTTTTAATGCATTTTTTGCTCTGGATAATCACACAACTCTGAGACAACCAAATACACTGATTTGATCAAAGAGATTTCTACAGGATCTCACCTGTTTCTGTTGGGAAGTAGAAGCCATTTTGTAACTTCCTGGTAGCTGTGCTGTAGAGAGAGTTTTCACAGTCGATTCTTGACCCTCTTGTTGCCTTCAAATCAGCACAAACATAGTAGAAATATGATTATATACTATGTTTCAGTCATCTATGAGAAACCAAAAGCTTTTTATGTATATTTAGATTTTTTTTTAATTTTTTTTAAAAAGCACATTATTTATTAAGTGTTTAAAAGTCAACTATCTGCTTCATCGGGGCTGTTTGGGGGGCAGTTTGATCAGGTTTGATTGACAGAGATCGGGAAACCAGAAAACTGTCACCAGATTTTGATTCAAATGTTGCTTAAAAGACGGAACTCGAGAGATCTCCTGCAAAACAACCAAACTTGTAACTGGCAGAAACCAACAGGTTCTCGTGGGACCACATCACGTCTTGTCATACATTTTAAGGGGCTGTAAAGTTTACTGGTTCATAGTATACCTGTTGGGATGTGAAGCTGTTTGGCATTGTTGGATTCACAGGAACAAAATCTCTTTGCTTCTGAAAGTCTGTGGCTGTTACAGAGAAATACGTACGTTAGTTGTGAGTTGTGGATGGACGTGTGCTGAAGGGAAAAGTAAGGTGGCTTACGGGTTAGGCACTAAAAACGAATTGGTTAGGGTTGTAAAAAGATCATGGTTAAGCTAAAATAAGTAATTTTACGTAAGTAACGTCGGACTGACAGGTGTATCACAGTTTTTGGCATAACACCCTGCTGAATCATGATTACTACTTGTTTAACCCTCACCTTAACCTAAACCTAAATATACCCAAACCCCGGCTCACGCCTGTCTTACTATCCCTGTGGGGACAACTCATTGACAATCTCCTGCCCCTTACCCTGACCTTAACCATCACAACTAAAGGCCTAACCCTAACCTAAATCTAAGTCCAATCCTAAAACCAAGTCTAAACTCTTGAGAAGCAGACTTTACCGACTCGACCTCAATTTTTGTCCCCACAGTGACACGAGTCCCCGTGGGTTGGTGTTCATTCAGGTTTAAGTCCCCACCGGGATATAGAAGCAAGCCCACACACAGTCGTGTTTCCCTGACCTCCGAGGACATTATATTGACTTGCAATAATTTCTACCAGACCTTCCCTGACCGTCATCACTGCTTGATTAACCCCGAAATATAAACTAATTCTAACCCTGACTTGCTTTTTGTGCCCACAACACAAGTAATACAAGTACACGCACACACACGCACACATACACTTACTTTGTGTGTTACTTCTCTGCTTGGCTTCCCTCCTCCATTTAGCCCGTCTGTTTGAAAACCAGACCTTTAAGAGACAGAAAGACATCTTAAGAACAGAAAGATGAAAAGCGTGAATATGAATGAAGATTTCGATGCTAAAAAGAGATACGTTTACCTTGATGGTGTCCTCTGGAACTTTAATTTCAGCAGACAGTTTTTCTCTCGTGTACATATCAGCATACTGGCAGTGAGAGAATTCTGATTGGGGAGATAGAAATATTTAACTTCTTTTAACTTGAGTGTAAAATAAATGCTGCGTTGAGCTGGTCTGAAACATGGGATTTTTACGCTACCTTGCTCAAGTGCTCTGCTCTGCTCCGGAGTAAAGGTGGTGCGGTTTCTGTGCTGGACACCTTTAGATTTGTGGTCAGGACTGCACGCTGTCTCAAACATATCCCGCTCGTTCATTTCTTCTTGAACTAGAGAATAAAAATCTGTGTGCATGCAAACACACAAATTACCCCAGCTTGCTAAAAAAAACGTTTTGTCCAAGGATGCTAAGCTTGTCAAACCCATGTGAACTGCTCTTTTTGTTTGTGTTGTCAGAATAGAACAGGTGTAGCAATAGAAACTTTTGTAAAAGATCAAATTAGGTTATTTGGAATAGACTACATATTCAAATCAGACTGTGTTCCTTATATTGGTTGTATGTTGGCGATTACAGGTTCTTCATCGTTTCTTCTCATTTCCACTCACTCCGTGACCCTTTCAGGGGACTCACCCTGCTCTGTCCTGACCTCCATGCACAATTGTCCGTGGTCCAAGTGGATCTTTCTTAAAATCCTATTTATAGACGACACCTTGCAGGACACAGTGTGCAAAAAGTACTGTCAAAAGCGGAAACATTTTCAGCGTCATGAAAACGAAATTGCATTTCATCCTGACTTACGCTGGGAACTTTGGATGCTTTGCATATCCGCGCCGCTGTGAGCCGTTTTCGAATTTCCCAGGCAAATATTGTTGGATTTTCCCTTTTGCACTGGATGATTGTGGAGATGACACCGGGGGTAAAAAGTCGAGGGCGACTCCCTCCAATGGTTTTGGGCTCGAGGAGTCCTGTGCGGCGGTAGCGGCTCAGGATCTTACTGACGCACCCGTTGGACACCTAAAATACGCAGTGGGTTCCACTTCATTAAACGTCATTAATTATTTGTAATTAATTGAGAATGCTCTATTAGTGTAAATAATAGAATAGAATATTCTTTCACTGAAAGCCAAGACACTTAGTTTGAAGCCCAAAAAAGAGTTTCTGCACATATTTGTGCCACTTGGGTGGTGCGTACCCTGAGTATCCTGGAGATCTGACTTGGACGGACTCCCTCCGAGGCCAGTTCAATCATTTTCCTTCTCTTGGATTCAGGGAGAGGTCTGCCGTTGAGAAACATTCCTCCTAGCTGGTTGAGACTTCCACCACCTTATCATAACACAGCTTATACTGTTTAAATTGTTCTTTAAATTGATCACTTACCGTAAAAGAAAATGCTTCTAAAACATTTACTGTCGTTCGTATTTAATATATGCTTATTACGCAACAGTCTTTACAACAATTAGGTGTTTTAAAACAAAATAATTGACTTAAAGTGCATAATAAAATCGTAAATTTAACCTTTACTTTGCAGATCAATGCTTGTTCCGCACATCTCTGCTCGCTCCCAGCCTTGATGATGAAACTGAAAACAAAAACTGTGGTAGCTTAATGTTCCCAGGAAAAACAACCTTGGACTGCAAAGTGAAAAAGTTAGATTTCCCAGGCAACTCCACGCATCTCTGATGAAAGACAGTGAGAGGAATCACACCCTCCAGCCGAAAATTTATGGGCCTGCAGACCTCAACATGACGTGGTGGCCTGTTTCCTGAAATGTCAATATTGCTTTGAAGTGAATGTGGGCTTTATATTGACGACTATAGATTGATGTCTGTGCTGCCAAAATCTCTTTACAAATACAAATATTCTAGTTTTAATTCCAATTGTGTTTTTACTTGTTTCATGGATTTTCAAAATAAATCTCCAGTATTTTTATTTTAGCAATCTGCAGAAGAGGATAGACAGATTGAGTGATGGGAATTTGCTTTAGATAGATTCATCAGACTTTATAAGATGTCTTGACCAACCTGCATTTTGTTAACATATATATTTGGATTATAAGACTATAAATGACGTTTTTAAAGTCATATTTTCTGTGGATATCTGCAATTAGTGAAACAAATATTCGAGTTTGGGAATGCAGTGTTTCCTCTGGCGCAGTCGCTGCAGTCTTAATGAGACAAACTATTTTCTACCGCACAACAATTCAATCCTTTAACTTTCTGATCTGTCTCACTTTAATGTTATGAAAATAAAGACACAAATTCCACCTTTTAAGGAAACTAAATGATAAATACTGGTAAATGTCCCAAATTCAAGTTAGGGTGATTTAGGGTCACGTGACTTGAGCATCCTTTCTCTGGTTAAGTGGCTCAGATTAAACGGATCTCTGGTCTCTTTTCATAAAACAAACATTTGGAAATCTGCTCCAATGACGACTGCCATATGGTACAGTGCTTTTGATAAATCATAAATCCATCACCTAGTCTCTCTTTATTACATTTTCTTTCAAAACGTGAACAAATAGACTCGAGCATGGGCGCAAGGAAAGGGCCAATTGGGGGACCTGGTTTATCCAAAAGAGGGAGGCTAAAATAACCCTCACAGATGTTCTTTGGGCAGCCAGCAGATAAAAATGCGTTGTAAACGTCTCACAGGGAAATATTTGACGAGCAAATATTAGCCTATGTGAAAACCCACACAAGGCTCGTCTTTTGGCCTGTTTAATGACTAATTGAATATCATTAGTTGGGTCCACACAGATCGAAGTGCCACCGAAATAATGGCTCAGATTTTAAAATGCCATATGGCCCAAATTATACATTAACCATGAGTTAGAGGACAATAATACTCTGTGTACAATCAGCCAGGTTGGATAGAGGACAGCCATTTTTGGACACCATCATCTCCTTGCCAACCGAGACAAAGGACAAATAAGGCGAGCGTTTTTATTTATTACCGGGGAGCTGATGTGGTCATTGATTTATAGTAGCTACTTTATTGCACTACCAGTGTGTGCCAAACGAGGCTGATTAATGTACTTGCGTTGTGTTGTTAAAACAGCACCACATTTTCGTGGTGCGTAAATTTTAATCTGTGCTCGCCAAAAGAAGGGGCGGGACTTTAAGCGCTGAAATGGTGCCACAAACTACCTATACGTTTTTGTTGCACATCCTATGTCTTTGTCTAGCACATACAACACGTATATGTATGCTTTACTATGTCCTGAAGCGTTGATAAATGGGGAAGATTCAGCCGCGTAAAAAGGTTACCAAAACCTCTCCAAAGCGCACCGAGGTGCCGTGTGCGCAACGGAGCTGCCTTCATGTTCAGTTTTCTGCACTCTGTTATGAGAAAGCACGGCGATTCACGGAATGTCGATGTTTTTTACTTTTACTTTTGTAAATGTTTAAATATTCAGTCACTGCAGATGCTTGTTTTAGTCTTTTATTATAAATAGATATCATAACTGTCCGTTCACGAGTATAAGATCATTTAAAAAAAAATGTAGATCGCAATTACGCATAGAGGGTTATAGCCTGTTGCGGAGATAATTTACTGAACAGGAAGCCAGTGGGAATTTTTATTTCAGGTGACCAAGGGTCTGTATCAAGGTGCATGTTAATTTTGCTTTATGAGTATGAATACTTTTTGCCATTTTGATAAGATTTTTAGAGAATGTCTGTTTTACCATGCAATGGTCTGCAGTGGCTCTCAAGTCCTCACTTCCAAGTGTGTTTTTGAATTAAAGCGTTTTGATATAATCTTGTAATCAATTTCTTCAATCTGAAATGTGTCTGATTATGTATTTATAATGTACATGTACATTTTCTCTTTTTTTCTTTTCTCTCTTTTTTCCAGATGATATCATGATACAAGCTGTTCTCCTGAGGTGAGGTTCCACCGGACACATTTTTTATTAGTCAGCTGCAAACCGAATAACACATTTTGAAGATATTGCTTGATAGGGTAAATACTTGATAGGTTAAAATAATAGGTTAAAATAATAAATAAATATGTTTATATAAATACATATGCTGGATAATGTTTAGCTGTTGACAATCTTGTAAAAACCTTCCCTGGAACCACTGACGGTGGGGACTGAACGTCAAAACATAAGCGTATAGTCACCCACAGAAAGCCAAACATGTCTACACACCAAGTTTCATACCACTGCTAAGGTGGACATGTGCAGAGAGCACCACATACAACTCACTGCATTTATGTATATATAAGACATCCAGGATTAGAAACACTGATATGGGGAGAGATGATGGAGGAGGAAGTGGGTTATTTGGAACAATACAACTTGAACAGTTAAACAGTATACTCTATTTAATTTTTTTTTTTTTAAATAGACATGTAGGATAGAAAATATATACTGTACTGTTAAAAAAAGATCCATATTCAAGTTAAAATAACCTCTACTCTGAGGCTTTCTACCTCTGCATGTTCAGAGTACATGCGGGGATTCAACCTCTGTGCCTCATAACTAAAGCTCAACAGCACCTCTATATCACCCACAGGATCTGAATCGTCTGATGTAATGAGGTGAATCATAATATGCTGTGGCCTTCGCAGTTACCAAATCTCTACACCATTAAACAGCAATGGGAGATTAGAATCTACGCCAAGGAACATTAAAGGCATTCTGATAACCTGTTACGATCACTTTGTGAAGACGCTAATAATGGTTTTTTTTTGCTTCGGTGATAATCGGAGGCATTGTGATTTTAGGTTGTCCATCCGTCCGTCACATTCTCCTTTATGCTGTATCTCAGGAATACTTTGAGGGAATTTCTTCAAATTTGTTGGACAAAGGTCAAAGGTTACCGTAACCTTACAAAACACGTTTGTGGCCGTAACTCAAGACTCAATTCACTAATTGTGATAAAATTTCACAAAAATGTCTAAGAAGATCAAATTATTACTTGATGACTTTTTTTTTTTTTTTAAAGGTCAAAGGTCAACTTCACTGCGACAACATGGTACCTTTCTGTACATTAATCAACACTGTAACTCAGAAACACGAGGTCAGTCGCATTGCATTGGTGACACTAATCTTGGGTGTCCACCTTGAAACCGTGCTGGTTGCACATATCATTTGTGCTGTAGGGATGAAGATGTGCGCAAAGTTTCAGAATTTGTAGCTTCTTTGCAGTAACGTCATATTAGAGGCAACTCTCATAGCTACAACTTTATGCTCGCTCAGAGTCAGCTTTATTGATCAATTACCTTTAAAGTCATCACTGCATGTATTGTATGAGTCTGAACAGACATGGATGACTAACCCCAACCCTTGACTTCTCACAGTTGGTAATGCACAGGGCTATTAACGATGGCTCAGTTCCATTAAGTGCCCCAGTAACCGATATGACAGCAAACCAACATGCACAAAAGCAGGACCTTCTTATAGTGGAACGCAGCCATCTTTAATACACCTCTGCTTTCTCGACTGACAAGTCAAGATGTCTGCTGAAAAAGGTCTGTTTTTATAGTATGATTACAGTCCTTGCATGGATGTAGTCAGCACCTGTGCATGTGTGCAGTATACATGGCACACATACACAGAAGCAAGTGACCTTGAACTATTGTTCATTTACAATGTGTTCTTTTCCAAATCTCTGTCATTCTTTCACTTTGTTTGTGCTATCTGTCTCTCTCTTCTACTGTATATAGTTGATTATAGTCATGACAAGATACTTCTTTTGGGAATTAATGTCAGAGAATCAAAAGATTCATAACGTATGTGAAAACATTACAGATTATTTGGCCTGCAAACATTTAGAGTAGATCCCCTGAGCACCATGTTCTGTTTCAGCAATGCCGTTCTTCCCATACGCTCTCTCTTTCTCTCTCTCTCTCTCTCTCACACACACACACACACACACACACACACACACACACACACACACACACACACACACACACACACACACACACACACACACACACACACACACACACACACAATACACACATCTGCGAGCTGCCAAGTACAACTGAGCAGCAATTTTTATGTGTCTACGTTCTTATCTGGTGCTTTCATATTCCCGCCTATTGATTATATCACAACCCTGATGATGAAATTCTGCCATTATTCATGAATATCCTGTAACATTCATGTTACTTTATCAGAAACTTCATCTACTTACATGTGCATAATATGCAGTCATTTTAAATTACATTTTTGGTCAATCTAAACTTCTGATCGGTAGTAGAATTTGCACATGAATGCAAACAAATTAATATTTTACTTTTTTTCTTTTGAAGATGCTATATTTTTCCTGTAAACCACATAGCATGCATTAGGCCAATCACAGTGGATCCTTAACACATTACAACACACACACACACACACACACACACACACACACACACACACACACACACACACACACACACACACACACACACACACACACACACACACAGTTATTTTCTGTCATCTACCTCACCCCACATTCTCCAGGAATGCCTTTATCTCGTTTATACAGAGTCCCGGTTCATTGCTTTGGTGCAATAATTCAGTCTGGAATAATTCATTCAATTTGGAGAGAGGACTGTGTTGACCACACATCCAACTTCTCCATCCACAAATTCTAATAACACTACAAAATGAGATCTCACAGACGAAAACATAGCTATAACATTGGATTTATACTATTTCACTTTTACAACATGTCATGGATCCACGGTGTTGCAAAGGCTTAAAGTTACACAGATATCGGTCAGATTTATTTATTAAAAACCAAAAAAAAAAAAAAAGTTAAGCATTATTTTTTTTTCTCTATCCCTTATTGTCGACACGTATTCGTTGTCGCAACCGCCTCGAAGACGGACAAACGCTACGTTGTCCCTTCGAAGGGTTATTCGCGTGAGGCTCCGACTGACGTTTTCTCCGAGGCCCCGTGAAGGCAGCACTATCTCGGTTAACGCTATGCTGACGTGTCGCACCTCCTGCTCCGGAAGTACTTATTTCAAGTGGACGACGCGGCGAAGCGGCGTTTTCCATTCGCCTCCATTCATTCTGCTCCCCCCCAGAACCCGGAACGATTTTTTTTTTTGACGTGTGCGTGCGTGTTGTTACGCGGTGTGTTTCCGGTACAACGTGTGTGTAAGATCGGTGTTCAGCCTTTTTTTTTTTTTTTTTTTTTTCCTTCTTCTTCCCTCTGAAGGCTTTCATTAAGGACGGTCACTCTTCTTCAGAGTCCCAGATCCCTCCACCTCGGTTATTTCCCCCCCCCTCCCTTTTTTCTTCTTCGCGGCGTTATATACATCTCAAACCCCCGGTGGACATGGCATCTGTTTCAGGACCGGCTCAGACGGCACCCGCTCTGGCTGCTTCTCTGCAAAGAGGAATTGTGAAAATGGTGAGGATCCTAAAAATGTGAGGAGGGAGGAGGAGGACGGCTAGTTAGCTCAGTGGAGGCTAAAAAAAAAAAAAAAAGTCGCGGCCGGACCCGTCGCGCAACTTTAACCGAACTTCTGTAAC
Organism: Brachyistius frenatus; assembly: GCF_029030835.1. Taxonomy (NCBI): domain Eukaryota; kingdom Metazoa; phylum Chordata; class Actinopteri; family Embiotocidae; genus Brachyistius; species Brachyistius frenatus. The sequence continues at coordinate 3,321,174 of NW_027210632.1, forward strand.
GTTGCGGATCGACGTGTGTGTGTTGAACGCCGGTGTTGACGTGATGTTGTGGCCGACTGTCAGGACTCTTCTGGGCCGCCGAGCTGCGGCGAAGAAAAGCACGTCGGCTAACATTAGCCCGGTCCGCTGCTAACTTTGCTAACCTGCTAATATGAAGCCGAAGGGAAACTGACGTTAGCACGTTTGCTATCTTCGAAAAGTTTAGCCGATAAGTTAACGTAAATAAACTATCCCTCCCCGGAAATACCAAGAATGTCAAAAAAAAAAAAATAAGTCCCCTGACAGATTTGATTTTGTTTTTGTTTTTATTTACAAGCATCCGAGCTGGGCCGGTAACAGATGTTTCGTTTCTCGGCTAACGGCTACCAAACCGTTAGCTAAATTAACTCAGCTGATCGAAGTTCGTCGTCAGCATAAAAAAAAAAAAATAATATAAAAAAAATGAACGCTTTGATATATATATATATGTGTTTTGTGTGTGTGTGTGTGTGTGGCCACATGTAAATCAGTACTTTTAAAGCCTAACTGGCGTGAAAGTAAACACGAAGCGTCTCTCTAGAAGTTGTCCTATAAACTCCCGTCGTGTCACGTGGAAACTACGATCCCACCGGTTATTAAGATTTGATATCAGGCCACGTGTAGTAGTGAAAGTTGGTGAACGTGTTCCTCCACTGAGAGTCAAAGATTGAGCATTTCCTCTGCTGCTGCTGCTGCTCAAATCCGACCACGAGAAACTGACACGTAGCTCCCAACTATCTGCTCCCTGTAATCTCCCCCATTCATGTCCCCGGGGTGTAGCGCAAACTTTCCGGGCCCCTCTGCTGAAGCGGTCTCTGTGGGCCCCCACCCCCCCTCACATGTTTTACTTTTATTTTTATTTTTTTACAAATGTTTGAGGCAACAAAAACTGCACGTGAATGTGTGTTTTGCGTAATCACTAACGGTTTAAAGAAGAAATACTATTTAATTAAGAATGCTCGTTTCATCTTTCGTCAAACCGCCGTAGCCTACGTTTGCTTTAAATGAGATTTGCTTTGAGTCTCACACTTAAAAGAACAGTATTTTCTATTATAAGACAAAGCACAAAAAAAACCAACCCACTATCTTAGTTTTTTTTTTTTTTTTTTTTTTTTACCCAGACATTGAGCAAATACAGATTTTACTGCCAAATACAAGAAGACTTAACTCATCCTTTAGTTGTTGAAACAAAACAATAAGTGCTATAATGCAATAATAGAGGCTACCTGAGGTTTGTGTGAGAGTAAGTTCCTCTCAGTCAAAACTGCTACCAATGATTGTTTGGAATAACTTTTAGTTGCCACAATATGAGCTCCCGTTGTCTCCCGTCTTCAGTAAGATCAGCAGGTGGATGAGGTACCTGCTGCTGCTGCTGCGCTGTCTGTGGCTGTTTCTGAGACTGAGGGCCAAGTGTTTCACGATGCTGAGCTTCGCAGGGTAATGTTGATAGATACTGGATGTTGTAGCTAGAACGCTGATTCATTTATGATATTGATTGATTCGTCAGACGATGCAAATATGCTCCAAGCTAGATTCTGACTTCACTCTGGACAGCTGCGGGGATTAGTTTGAACTCTTCTTAAACTCTGTAAGTTGTGCTGACGTTTCTTGTTTGAAAGAAATTTGTTTCTCCTCAGTTTGCTCTCTTTTCTTTTTTAGCATCCCTGTTTCCGTTTCTTGGGGAAAGACACGACTCCAGCATCGGCCATCTCTCGGCTAGATCAGCTGTGTTTAGCGATGAAGCCTCGTGCATGGCAGAATAAACAATTATAAGCCTTTTGTAAAGGTTGAGAGAAGCCTCAGAGAGCCTCAACTGTTTTCTTTTAGCGTCATCATCAATCTCTCAAATGATTTTTTTTCCAGCTAATTTTAGTTCAGTCATAACTCTAAATACTAAAAACTTGCAACCTTTTTGTTCTAGGATTTTCTAGGTAAATCCCCCCCCCCCCCCTCTTCCACTGAAGTCCTAGATAGTCAATCCCACTTTTCCTCCTACTACTTTGCCCCTGGTGAAGTCGAATATGTTACTTCAACTTCCTTTATTTTAGTTTTGGCCAGACTGCACTTTGACCTTTACGCCTGAAGATAAAGTTAACAGATCTTCTCCATACACGCCTTTGCACAGATACATAGTTTGACTTTTGGAAGTTGCCCTGGAGAGCCGCAGTCTTCTGCTTCCCACCGTGAAAATGCCATAGAAACAATTATGTTGTCTTGTTCAAGGGTACTTAAGTGGTGGCAGTTGACCGAGGGAAACGTTTTCTGTCATATTTTTCTTGAATGTTTTAGGATTCATTGTTGACACTTCTTTTCCATTGTCTTACATCAGTTTTTTTTTTTTTTTTTTTTTCAATAGAGTCTGACTATGCTGGAAATGATGGTCATTTAGATTGATTACATGTGGCATTGACATAACCTAAATAATATATTTTGCAACTTCAACACAAGTACAGCTTCTTGGTTACAATGGAGACAAATTGGTTCGATGGGAATGCCGTAAAGACAAAGTCACATGATGTATTTCAAGGAAATTCCTCATCATGTGCAATTGGCTGTCCACTGCCTTTGAATGAACTGAGCAAATTAATTTGTGGACTATCAAAAAAAAAAAAAAATGTCATAAGAAAGCTTTACAGTAACGTTTCAAATTACACCGTTCAGAAAAAAACTTTTGCAGAGAGGTTTCCAAGCATGAAATACTGGTTGATAGGTATTAATTTTGAAGAAGTTCAAATCTCTGTATCTTGAGAAAGATAGTCACAATGGACGGTCAGCCTGTGAAAGTTACAGCTACAAATCTGCCTTGCCTGTAATTGGAGGGAGTTGGTCAGTTAGTGGGGAAACACTAGTGATTTGATGAAAGAGTTTATCTACCCCACATCTTAGATCAACAGCACCCAGTGATTCCCCCTGCAGACACACTGGAGAGTCCGGAGATAAACGGTGTTTGCTCAGATTCGCGTAAATGCCGCGGTTGTCAAACCCAAGAGTAGGTTATCTTTTTTGTGTGTGTGTGTGTGTGTTGTTGTTGTATTTAGCTACGTTATCACATGGCGTGAGCTCACCTTGCGTTTGAATGACAGACTGTCTCCATGGCAACTTGAAGCATGAAGTTGCTTTCCAGCTTTGCAACAGTTGAACAGGCCTCTAAGACTTTGCTGATTTAAAGCTACGGTGGTTTCGTGACGACTGATTAGCATCCTTATTTGCTGTCCCGCTGGACTTGTTTATGTTACGCCAATTTCAAACTAATCCTGTAATGAGCTTCATGTTGTGCATAATCTTTGATATTTAGGTGTCTAACATGCAGCTGCTCAGCTCTTAACCAGACATAACAAGAGATCCCATACTTGTTTCGGTGCCTGTGTCCTCATTTGTCGTCGCTGTGATTTGAACGTGTCAGCCCTGTGCTGTTTGTTGGCATTGCAGCTCTATGGTACAAAAGGCTCTTGGTGATTTCATATTTGTGACAGGTGCTGTACAAATACATTTTATTTACTTATCAAATTGACATTTTTTTTTGCAATGGAAATGCATCGGTTTACTGAATGTACCAGCATCCATGTATGAGAGTAAATGGAACCCATAAACTAGCAGTCATCTCGTCCTTCCACACAGGTGACTGAAGTGTTGTGGTCTGGTATTTGTCCCTGGAATGGTGTCATCTGTTTTCGTGATGAATAGATTTTAAGAGGCGCTAGTGTTCGACGCTATCATCTGCTTTTGACAAATGAAATAATGGCCAATGCCTGTGCTGTTGATTCTGTCCTCCCCAACTGACAGTCTTTATTGTCCTTTCTGCAGGTCTTGTCAGGCTGTGCCATTATTGTTCGGGGCCAGCCTCGAGGTGGCCCTCCCCCAGAGCGTCAGATCAATCTCAGTAATATCCGAGCTGGGGCAATGGCCCGCCGAGCTGCACAGGGCCATACTGACGCCAAGGACACCCCTGATGAGGTGAGTGATTCTATCCCACTCTGTTTGTGTTCATTCATATTTGTACATGTTTGACAAGTGCAGTACAAATATCCCTGCTGCGCGCGCACACACACACACACACACACACAACGATATTCGAATTTGCAGGGAGGCTGATGTGTGAATCTTTGTTTTCACTGAGGGGAAATTTGTCTTTAAAAAGTATTGTCACGTCACTTTGCTCTTTTTCATTGAGCTAATATAATATCATTAGAGATAAACCTTGTCAAGGTTTTAAGATAACACGATTGTAATTTGAAGTTTTCTTATCTCACCTTTTAAAACTAAATTTTTCAATTTATTTATTACAGCCAGACATTATTACTGCCTGTCATGTTCCCTGTTTAAATAATCTGTTACTGTCTTGAGTTATGCCTTTTTTTTTTTTCTTCTTTACCAGATAAGAACAATCCATTAAAATAAGCTTCTATAAATAGTTTGCTCGACCAAAATGATACTCTATTAAAAAACATGTTTATTTCAATTTTTGCTAACATGAGCATCATGCTGCTCATTATTGCTTTAGTGGGTACACTGCCAGCAATGAAGCAACACAAGACTGAATGAAACCGTAAAAAACGATTTGACTTGTCAAGGTGTGTCGACCGCTGCCGAGCTCTGTAGAAATGGACTATTCACATCTGCAAAAGCAGGCAGCAACGTATCATGAGTCAGTGAATCTGTATGTAGATTTATTATCAACATTCGTTTTGTTTTTCTAAATAGAAAACCGGGTTTTATTTCATGTTGAGGGTGGCACCATGGTGAAACTCACCACCTCCACTTGAACTGGTCACGTCCTGTAGGACCGATCAACTAATGGCCTACTTACTGAGTGGAAGAGGAAGCTGGGCACATGCGGTTAATGGCGGGTGTTGTCAAAAACAGTACCAATATTATACCAGTAATAGACAGCGTTAAAGTCCATCTTGACTAATTGTTTGTGATGAACTTGTGATTGGATTGCTCTGTGGATAATTCTCTGTTCATGTCTGCATTGTAGCCATGGGCCTTCCAAGCCAGAGAGTTCCTGCGGAAGAAGCTAATCGGCAAAGAAGTATGCTTCACGGTGGAAATCAAGACTGCTCAGGGCCGCGAATACGGCATGGTCTACCTGGGAAAAGGTGCACTGTTACTTCTAAAATCACAAACTGGCCAAGAATAATGTCCACATGTATCACTGCCTGGGAAAAATACAAATGTTTTCCTTTTACTTTTCAGCAGTTAGTTTTTGATGTAGGAATATATTGGTTATGTAACTCAATGGGAACTCCTCAAACCTCTATTACACATTCTTTTTCAGGGAAGTTGTCTCTGCTGCTTGTTTCAATGTTTGCTAACTTTTTTCTTCTGGTTTTTCATTGTAGACACAACCGGTGAGAACATCGCTGAGACTTTGGTGAACGAGGGCCTTGCCATAGTCCGCAGAGAAGGAATCAGAGGGAATAAGTGAGATTTTTTTTTTCCTTCCATTCTATCTGTAATGTCTTACTATTTGTAGCTCGACATGAACGGAAGTGCTTCACAATGTTTGTCAGACGTTAAACGCTCAATATAAGAACGTTTAGCCTGAAACTGCCGCTTTTGTGGGTTAGGCTTTGAGCTAACATGCCGCGAAAAGACATTTAGATTATTCATTTTGTACTGATCACAACCTGACTGATACTTAATTTTTAAGATCGGTGCTGATTTTGTAATTTGAGGGTTTAAATGCATCTGGTCGCGATTTATCGGTCGATATATTAAAATAATTTAGCAATGAGTTAAGCATGTGTTTTATAGTGGCTGTCTATGCTATTCTGATGAGGATGAAAGTGATGGGACTGTTGTCCATATACTCGCGTGACTATAGCGAACGTTAATCATTTTAGTCAGTGTGTGATGGCCTACTGGCTAAAAACACTTTGACTCAATTCCGCTTCGTTGCGTTCAGCTGAACTGTAAAGGGTTCGATGAGCTAACGGGGTTAATGCGTTACCAACAGTGACGCAGCAGTGCACCCCAGTGGACAAACTATGCAAAAGCTCAGAACCTATTTTGGGATATCCATTTATTACATGTTCCGAATTATCGTCCGCTATAAAGGTTAATACCAGTTCACCTGCAATTAGACTAAAGCCGCCTGCTGAAAATGAACATTAGAAAATGAACACGCGTTACATGCTATGCAGGTCACAGGTTAGGCCCTCAGCATGTGAAGGACTAAACAAATATATTCTATTTGAATGCAACTCCCACGCCAAGTGAATACAGGAAGAATAAAAGGAAGCTAAAGTAAATGGTCTCATGCAGTGCTTGGCTTACTACCACAGTCTTCTGACCTGTGTTATCGTGAGTTCTGCACTGTTAATTAAATACAAATTATTAATGCTCTTGTTTCCTTATCTGTCAGGTATTCATCTATAAGTTTCAGTTTTCTCCCCGTCTGAATTTGAGACATAACTTTTTCAAAAAAGACAAAATCTCTTGAGAACCAGCTTCACCCAGTTATAAGTAATTTCCCAGACTTTGTTGTAGCAGTCTTTCTTTTTCTTGGCGGTAGTTTCCATCAGAAATCCACATGGCTTGTGGCTTTTTGGTGACTCTCAATTTTCCCCATTGGGAATAGTGTTGGCGGCAAAGATGGTGGCAGACGAACCTGCACTTGACAGGTGCATGCACAGGCCGTGATATCAGCTTTCCCTGCTTTTTTCACAGCCTCTGGAAAAAAAAGTGTTGCAGTGTTGACTCTTTAAAACGAGACCCAATTAAAATGTAATGTGTCGTCTATATGGGACATATGGGACATGGCATAAAAATGCTGTTCAGTCCTGCATAAAGTGCAACACCTGCTCACCCTAATCAGCACGGCTATAGTACTGATATATTGTAATATACAGGAATATAACAAGTAATATATGGCTGTATCGTATAGTCAGTTTCTCTTTGGGATATCTTATGTTACATTACAGATCCAGTGATCCTGCACGTGTTATATTTGTTATGATGCCGTAATCAGATATGTTGGCGTGTCAGACTTTTGAGTGTGTCATCATACAAGAGACTGATATAAATGTTTCCCTCCAAAACTGTTGGCACAGTCAGTGTGGGGGAAGTAATTTTGGATGTCAAAACTTGTTTTTATTTGCAACTCAACACTTTGAAAAATTGCTTTTGGCATCATGATGTAATCTTCTGCTTGCTAAAGCTTATAGCAGAACAACACTGGTAAATCTGTGGGGAGATATACACAAGTCCTCAACTGATAGACTGCAGAGAATTGAGATGGCGCCAAGGTATCCCAGATGGTGGCAGCATTACTCTGCTGCTACAATGATGTCCCTCTCAAACCCTTTTCTGCCACATTGCCCCGACACAGTAATCCCCTAAATACACTTCCACATCCAGTGCTATAAGATAAAGCACTGAATATCCCCCCCAGTGGCAGTGTTTGCACATTACACACATTATAAGCAATTTGACTCATGCTGCTACATTTGTAGCTTCCAACATGAACACAGATGATGTGAATATTTTTCCACTAATGACCCATTTCAAGCATTCCGTGCAATGGCCCGGAACAAGCACTAATGTAAATGATGCTTTAAGTGTAAGCTGGCATCATTTGGCCGAAGGGGAGGCCCATTACTCAGTGAGGACTTAAGGCCTTCGTTTTCCCGTCAGTGCTCCAGCCTCCAATATACTCCTCGTGACTGGGTACGTTGATCACTCTAACTGTGATGTGCTGATAATTACGGAGGTGATGATGATAATGATGATGTCTTCGGACAGTGCAGTTAAACGTGTTCAGAAGCTGACTATCGCTTGTGAACATGGTGAGCCGGTTCACAAATTTGATGGCTGCGGCCACTTCTCAGTTCTGAGCAGTGCACCAAAGACGCATACTATTATTTTGGAATGCTATTTGCATAAAAGAAACTGTCTGCAAGCAAAATCTTTATCAGGTTTCTGCTTTTCTACTTAGAATGTCTTTTGTTGTTGTGTTTACATTGTCCCTGTAAGGCCCTGAGTTAATACAACTGCAGAGTACAAGTATGGTTGTCCTTGGTTATCTGCTATTTGGTGTGGAGGCTCATGTAGAAAAAGGTTAGCGTCTTCCAGCAGAACTCTCGCCATCCAGGTTGGTTTCACTTGAAAGTGGCGATTTACACTTGAGTACCATGTGGTCATCCATCAACTCTGTCACACTGTGTGGAGCTTTTTTTTTTTGCCCTATAAAGTTATAATCCCGACTTTTGCAATACAAACATATCATTCATTATTTGTAATCCTAAATCTTGTGTACTTGCCATTCACGTACGTGTCATGGGAGAGAATTATGTGATTTTCTCTTTCTTCTGGCTTTAGAGCTTTATCATGTGTTGCATTTAGATGTGCTCTTGCATATTGAATCTGTCAGCATCAGGCAGATGTATATTTATTTAAATCACACTTTTTTTTTGGGTTTGCTATTGCTTGGCTTCACAATTTGATTGAGTTTCACTTCGACCTGTTCAGTCATAGAAATGCGGTCCTTGGTGCTGAGCTATAGAGATTGAAATGGACACTCTCATCATTCTTGTCCATTCAGTCTTTTCTGACTGCTTTTATAAAAAAAAAAAAAAAGATAAAGCCATGTGCTGATCAGATTCCACAGTGTTAAACCCTCCTTTTGAAAAAAAACCCCAAAAACCAACACAGATAGAGGGGTCGACTGATTGGATTGTATAACGCTCACCCAGCCGAGCAGGAGGGAGCTACATTAACATGGCGACCAACTGTGCTTTATAACCTCCCCCACCCCCCATTGCTCCTTTTTAACTGGAACCCCCAGAGCAGTACTGATTGAGGGGCGTAAACGACAAGGGGATGAACTCTCTTCATCAGGGACTCGCTCCTCAGCAGGAACCCTTTCCAGTCAGGTACACTGGGGAACATGACTTCCCGCAACCTCTTCAAACTGTACAAAGACAACAGGGAACTGTAAATCGACTTAGTGAGGCGCAACCCTTTGTGTCTATTTAAAGTCTTTTTGGTTGCACAAGGGAGACCTATGCAGATGAAAGCTGTAGCCTCCAGCATGTTCAAATATAAGGGAACTGGAAAGTTTTCTCCTTGGCCCTTGTTCCTCTAGTTGTCTTGCTCAGCACTGCGCTCTCTCAGGCATCAATATCTGTTTTGATTTGAAGCGATGTGTTGGTTGGAAGGAGTTGCTGACCTAAAAAGAAACCAGTCTATTTGGAGACGTGGATAAGTTCACTATCATCTGCCTCCACACATGAAGTTATTTCTATATCTTAACCTATCTATGCTTACAAGTTGCTCCTCATTTATTCTGTGACTTTGCAGTGTCTGCTTTCTTTGATTGCATTATTTTTTCTCTCTATATCTTTGTAGCTTTCTATTCCCGTTTGCTTCTTAAATTCTAAGTAGCTTAAACACAATTGACTTCTTACAAAAAGTTCCACTATAGATGCTCAGTAAGCAAAAAACTGTTTCATTCAATTTGAAGTTAGCAGCTAAATCAGTGTAGAGGGGAAAGTGAACTTGACTGCGTTTTGGGCACGAGTCCAAAACCCCAATTAGGAACACACAGCTGGAGAACAGGCTATGTGTGTTTATGTGTGTGGCATTTTAATTGAAAGTCACTTTGTTTCCTCTGCAAAGCGAACAGTATCTTTCAGGCAACAAGATGTGGAAAATCCAGTTCATGCACTGTTCATTTTTAAAAAGCTCTAGTCACCATCTCTGTTCGAATACCGTTTGGGCAGCCTTTCCTTCTTGGAAAAAGAAAAGCCTGTTGGCCATTTGAAGTTTGGAATAATTAAAGGCGTACACGGGCCCTCAAAAAGCATAAGGCTGCACAATTTAAGGAGCCAGCATGGAATTAATAGTGGCGTTTGTAGCCAGCTGCGTGGTTGCCTTTGAAGGAGCTGTCAAACACTGTTATTGTCTCTTCACAAAATTCTCCAATACATTTTTAAGTTGTTATAATCTGGTTATCAGCTGGTTGCCAGTAATACAAGAGTGCAGTTTGTCAGGAACAGCATTTAATCCAATATAGTTGGTTCTTTTATAGTTGACCAATGGCAGTTGTGTCGCGCCAAAGAAGCTCCAGCTGTTGCTGTAAATTGATGAATTTGCAATGAACCCAACATTATAGAAATCACACACAAGTTGTTGTAATTGTAGCTCTTGTAATGCTGATATTTGCCTAATGGAATAAAGCTCTGGATAGTTTTAGTCCCGTCAGCGTAAGAGCAGTTTGAACATGTTAAACTTAACAGGGGGAGCGACTCTACAATCAAAACCTTTTCTGCTTGTTAGATACGGTGTGCGTGCCTCGCTAACTGGTGTGAAATTAATAGTAGCTTGTTAACAGGCTGAGCTAGTGGGTTGTCAAAGAGCTTTTATGGCACTCAAAGTCCTTCTGATCTTTATAGATGCTGTGTGTAACCCAGTTAATAGCAATATTTAACTCAAGCTATTACTGCTTTAGTGTAGCTGCGTTCTTTAACAGCATTTTTAATTTTCAGTGCTGCCAAAAAGCCTATGAAAATGTCCATATCAGGTTCACTCAGCTGCTGGTTTCAGTAGTAGCCGGGCTTCCATGCTGCTTAACTACTTCATATATAGTTGCCATGGAGATTTCATTTTGGATTCTTATTTTAAGCAATAGATTTAATTTTCAAATGTCTCAGTCTGTTCAAATCAGATCAAATGAACTCAAGTGCCCCTGCGGGGTTGAGCTTTCACACTAATTCTTCTCGATGAGATGGGCTCGAAAGAGAGAAAATATTTGTGCCAGACTGGAATGTTCTTCTTCTTTTTTTTTTTTTTTTTTAACATGCTTTGTTTTCAAAATAGCATAAAAAAAACAAACTCAAAGGGATTGCAGTCAGTTAAATTGGAATGCTGCACAGCTGTTCACTGTCGATAAGGAACTACGCAACATATTGATGTCATCGCTGTAACAATCGCCCAGAGTTTGAACTGTGTGTGTCCGTTAATTTCATTGTCTTAAACTTTTTATTTTTATTTTTATTTGTGTGAGCAGTCCAGACCAGGCCAGACTCTGTGATTTGGAGGACCAGACAAGGGCTTCCAAGAAGGGCATGTGGAGTGAGGGCGGCGGCACACACACCATCCGTGACCTCAAGTACACCATAGAGAATCCCCGCAACTTTGTCGACTCCTTGCACCAGAAACCTATCAACGGTAATGAGTTTGTGGAGGGCCATACACACCGAAACACTCGCAAAGACAGAGCGTGGCCTCTGAAACAAAGACATATGGCACATAAAAAAAACACATTGCATCAAGCCTCTGTTTTCTCATAAAAGCCAAATTTGCCGGCTCCGTCAGAAATCCATTGTTTCGTCTGATTTTATTATGAATATCTACTTCACAGGATGTAATGGCGCACAGTGTGTCATCCCTCATCAGCTCATTTCTTCAGTCTCTCATCTCTGACCCACTCGAGGTGTAATGTGCCACTCGATTTATTTTCCAGACGACTGCCGGTAACTGTGGCTTAGCTCGTTTCACTACCCTCCAATTGAATGGGAAAATGAACAGGAGGCGGCTTTTTTCATTTTTTTCATTTCTTGTTCTTACCATTTATGAGAGACATTCAGGGTTATTTTCAAATTGGAGGCAGCAATCCAGCTGAAGCACTTTAAATGTGAAAACTGGAGTACAAATTTCTCTGTCATGTTCTTATACGTGCACACAGGTTATACTCAGAGAGAAACCTTTAAGACAGCCCATCTCTAAATACTACATTGGTGCGAAATTCTTTTTACTCACCTCAAAAGCTTTTCAAATAAATTGACCTTGCATCAAACTTGCTCCCAAAGAAGAGTGGCTGTGTTGTTATCCTGAGCTACAAAGTGTCCCAGATCAAAGCATGATAATTATCTATAAAACATCCCTTCTCCGCTCTTAGTGCTCACTGTGATATTCTTTATTAAATCCCCTACTTGCTTCTGAACTTAGGAACATTAAGGGTTGTACTACAGTAAAAAAAACAACAACATTTGTTCTATTTTGTCAAAATCATGTTCTGTTCTGCCGGAAAGGTTTTAGAAGTCACTATGAGCATGATGTTACTCTTTCTGCTGGGAAAACAATTGAAATTCGCTGCAACCAACATGAATTCAAGCTGCGCACAGCCTTTTTATGTTGTGAAGAAAGGAAATCTTCTTCCAGGAGCCTTTTTTAAGCCCGTTGTACAGGGTGTTTGATAACGATGGGTTTTGGTTGGAGGATCACTCCAAGGGGAGTTCAATCTGTCAAGCAGGCCGAGACTTTCTCCTCTCCAAGAGCTACCAGAGAGCGAACCGTTCCGGTCCCACCGTTCAGTAAAACACTGGTTATTTCCGGCTGATCACAGATGCTACTGTTATGAGTTCAATAAGGGTCCCCCAGCGGGCTTCCCTGAAAGAATCCGCTCTTGGATTGCGCCCTCGGTCACTAATAATTCACTCCTACATCTCAATCCTTGCAATCCTACATGTACCTAAGCCAAGCACCTTATCATTTATGAAGTCCAGCATGCATAAAGTAAAATCGTTTCTTCCAGCTCGCAAATAAGTAAGTCTAACCTAAGAGCTGGAGGTCTGTGAGCACATTGACACACTCACCTCTCCTTTTCAAAAACTTCTCCATTCTGATCTCTCTCCTCCCCTCAGCCATCATCGAGCATGTGCGTGACGGCAGTGTTGTTCGTGCCTTGCTGCTCCCCGACTACTACCTGGTCACTGTCATGCTGTCTGGTGTTAAGGTAACCACCATTCACTTACTGCATGTACAGATATGGTTAAATATGAACTGTTAAGCAATTTATTTATTCATTTTGTTGGCTAACCGTTTTATTGTTGGGAGACGACAGTAACAACAAGTCGTCAAACGAGGCTAAGTCCATACCGAAGGCTTTTAGTTTGTAATGGATACAGGAAGTCGCGGAATTCGACCGACCAATGACGTAACGTTAATGGTGTATTTCAAAAGACGTTGTAGAAGTAACGTGCCTTTTTTTTTTTCTTTTTTGTTGTCTCGTTCCTTTGGTTTCTTTGTTCTAGCAGTGTCATATCCGCACCACTAAATTTCCCCATCAATCTCTTTCACCAAGCTCGGCTCTGCCAATAGACCACTCAAGATAACTAATCTTTTTCATCTCCCACTCGAAGATATTACATCCATTTCAAGGTGTTCTTTGTCTCATTGTTCAAAGACTTGTCAAACTCATCGCGCCTGTTGTGCTTAGATCTTTCTGGTGTTTTGCCACACTCAGAAGGAGATCACAGAAAGCACGTACAGCAAGGTGACATCGGTTAGAAGAGGATATCAGACCCAGAAAAAAACCCAATCATGAGTGCTTTAGCAAACAAACAAAATTTAGTTTTTTGAGTTACTGGTTGTCTGTTGAAATTTGCGTTTTGACAAATGTGTGCTTCTCTCGTAATATAGACGTAATCAATGAAATGGGGCATATTGTAATACACAAAAGTCTGAAAAATTCATATCGATTAAGGCATGAGTATTATTTTTATTTTTTTTTTTTTTCTCTTCTAAAGTGTCCCACATTCAAAAGGGAAGGGGATGGCACAGAATCGCCAGAGTCATTTGCAGCAGAAGCCAAATTCTTCACTGAATCCCGTCTGCTGCAGCGAGATGTTCAGATCATTCTGGAGAGCTGCCCCAACCAGATCATTCTGGGCACCATCCTTCACCCGGTAAAACACAGGAATCATCACCTAGTCATCGAAAATCGTGACTTTTTATATTATGATTATAATATGATTATATTATGTATTCACTGTGGCTGTTTCTTTTCCCTGTGTCAGAACGGTAACATCACAGAACTCCTGCTGAAGGAAGGCTTTGCCCGCTGCGTGGACTGGTCCATGGCTGTTTACACCCAGGGAGCTGAGAAACTCAGAGCTGCTGAACGGTATGTAACTGAACACACAGAGCGACCGGCTGTCCACAGGAAATATGAACTTGTTGAGTGGAGTCGTGTGTTGGTCATGTTTTTTTTTGTTTTGTTAACGAGTCGATAGTAATAGTGTACTTTCAAACACTACAGGAAATGAAGAACTGTCATATTGATTCCTAATCAACATGCCAATAAGCAGTTTAGTTGGTGGCAGACGAGTGGTTCTGTTATGCTTAAAGACCTATGCACAGGTACATACATTTAAGACAACTTTACTTGAGATGTAGAATCTCACTGTACGTTTGCAATGCTACTCATTCGTTTCAATCACGCTACAATAACTGTAGGCTAATCGTGTCGGAATTTTCTCACTTTAATGAGTTTTTGTGGCCTTTTCCAGCAGAATGGATAATTTCTTGTCACTTGATTAAGCCCTTTATGTCCTCATAACTGACTGATGATGATTTTGTGCTTGGTCAGATCTGCTAAAGAGCGCAAGGTCCGCATCTGGAAAGACTACGTGGCACCCACAGCGAACTTGGACCAGAAGGACAGACAATTTGTGGCCAAGGTGAGGTCTTAAAGTGACTTTATAAGCCGTGTCCCATTGGTGAAGGTCTTCTCTCTGTATAATTTGGTCTTAATGCCTCTTTGTTTAGGCCTCGAACGTCAACTTTTTTTCTATGGGCGATCCTTTTGCTTCTATTGAAAGTCCTCACTTATCACTACAGAGAAAACGCAGGTGTAGGATATAAACCTTTCATCCTGACATGGAGACATTGTCAAGCCTGAATAAGACTTGGCTGCAGTACTTACGGAAAGCCAGCTGTTTCCCTTGCTTGTCACCATTTGATGCCTGCTGCAGCATTTCCAATTTTCTTTCAGCACTGCAGCAAAAGCAAGGACACTTTGAGATTTCTAATGAATCACATCTTCCTGACATGTTGTATTGTCACATTTCCTTCCCACCACATAATACAATGAAAAACTCCCTTCAGTAAAGGCACGAGGAAAGGTAAACCGGAAATTTGAAGCAATACCCAGGCAAATTGGCACCAAATCGCTATCGTATACTGGAGCAGCAGCACAAAACAACCCCCAAAAGATATTAGCTGTGAAGGTTATTGGTCAGGGCCTCAGGAGAAAAGACGTGTCCTTAATATCAAGTACAGAGAGGTGAAATCCCTTCAAGGTGTTTGCAAATATTAGTCCAAACCAAGTAAGATTGACTGCTTCATACTTTTACAGTCTAAACTCACTTCATACGATGACATATTATAGCTTCCAAGTTGTCACTTTAATATAAAACAACTTTAGCCTTAAAACACCAGCTTTGAATCTGGTCCCTTCTGTGAGCATTTTGGTGATGGGATGCATCCCCTCTGTTGATATATATTTCTCTTAGACTGTTAAAAAATATAGTTTAATTCCTTTTTTGTTTGCTCTCTCCATACCCTGAACTTTTAAGACCCTGAAAGATTCATGGCTGGCCTGAGGGTTACATAAAAGGTGTTGCTTTGGCAATCTGCTTACAGAATGAATTTGATAAACTGCACACGCATAAAGAAGGCACAAAAAAAGAAACTATGTGTATGTATATTTTTTCCTGAGTCAGAGGAAAGGCTAGAGAAAGGATAAAACATTTATATTATCAGTGTGAGCTGCTCTCAGATCTCTCTGAACCCCCTCAATAAAAGAGGATTGGATGTGGGCAGTGTGGGAGTGAGGGAACATTTGGTTGGTGAGCTCAGCGGGGTGTATGAAAAAGAGGTACAAAGAGTATGGAAAAAAAAAAAAGTGGGAGGTTGAGGTTTAAGACGAAACTGAAAGTTTGTGTGGAGAGGTATAGGATGAAAGGACACGTGAAGTGAGACTCACTCTTGCATGTTTGTTTTATTTCCGGCTGCTGCGGTACTGCACTGCCGATGCCCCTAGTTGAAGCTCGATGCACTTTTTGATCTCTATAGCACGCTTTTTTGTCCTCTCTCCCCTGCAAACGCTCTCCCCCAAAGGTGCCACAGAGGAGGCTTGCTCTCTGCTATGTTCGTCAGTTCGTTTGGGGATTTCAAAAAAAAAAAAAAGCCATCCCGGGACTCCATGCTTTGTGCATGGGGTGACTTCTCTATATTATCACCTCTCTGGAACTCGGATGGTGGTTTTGAGTGGGTTGAAAGGCCTCCGAAATGGCACGAGGACCGGGTGTCTCTGAAAACATTGCTCTAAAGGCTGACAGTCGTGGTGGAAAATGTCACGCTGACCCTGCAGCTGCTTGAGCTGTTTCAAAGCTAAGTACATATCGGACAGGCTAAGGTTACTCGGGCCTGTCATTGCCCCTCTGTAGTTGTTTCCGTGACATTTGACGGCACCTAATACTGCAATGCACCGACTCTCACAAGGACATATCTATCCATCAATCCCATCGTCATACACTCCTCCCCTCCCCTCTCCTCGTCCACTCCACTCTACTTTTCACTTCCTATTACCTGAGTGATGGATGGAGTGGAGAGGCACAGCAGGTCCAATCCCCACCAGTCAATCCTGCTGAGGCATCTTCCTTTTTTGACTGTCTCGCCTCTCTCCTCCCGCCTCTACCGGGACCACAGAAGCGAACGTGGGCCGCGTCCCAGTAGGTGACCTCCCTCCTTGGATAATAACTCAATGTAGTTTAGTAGTTGCATAAATATCTTATCTAATCCCAAGTTAGGAGTAAAAACACAAACAAACAATTTAAGGATAAATGCTCCTTAATATAATAGTGCGCAGGAGCAACTACAAATTCTTAACATATAGAGAGAGTACTCTTTAATACTGTGTTTAAGAGGGAAAGAAGGACATGAGCGCCTCCTTTAAAAAAATAAGTCAGACAGCTTCTTTAAGAAATTAAAAAGTCACTTTTGGGGAGGACAATGAGAGAGGGTAAATTGGTTTGTGCTCGAGCTAAGATCTGTCAAGTGGAAGGGCAATAAGGTAGAAAACTCTCCAGATTATTGGTACTCGTTCCATGATAATGTCCTCTTAAAGCATTACACACTTGTCAGCCACTTTTTCATCCAGCGGGCACCCCGGGGCCACACTGAAGTGTTTATCGTGCCATCAAAACCACCACTAGTTTATGTGAAACCATGTAATCTGGGTGATAAATCACGTCTACCGGGGGGCAAAAAAGAAGCACAATGCATAGGTGTTGCTTTTGAGGGAGGCGATCTGACATGAGTAATGTCCTGGCTGAGCCTGTGCTCGGCTCTGTGGTTAAAACCAACTTAATGGATTAGCGGTGACAACCGACACATCCACTAACGGTGCCCAAGATCCTCCTCGCAGGAGGGCCAATCCCGACCACTGCAGATGTCATGTCCTCCGCGGGCAGAGGGGGGCAGTAGATCTCCACCTCTCGCCTGTCAGATTGGACCAGTGAGTCATGCTTGCCAGCCTATTTGTCTTGTCTGCCTGCTCGCTCGACCCTCATGTCAGCTACTTTCCAAAGACTTTTTTTGCTCTATTTTCTCTATCTGTTCTCCATCTTTTTCTTCTGTCTCTGTTCCTGTGATATTTGCTGTGAGATTACACTCCGTCTCTCTGGCGCCTTCCATCTTTCTGTTCCTCTATCTCTTTGGTGTGTGTGTACGCGTGTTGATCTGTCCTCCTTCGCCTCGCTCGCCTCCTCCGGCTGATAATTAGCCAGTAAATGCTGAGCCATTTTTATTCTGCTCCTGCCACATTCTCTCTTGTACTTTATTTACTTGGGCAGGCCACAAAATGACCTTGTTACAGTGTGAATTCGTGTAGGCTGGTGTGTGTGTGTGTGTGTGTGTGTGTGTGTGTGTGTGTGTGTGTGTGTGTGTGTGTGTGTGTACGTACGTGTCTTTTTATGCAACCCCCCCCCCCCTCCTCCTTGCACTTACTCATTACACCTCTCTGTCTCTCTCCCTCCTGCTCCCTATGTCTCTGTATCACTCCCACTCAGCTCAGTGATTAGTGTATGATGTATTTTGGCTGCTGTTGTGGACAGCCTATTTAGCATGTGGGCTTGTCTAATTTCTGTTCCCTGGTGGCAAATGCAATGGCAGTTTGATTTGTTTTTATAGAATAATGAATGTCCCAATGAGCCCGATACACCTGGATTTGTGTCTGCACTGTACACTCAAAAAGTGCTCAACTGTGTCCTCCATTGTCGCTTTGTTTTTCCACCAACATGGTCCAAATTGTGGTTGATGCATGGCTCAGACCTGCATCTCTGTCTTTGGGGTGCTTAACTCCAGCGCTACCTCCATACGTACTACAGTTTGACTGATGTTGTGGCCATTTGATGCACATGTGGGCGGCAACATGTGTAGGGCGATTGATTTTTCACTGTCTTGCAAGTGGCCTACTTAAAGGCTCTGTGTTTGGACACCTTCTCCCAACTCAATCACATTATACCCCCAATCTGTCTTCTATCTTGTGAAAATATATATATATTCACACTTTTTGAGTATACATTTCTTTAAGATTTATAATTAGTGGACCTGGTTAGAAGTTTCCATACATATACATCTATATACAGTTCTGAGTGTGTTTGTGGTTTTCTCTTTTCAATCTGCATTGACCAGATCAGCCAGGCAGAAAGTCAGACAGCACCAAGCCTCTGGTCAATTAAAAAAAAACACAAAAAAAACGCCATGTACAGACTGACAATTGTATATCATATTCACAAAATCAATGTCTACCCCCTGCTATTTTAAATAGGACAAGAAATGTGCTCTCCCTCTGCTAACAGGCTCTATGGGAAAGTTTTTTTTTTTTAAACAGGTAAAACACAGCAAACTGTATCAACTGTGTCTATAGGGTGCAGTACAAAGTAGAAAATAATACCTGTAAGCGCAAAAACAGATGAAAATGAACCCATTTAACAAAAATGGGGCTAAAATGACCAAATCAGTAAGTTATAAAACGGGCACACAAAATGCTTTGCTTGTGGTATGCTCCTCGTGGGTTTTGAAGCCGTGCAGAGGTTTGGGAAATAAAAGCTTCGCATATCCAACATGACTGATCCGTGCCCGGTGGAAACAGCAGGTAACACTCTAGTCAACTATAATTTAACAGCTGTAGCTTTGATCTGCACACACTTCTGCACTTTGTCTGCTTTAAGCTATGGTTTTATCCCTTTGGTACAGAGAGAAAGAACATTTAAATGCCAAACATAAATTAGTCCATGTGTTTAGTTACACTTGCAAAGGTCTCTAAAACAAAATGCTGCCAGCCAGTAGTTGGGCAGAGGGCTGTTTAATGCTCTGCCAGTCTGTCTTTAACTGGATGT
Organism: Brachyistius frenatus; assembly: GCF_029030835.1. Taxonomy (NCBI): domain Eukaryota; kingdom Metazoa; phylum Chordata; class Actinopteri; family Embiotocidae; genus Brachyistius; species Brachyistius frenatus. The sequence goes on from NW_027210632.1 coordinate 3,340,382, forward strand.
TTGTGTTTTAAAGCGTTTTCTCCTGCACTCTGTCTCCCTCTTCCTCCCTCCCTTCCTCCTGCTGCCAATCCCCCAGATAGCAAAACGTCCTCGCCCTGTCCTCCAAACCTCGCTGGCCTGCTGGGAAGCCTTCGCTCGCTTACTTTACTCAGTCACTCCAGGATCGGGCTTTCTTACCCTCGCTCTCAGTGCCTGCTGCTCGCGACAGCGCCCGATCTGCACTGTCACTCTCTTTTCTACCTTTGAATAGATCTCTTCCTCTCCATTTATCCTTTACCTGCTCCTTCACTTCCCATCTTTCTTTCAGTCTATCTGCTCACTCACTCACAAAAATGCAACGCCAGTCTTTTTTGCTCCAACACTCCTCCAGCCTGCAGGGGTGTGTAATTCCCCCATGGATTTAGAAGTCTTTTGGACCCTTAAATTATTTTCTGATTGACTTTCATGGGTCTTCTTTTTGCCGACCTGACCCCGCCCCCTCCCTCTTGCCTTTCTCTTGCTGCATTTATGTTAACCACTCCCTCTCCTCTGCTTTTCTGTAGGTGATGCAAGTGGTCAACGCCGATGCCATGGTGGTCAAGCTCAACTCCGGGGAATACAAAACCATCCACCTGTCCAGCATTCGGCCGCCCAGGATTGAGGGAGAGGTACAAACAAACCTGTGTCCGTCTGCTTGTGTATGTGCACACGGCTATGATGCGCAGTCAGTGGCTGCTTGTGAGCGTGTGTCGTCGTCATATGTGGGAGAGAGTTGTGGTTGTGCATGGTCAGCCAGTTCATTAGAAGCTCCTCGGAAGCAACCAGTGTCAGTGTTCACGGCCGATCGGAATTACTAAAACAGGATGTTTCCATTTCCCTTCAGCTTTCTCTGTTAAATTCTCAGGCCCTCTCCACATTGCACATTAGTCTTCTCCATCTTTAAATGACCGTGTGATTAATTCTGACCACTTGGTGGCGCCCCTGCTGTTGGGCGACATGCAAACACAGTGAAACACTTGCGCACACCCAGTGGTTGCAGCACTGCAGAGAGCAAGAGGGATCGATTTTTTTAAATTTTTTTATTTATTTATTTTTCTCCCTTCCCTTTTCCCCGTCACACTCCCTCTCTTTCCTCAGAATCACCTCAAACTGTGAAAACACACGTATACATGCTTACACACACACATACCTACCGACACTAGGGAAATGTACATGTATTGACACAATAGACAGCCTGGAAAAGAAACTGCATGTATGCAGTGATACCTCGAGACACAGCAGTCTACTGTGATGAAAGTCACCACCAGGGGATTTATGGGATGAAATTTAGCCTTTTCTTTTTATTTACCACAATACAATCAAAACTTGCATTGATTATTCCACCAAAAGGTTTCATTTAAACACTGGGATTTTCTTTTTGGGGAGAAAACAAAGTGATCAGATTTAATTTCTCAGTTATCACCCGTGTCTGAGTCCTTCTAGTTAGTCCTTTCTAACAGCAGGAGGCTGAAAACGAATCTCTTAAACTCAAGTTTTAGTTTCACAACAACAGTGTTTTATGCAATCTATTGAATGATGCTTCCTGTTAACACGTCCCTCTTCCCGTCGACACACTGTTTAGCAGGTCGTTCCTCACATTTCCCTGTTCGAAAGGTACGAGACGCGCCGCGTCTAGGCAACAAATGTAAAAGGCAGCGAGCAGAAAGTCTGCACTAGCCTTTTTATTTGGTCTGTTTTGATTGTTTTTGTTTTTATTGACTCCCACTTTCCGCATCCTGGTTCCTATCTTTTCCTCTTTACTGTCGTCTGGGTTGCTTTTTTATTCCCTACCCTGGCATCGTTAGTGCCTCTCATCATTAAGACATTACTTTGTGTCTTTCCCTGCCTGCCTTCTTCCCCCTGTTCTCTCTTCCTCTCCCTTCTCCACAGTCACTTTCTGCCGTCCTCTCCCTCCGGGTGTGCAGATTGTTGACCTGCACCGTTGCCCTTCATGTGTGTGTTTATTCTCCTTAGCTCTCTGTGGTTGTAACAAGCTTGTGGGCAAAAACATCTCTCCATTTTGTCTTTCTCTCTCCCATTTTAGTTTCCTTAATTTGGTTTCCCTCTCTTCATGCCTTTTTATTCCCCTCCATCCATTATTTTGGTTTTCTCAATGCCTCCCGTTATTTAGTCTGTCGCTGTCTTTGCACCAGATGCTTCAACAGTATGTGTTTTGTGCTTCATTACACTGTCGTATGTTACAGGGAGCATGGGAATGTGAGGCCAGATGTGAGTGAGTGAGTGAGTGAGTGAGTGAGTGAGTGAGTGAGTGAGTGTGTGTGTGTGTGTGTGTGTGTGTGTGTGTGTGTGTGTGTGTGTGTGTGTGTGTGTGTGTGTGTGTGTGTTTTATTTTTATTTTATTGGTGTGATATTCGCACAGCGTTGAATTGCTATTGTTGCACTTCTTGCATATTTAATTGCCATCGTGTATCAGATTTTTTTTGTGCAAACACTCATATTTATCAACCTCAGTCCGTTTGGGGAACCGGCTCACTGAGCTGGTATGGTGAAATTTGTATTAGTCTCACTGTCTAACACTGTAATTATAATGTAATATCTATTTTCAACTTGGCAAATCTACTTCCACAATTTGTTACTAGCTATTATTGTAACACTTCCACATGCTTATAAAGTGCGTAGACTGATGTGTCACTATCAAACTGTAATGCACTTGACTTTTAAGTTATATATGATTATATGTAATGATTAGATTATATGACTTGGATTATATATGATCACATTATACATGTCAGCATTAGGGCCCTTTTTTGTGACTGCTGGAGCAACTTCTCCTTTCAGAGGCGGCGTTTCATGTAAACTGTTGCTGCTGTATTTTGTGTTTTAATAAGGGATGTTCATGGTGCTGCTGCTGGTGCTGTCTGTTAGCTAGTTATTTCTGTCTTTGAGCTAAAGAGCTGCCTGCCTGTCTGTAATGCTGTTGGCTCAGCTTTGAGTTTTGTCGCTATGGCAGCAATGCTGAGTTGCGATAGGTTTGCCGAGACTGTGATGAGCCCTTCTACTGAAAAGTAGAATATGGGTAACTGACAGAGAAGCTCTGAGATTTCTGGTGTCTTAACCAAGTATTGTTTTGTATATATTCATGCACACATTTTATGTCTGGCCTCATTTGCCAGGTGGGCTTGTGTCTGACCACTATATTAAGCCGGTAAGCTTACGTGAGCAGGGGAACTCAATTTCATGCCCTGTCCGCATACCTTTACTGATGTAGATGTCGGCGTTCCCCTTCACTTACTGGAAGTCATTCTGGACATTGTAATTTTCCTTACATTACTGTAGCATGAACGATTTTGAAAGAAATATTGGCATTCACCTGTGAAAGTGTTTGAAATAAGGAGCACTCGGCAGCCATGAGGCACGCAGGCGCAGGTAGGAAGTTTCAAACTGAAAAAGCCTGTTTTTTTTGTGTGTGTTTTTTTTGTGTGTGTGTTTTAAGCAGTCCGGCTGAGTCTTACCTTTAGGTCAAGAGAGGGAGAGGTCACGGCAGGTATCACTCAGCCAGATGCTCTACACACACTGACATCCTGTTGGCTAACAGTGTCACGAGTGAGCTGGCTTCTTGCTTGCAGTGCAGCAGACAGGCACAAAGACATGGTCACGGTTTGAAGCGCACATGCACACACTGAGACATGCTTGGTTAAGCTGCATTAGCCTATGTCAGGAAACATCTTGGAAATTGGCGTCAGAGTGTGCACAAACATGGATTATACAAACATGTGCCGTGTATGTCTGTCTGTGTGTGTGTGTACAGAGACACTGCAGATGTGTGCATGTTAACACTGCGGGGCGATCCGTGAACCTCCAAGGAAACAAACTCGGATATTCGGTATTGTGAAATTTGTGTGTGTGTGTGTCTACTGCACATATAACACTATGTGTGTTGCATTCTCTAGAGGTCTGTAGGGATTTTCTTGTGCCAGTTGTCATTATTATCTCTGTCTCTCTGGATGTGTATGTGCACAGTTTGACTGCGTATTCTGCAAGCGAGGCCATTTATGTTCGTTGTGTGGGTGTGTCAGGGTGCGCGTACGGTTCGGCAGTACGGAGGCCAGATGCGATTTACCAGTGCACTGATGAGCTGTGACAGTTCCTGCCAAGCCCCTCTCCTCCTCCTCCTCCTCTTCTTCCTTCTCCTTCCATCTCCTCTGGTTCCTTTAAGTCTCCTAACACCATACACCCTCCTCCCCTCCCTCCCCTCATTCATGTCTATACTAACTGTGCTCAGACTGACAGGTAAGCGGACCAAACAGGAGGAAAACATGAGGCCCCAATTTACCCCCCCTCCCACCCCCCTTTTCGCTCATTTTGGTTCCACTCCTCCCCAGTGTTACTGCTGTGGTATATCTTCAGATGCGAGTTATTTTGAGCTTGGGAGTTGGAGTCAGCTTTTTCTTCTCTCTCTCTCCCCCCCCCCCCCCTGTTTTTTTTTTTTTTTTTTCTTTTCTTTTCTTTTTATACTCTCTTTCTCCATTTTTCTCCCATGTGCATCAGGACAAGCCCAGTGGAAAACGCAAGTGGGGAGAGACGTGTACGCCACCGAGTGACTCACTTTTAAGCCCACTCGCTCACACTCGTGGTGTTTGTCTGTCTGCTTTGCGTGCAATCGAACCTGAAGTGTTCTTGTGTGCATGCGCGTGTCACTGTGCGTTGTAATGTATGTACGCACTTGTGCGGTTTAAGTAGAGTTAAGGACAACGTTGATGGAGCACACCGAACGGTCAACTTGCTGTTCTTATATAAGGCAACACAATGGCTCATCCGCATGCTACTACACACACAGAGCCCCGCCTACTCGTCTAACCCCCTCCACAGTTCACCTCAGCATGTGTTGACTTTGTAGATGATTTAAACTGTCGATACATCTCTCCTCGCCCTGTCTGCCGCTGCCTCACAGAAACATTCTCTTACTTTTCTACACCTTTCTTCTGTCTCCATCTTCTTTGCACTTTCACATTATTAGGATTCTTTTTTTCCCTGGAAAACTGCAGATTGATTGGCACTTGAATTTCTGTATCTTCATACCAACAAGCACTTAGAAGTCTGGAAGTCTTATAGCTTTTGTAGGTTGTCATTTCACATAGTTACTTTGAACAATACTTATGCAGTAGTATACCTTTGTTGACATAACGAGCTCTATTTCACATCTGCAAGTTCAGACCTGACATTAAGATCTTAAAAGAAGTGTTTGAAAAATGTGGAATAATGTTGTCACAGCTGGTCAACTCATTACCAAGTGTAGCATAATGAAGGATTCTTCAGTACAACAACAAAAGATGGACACGTTGGCATCATCCAAATCCTGTCAAACAGAAATCTGACAAAGCACAAACAGTAACACATTGGACCAAAAGGCAATAGTGAGCGTAGACAAATAACAAAACAGCAGAGTGTCAGACATATTTTAAGTGGAAGCTTCGGTATTGTGTTCATGCAATATTGATTCAAGGTTGTCTAAGGCAGCGCATTATTCAGTAAACATAATCACAGTTGGAATGCCATTTATAAAAATTAGATACTAATTAAAAGAATCCTGCTCACTCTAAATTTGATCCGAGGAGATCCAGTTTTCATCTTTCAGCAGACACACTCATCTCCTACCTGCTGTGTTTTTTTTTTTTTTTTTTTTTTTTTTTTAGCTTTTAAACTTTACTTCTCTTCTCCCACTCTCCTCTTTCTTTCGGTTTCCTCCCTCCCTCCTCTTCCCTTCTGTCCCCGTCCTCCGACTCTTATGTCTAGCCATGTGTGCGCCCAGAGCATCCCTCCAGCCTGGCAAGACGCGCTTTGACCTCAACTCGGGGAGCACGATGACGGGGGAGGAGGGTCGCCCACCTCATGATTCACTTGTGCGCTATTGGCTGGACGAGGCAGATTGGGAGCCAGTATCCCTCCTCACTACTGGAGGAATATTTTTGGCCCCGTTTCACTATTTGGCTGCCACTATTGAAAAAGCAAGGACTTGGCTTCCTCTTGTTTTTGAGGAGGACAGTATAGGAGACGGTGTGACTCGTTTTGGAAAGATTTAGATTACAGTTCTGTCGAGTGTAAAGCACACATCCGCCAAAAGCAAAAGTCATTTATAAACAGGAAATCTGTGTTTGAGATAAGAGCGATATCTTTAATATAAGCTGTGCAGATTTGCTCTGAACTTTCAGCAGTCAAATCTCTTTACCAATATTGGAGATTATTTAGCAGGCGGCACTGCAGTTCGTCCAACTCCGCATCACTGTGTCTGTCTGCAGGCCAGATCCGACCGGCCGTCTGGTCCAGAAATTAAAAACACAACACTGCACACATACCGAGTGGCAGCGGAGCGGCCTCGTTCAGGCAGCCAATGGGGTGCTTTTAGTGCACATTCTGTGTATAACGTCCTCGTTAATGACAGCAGGATCACAGCATGGGCACAGCCGGCCCAGTATATCTACCTGTCTGGTAGCAGCTAATCATGAACCGAGTGGCTGGTGCCACAAAATACAGGTGATGTCAGATTCTATGACTAGAGTGACGGTCTTTTTGCATTCTGCCCAATAATGGTGGGTTGTTGTATCGTACGCAATCCCCTTTGTGTGTTTTTTTTTTTTGTTTTGTTTTTTGCTTCGGGAAGTGTGTGCCCTCGTTCTTCATCTCTCCTTCTTTTTCCCTCCTGTACTGCCTCCCTCTCTCCACCCCAAACCTCTGCAGCCATTTAATGTTTATGCATGCGCGTTTGAGTAATGTTGTTATGCATACAGCGGTAAACATTGACTGCTTGTCTAAGGCTCCCAGAGCACTGCTTAATGAAAAAATAATGTCCACTTTGTCTGGGACTCATGCGCACCCCCAGTGCATGTCTCTGAAAAGATAAGTTACTCTGAAAACAACACACTCCACTCAGTCAGCTAAATGCAAAACCAAAGCCCTATACTGTACACTCCCCCAACAAACACAGCCAAACATCACAAAGTATGACATGCTCCTGAGTCATGATTTCACCCTTGACGTTCCAGAAGCTGCGGTTGCTTCCAGCGGTAGCTTGCACACATTTGCAGCCCAGACCCCCCCAGCCCTGCGACACTGTACAATCCAGCCAGCGCCATGCCTCTGCAATAGTCAAAGATGATTCCTGAGCTTTAGCGGGTAATTTGGAACGAAGGGAATTTACCCCAAATAGAACAAAACTTCCCCCGAGGACAGCGAGAGCAAACTGTTATTGGGTTACGGTTGAGACACAGCAGTGACTCCTCTCCTCTTTGCTGTAACCTTCCTGCAACTGCATAATAACAGTTTATTACGATGTACACGGAGTCTGTCTGGTCGGGGTAATTTAATGATGCTGTTGTCAGTTCATCAGGAGGCTAAAGTTGAAATCAGCTCCGTAGTCAAGTAATTAGACCCTGTCGCAGTTTTCTTTTGCACATAGTCAGCAGTGTGGAACAGCCTCGTTGGTGTTTGGTTTGATTGGCAGGAGGCACATTTATTTTCAAATGGTTTGAATTGCACTTAACTGTCAAGGAATGCATAATGCATCTTTGAGCAGCTGATGTGGACCCCTTTTTCTTGCTGCAACACAAAGTGGACCAAACCCATCGTGAACTATCGGGCAGTTGTTGCATCCAGCTAGCATCACTGATTCCTTACTAAAGCTAATAGTGGCAGCTCTTTATATTTTAAACATAGCGTGTCTCACTTTCTGGCGTGTCTACATCACAGTCACAAGAATACTCCGAGCTAAGATAAGGTTAAAGTGGCTCACATCGGACGTGGACATTAGTCTGGACAATGTGATTATTAACGTCTTTTTTTTAATTTTTTTTAAACATTTTCTCTGATTGTTTCATTTTCTTGTTTTCTGACTCTTCCACCCAGTCGAGCTCTGTTCCCCACAGACCTTCTATAAGATGCAGTGGTACCTTTTGTCCCCTTTGTCTACTTCTCCATTCCTACTGCCTAATTGGCATAGAATGCTGACATTTACACTCTTTGCCCTCAGTGACATGGCTGCCTTTCCACCGTGAAACAGCTTATTAGTTCGAAATGATTCTTCCTTCTTTTTTTTCCTCTCTCTCTCTCTTGCTCTCTCCTTCCCCCTTGGGTTCATTCTTTACTTTCCCGTTTGAAGTTGCTCTGTTGTTTTGACCTGTGTCTATCAGAATCCTGATGGAGTACTAGCAGGTCTGGGCTTTGTATACCGGATGAAAACATTCAGTATCTAGGAGGTCTCTTATTTGACATGACATAAAGAAAATATGGTGTGGTACTTGACCCAAGAAATGTCTGTTTTTCTACCAGTGGAGGAGTGAATCTGCAGCTCAGGCACAAAATGGAGGAGTCCTAAATAGCTGTGTTCCTAAAAGGCCCCATTATCCGTTAGTAGGGGTGAAACGCCCTGACAATAACACAGAACGCATGGCATCGGCCCTTGGCTGAAGGGGTGGGGGAGGGGGGTGGGGGTTTGAGATTATCTCCGAGGGTCGATGCCGCGCTGACTCCATCAATTTAAAGTGGAAGGGAAACGAGCAACGGCGTAAGAAAAGAAAGATGGAAAGCTATTTAACTCGAAGGTTATTACAATCCCGCCAAGGTTAAAGGAAGTCGGCTGGCTGGTGGATTTGGCAGTTCCCAGAGCTCCTTTACCATTGGCCCCTTTGCCAATGCAACATCCCTCTGTGCTGTCATGTTAAGACTTCCTCCAAAAACATCCAGGAAAAATAACTGCTGCTAAAAAAAATTTTTTATTACACCAGCAAAGTTTGTGCCCCACAAGATTTGTTTTAAAGAATTTAATGGAGCCATAAGTATGAAGACATGCTCACACATCCCCTGCTCCCCATGTGCCTGTCTTCCCTTCCCTTCCCTCCCCCACATCCCATCTGCCCAGCTGTGTGCCACACCTGGCAGCTCCGAACAACTGGAGAGTTGTTAAAAATGAATGAAAACCATTGAAGACAAGAGGAAACGAGGAATTAATCCAAGCCTGCGTGTTTGCTTGGAAGAGTGTTACTTCTGTTTTCCTGGCGGATAATGATGGCGTTCATACAAGAGTGTGGGAGGGGCATGGGTGGCGAGCATACGGGTATTGTCATTCATACCTACATTCCTCCTGGCTGTATTTTATACATAATAGTTTTTTTTTTTTTTATCCCGTGTCCCTGCAAAAACAACACCTGTCACTGTGTGAGTGTATTTACGTGTGTGTTTGTCTATTCACTCTGGGAGCAACACAAAAACCTCAGCCTCCTTTTGAAAATGCAAATAGGTTCTATTTGTGGCCTGCTCCTGTCAGAGAGTGGGTGAGCGTATTGAGGTGTGTGTGTGTGTGTGTGTTTCTGCACCACATTTATACGCATAGTGTCAGCTCACCTTTGTGCACCTGTTAAACACAAAGTGTCTTTGCCGTGGATTTTTGTCCTCGGTATCCGTGCATTTCGATTTCTTTATTTATTTTTGTTTGTTTGAATGTAATGTGTCACTATTGACGGCAAGAGAGATGCTTGTGTTTGAGGATAGAGTGTGTTTGTTTGTTTGTGTGTGTGCGCTACTGTGCTGTCTTTTACACAAAAATCTTTCAGCGAGTTCAGAGTCCAGTCGCTGTCACAGGACTGAAATAAAGGGGAAAGAGGGAACAAACAAGCTGACTGTGTGTGAATCTGTGTGTCTGTTTGTGTCTGCATGCTTGAGGAGGGGGTTTGTTGGTGTGTGCGCACGTGTGTTGTTTTTCTTTTTTCTTTCAGAGGTCTGCATCTGCAGCGGATGTGATGAGCAACTTTGAAAGTGCAATGTGAATAACTTTCTCTTTTGCTGTCCTTCTTTCCCTTCCCTTCCCTCTTCTTCTCTTCTCTCCCACATCCCACTTCCTCTGTCCCTCCTCCACCCTTCGCTCTCCAGGAGAAGAACAAGGACAAAGACAAGCGATTCCGTCCGCTCTACGACATCCCCTACATGTTCGAGGCCCGTGAGTTCCTGAGGAAGAAGCTCATTGGTAAAAAGGTGAGCACCGGTGGCAGACATCGAAAGTTCCCAATCACTCGGCTCTGCGTGCGTGCGCGCTGGCATGTGAAATCAACATGATTGCCTGTAATCATCTTTAATGAGTTAAACAATAAGCCTAAATAGGAATTCCCCTGATAGCTGTACAAATGCTATAGCAGCATCTCCCTACCCCCTCCCACCTCCCTCCACTACTCCCCTCCATCCTTACCATCCTCACCAGTAGCCAAATACATTTCTGAGCTGGATTTCCATTTCTTTTGGTCTTTCAGTGTGAATACCAAGTACTCTCGGTAGATGCCCTCGGGCTTGGTATTGGCCCGGACGCACCCTTTAAACAAGCAGTGTTGATTTCCCCCTCTTGTGTCTATTAATCTACGGGGTCTGTACACCTCTGCGGCCGCTATGATTTACACGCATCTGACCCGGCAGACCCTAGCGCCGAGCTAAAGAGCGCTCCAGACACACACCAGGGCTGGACTGTTTGGGTTCTTTGTGTTAAATGTGAGTAGATGAACCACTGAATTATAGTTGGCTGTAAAAAAATCACCAAAAAACTTAAACTTACTAAAATCAGCTTTAGTGTTTGAAATACTCCAGTTACAACTAATACAGGTGAGTATTGTCCTGTTTTAAAGGTGGGTAACTTTTGCATACGTAACGAAACCAAGTTTTCAGCACACACTGTAGGATGTTTTTAGGCCAGGGTCCCTTCAGCAAATCAGTGAACGCCTACATTGTTGTCGTTGTCTGTACAGTGGCAATTTTGCCGCCTCCAGTGGCAGTAATGGCATGGAGAGAAGGCGGCTGTTACTGTCCACTGCCTGCCTTATTTTTTTTTTTTTTTTTTTTATCCCTGAAAGGTAACTTTAACACTTGTCAGATGAGGACGGGCCGCATTATAATGGAAACCTTGATGGAAATGACTGGAGAAATTTACATGGAAAGTCAATTTAAAGCCACAGACTGATGACAGACTGTCAAATTGATGCATTTATGCACAACCACACTGACAAAATGACTTTCCTAGACACAAGTTATATCATAACTTCAATGTTGTTTTTTTTTCCCCTTCTAACTGAGCCTCAAGATTTTGGACCTTTGACCGCAGCAAATCATTTCTCTGTGTTCTTTTAAAAAGGCTCAGCCTGTACCGCTGTTGGGCTTAGAATGTACCAATTTCAGGGGTCCAAATCACAGCAGTCTTAACAGTAGATGGTGGAAAAACAACACTCCTCTCAAACACACTTTTATAACTGTACAAGTGAAACTGCACGACAGCCAGAAGGACTCAAACATGCACCCACTCAAAGCCAAAAGCCAAGAGAGTTCCTTTTGGCATTTAGTACGGGAGTGGGATTCATATCCCTGTCCCAGCTTCTCATCACAGCCATTTTAATCATCCTCATTAATGTTTTTTTAATGACAGTAAAATCAGCCGTAAGCTGGCTTTTGACAAGTGAAGCGAGAATAATGAATCTGCTGTTTATTTGTGCTGTTTGCGTTTGGGAAATAATGAGCATGTGCGTAATGGAAATAGGGGGACAGCCTTGCTAAGGTGTAAAAAAAACCCGGTACAAAACATGGCAGTGAAAAAATGTGCGCGTCGGCCTCATTTCAAGCCATATAATGAGTGTAAGGACTTAGTTTGTAGAATTGCGTGCCCACAGTGGCTTGTGTGCGCCTGGTGCCTTGATATGCATATAAATGAACTCAAAATACATGTGTATATTTTGAGCCTGTAAAAATATAGATGCAAACATCCATGTACTGTGGCCATTAGTGCTCTGTTCGTGAAACTCAGTGAACAGGTGCAATCATAGTTCAGTGCATAATAATCATGCATGCACTATGACGTGTACTCCATGCTCCATATGTCTTACCAAGGTTTGTTACAAATGTCTTCAGCGAGCATTTGCACACCCAGAATCCGATGTGCCTCATATCACTCCGTGCCGTCTTTACACCCGGTTTAATTTCACTGTATTCCTTGCTTCGACTCGAGGGCGTTTCAAAAGTCAGCTCGGCTAAAGTGTTCCTGTATCTTTCTAAGCCTCGGGCGAATTGCTGCGCGTAGTGTTTTTTGGAGAGGAAAGTATGCATGATTGTGTATGCGTCAAAAGGAGTTAGTGTCCTAAGTGTGTTGACGATGCACGTTTTCACCGCAGTGAGTCGGCGGCCCCGTTTACAATGTGTATTAAGCTGCGTCCCGGACGATCCAATCACACGGGGATGGCTCCGAATGCAGGTGGGAGCGCAGTCGCTGACATGTTGAGGGATTTGATCACTCCGGCTACGGTCGGAGGCGGCGGTCCATCGGGGATCTGTTTGCCCGCATGCAGAGTCACGCGAGGGCAAATGCAGCCTTGACCACTTAATCAGCGGTTTAATATGTGAAGAACAAAACAAACCTCCAAAGCACGGTCCACACTCGAGGCAAATTACCATCTCGTCTCTCTTGCTCCAGTGTTAGACACGACTTTCTTTCTTTTTTTCTTTTTTTTGGTCTCTAGTCTGCATTTCTCCTAGATCTGGGCTCACACTTCCCCGCTTTGTGTTTAAGTAGAATATACTGTGTTGTACTCGGCAAAAGTTTTAGTGAAGTGAGGATGTTTTAAAAAAAAAACCAATGCCATTAATAGTTTTCTTCATCAGTTAACTAAATTCAAAATACAGTAAATGGGAAAAAAACAACAACACAGTCAGAATTTAGAGTTTAACAATAACGTGTTGTTCAAAATGATATCATGGAAACGGTGAACTTCACTGGGAATGTAATGATTATAAATAAGTATGAATTTAAAAACGCACACACCAACAGAGCAATTTCTAAATTACTCTGAGCATCTTTTTCTGCAGTTTGTTCTATAAAAGAAAGGTTTTATATTGGGACATTGTACGCGTTGATACCAATACATCTGTGATATTAACATGTGATGCTGAAATCAGCCAGTTTCTATATTGAATGATGGATAAGAAACTAAACATCTTGAGTGCTTAAAACGTCTGCACGGCACTGTATATATATATATATATATATATATATATATGTCACTACATTTGATTAGTATTGACGTTGGATCTCCCGAGTGTGTGCTTATAGGCTCTTTGAAGTGAGTTCGGTTTAAGTGGAGAACTCTTACCCATTTGCCAGCAGTTCAGCTTTCCACCCCACCCCAACCCCCCCTACTCCCCTCCATCCTCACGCTGCAAAATCAATACCAGAAAAGAGCTCTGGAATGCCGCTTCACTCCCATTTCTTTATAGTTGCCGAGTCACAAGGCCGAAGAGTTAAACCTCCTGTCACCATGTATCATTTTTAACAACAATTACCGAGCCTGAAAGAAACTGCAGGGTTTTGAAGGTACAAAGCTTGATCCTTTTGCTGCCTTGGCAACAAGAAAGATATAGTTTGGATAAAAATGATCACAGGCTTCACTATGGGTGAATGTGTGTTGCGTGAGCTCAACACTTAACCCTCAAGGCTCTAATGTTAAGCTATGCTACCGTGGCCCACTTGTATTGTCGAGATGGATGCAGGTAAAAGTGTACAGATGCATGTTGCACTCCAACAAGGAGAGGAGTTTAGTCGACCCACTTAGTGTCATCCTGTCTCAGAACAATAAGCTCGATGGAGACAGATTTGGAGCAGTAAGCATTAGTCGAAGACTCCAAGACCAGTTTTCCCTGAAATTTTGCTCGACAGAGCTCCACTTTTATCCTTCTTCCTCCCGCACAGACCCAGACAAAGAATTTATCCACAGCGGGGTAATTGGGACTTGACTGGGTAGATTTAAAGTTAATACTCTTGTCTGGTGTGGGACTTGAGTTACTTACAGACTGTGGGACTGCAGGTTTATTATCAGATCACAGAAGGAGTATTCCTGCATCATCTATCTCAAAGTGGACTCGACCAAAGCTCGTCGTCCCTTCGAGTTACAAGGTTGAGTTATCAGATTGACCTACAGGCATTTCCCTCGACAGCGTTCTCTCCCAAAGCTCAGGGACTGCCGAAGAGTGCAATACATTACATGAAATGGGAAACAAGCAGATTTTCCCGTGACTAAAACCTCTAGAACGTGAGTAAGCATTAACTACTAGTCTCAGTGTGCTAAAGCTCAAAGCTCTAATGCCACCAGTCCGGTTTAGGAGAATCAAGCTATATTAAATGCTTTTTTTCCCCATTAAACCCTCTATTCCTCATCTTTATAAGGAGAGCATGGTGCTTTTGATCTTTTATAAAGCATATCTAATATCCATATTCAAAAGACTGCCTTTTTTTCTCTTTTTTTTTTGTACCCTCTGCTTTGTGGAGTTTATATTTGATAGCGCTCTGAGGCAGAAAGGAATCTGTGCAATACCTGGTCTGCTCTTTGAAAGAGGACTTCACAGCAGCTCTGAACCTGTATCTTTGATCAGTTTCACAAAAGTGTTGAATTCATTTTTAATTTTTTTTTTTTATTACAAGAGCCATGTGAGACATGGTAACTAAAACACTTGATTGTCACTTGGGGTGATTGAAATAATAGTTAAGGTGTGCTTTTTGGGGCATTTAGAAGAGACTTGTCGCTATCTGCGTCTGACTCATTTTACCTTCTAACTTCTTCGGAGGTATCCCTTTACGTCTGGCTAAAAATGCATTCAGGCATTCCCCCCCCCCTTTCCTCCTTTCTCTCCGTCACTCTCGGTCTGTCCGTCTGTCTCCCTCCGTCTTTCTCAGATGTATCCCCACCCCTATTGAAATGGCAGCGCTTGCATGGTGACATAATCCCAAAAAGCTTGATTTGGCTAACTTTATAAGTAGTGCTTCTTGTGCGCCTGGGTCTCAGCCTCAGCAGAAAAAAAAAGTCGAATGGAAATGTTGCATTAAGCCACTTATCAGGGTTGAGCACATTCGGATAATCCTGCGTGCTCAAAGTGGCTCCTGTTATGCAGCTGCTTGTGTAGTACTGTTAGCGACAGAGTTTCCCCCTCTTCATTGGTGTGCAGACGAGTGTGTGAATGCACTGAGAACGTCTTGTGCGCGACGCGGTATTTGGCGTGGCGTGGCGTGGCGTGCGTGTTCGTGTTCAAGCAGATGCGAAGCGGGTAGACCTGAGCGTCATCAGGTCTCTTGGTTGAAACTCCAGGTGGGGCTTCCTCTTACTCCTCTCCCGCCGCCTACCTTCCTCTCTTCCTCTTTACGTTGTGCGGTCCCCGCCTCAGGTTCTTTTCCCTTCCAGCACAGCTCACTTCATTAAATGATAGCTAGCTGCGATTATAGCCCGCTAAAACACAGCAGCAACTTAAGCACCTCTTTTGTGTACACACACACACACACACACACACACACACACACACACACACACACACACACACACACACACACACACACACACACACACACACACACACACACACACACACACACACACACACACACACACACACGGTTGTTCACTCACCCACACACTCTCTGTTCTCTTACCTTTTTACCTTGCTTTCCCTGTTGCACGTATTTTCTTAAGCATCGTTCCTCCCTCTGTCTTTGCGTGTTGAAGCGGTGAGAATGTCCACAGATCTTTTATGTTCAAACGCAGCTTCATGTTGTCTTTATGGTGCGGGTGAGGCTGCAGCAGCACCTGTGTGTAATCCTGCATGTTATTAGAGCATCCTTTTCCTGCACTTGCTGCACTGTGATCACATGCAGTTTTCAACGAGATCCTAACCACTGTTAAATGAGCTCGTCGATCCAAGAGCGCCTCAATCGAAACTCCTTTTGGCCAGCCGTAGACACAGCGTTGCCAATGTGCTGCCGGAAATGCCAAAGTTGGTCACACCAAATACGGATTTATTTACATTTTTTTTCCTGATTATGCTCTCCGTATGAACGTACTTGACAAATGACAACTATTAACGTCATTGTTTTTCAAGCAATTTTGAAAAGATCCTCACTTTACTTTTATTGCCTAAAACCGTTGCAAACTACTCTAAATGCATCATTCTTTTACCGTTCCCATGTATGCCCCCAGGCATTTGAGCATGTGCGTATTCATACAACAGCACGAACAATTGGATGCGTGACGGATTTGTTCTTCAAACGCTCCCGTGCCACACACAAATACGTTGTAAACATGATCGGCGGAGTTTCCCATATATTCCCGTGCTGCTCGTCGCCTCAGCAGAACAAACGCGTCGTCTCGCATGTCTCCCGCCGTCCTTATCACTCCCCCCACTTTCTATTCCATCCGCTGCCTCGCCCCCTCCGTTTCTCTCTCCTTTGGTGTGTGTGGGTGGGTGAGGGGAGGGGGGGGGGGGGGGTTCTTATAGATGGCTCTGCCTTATCGGGAGATCGGTTAGATGGCCCGTGGAAATGGGCCCGCAACTCTTCTAATCTAACATTGCTTGGGCGAAGTTTATAATCTGTCAACACCTTGCTTAATCGGGAAATACCGGCATTCGGGATACACAGCTCTACAGCATCCAGCATTGCATTTTGCGTTTGTGTTAAAGTCTCCCCTCTCACACCTCTTATTTATTTTTTGGTTCCATTTTCCTATTTATTTATTTTTTTTTTTATTCATCTCATTTCATCCTCTCTAGCTAACCTGAATACTTCCCTCCTTTTGTTTGTCTCCCATTCTTCCTGGCCCAATGGGCATTAAACACAAATGTACCCAATAACAATGCAAAAATGTTTCCCTCATTTCAATGGCTTCACTTTTCAATAAAGCTGAATAGACGTTACAAGCTCTTTCATGTTTGGACTACGAGGAAATGAAGAGCTTCAATGGCGGCCAGAGGATAAAAGACTGGTTACAAGATTGAGGAAATTGGTGTTTTTTTAAGAGGAGGATGTTTCACAACTGAGAGCATCACAAAGCAATTCTGTTGTTGATAATATGAGGCTTAGTCAGGATATTGCTATTATTAATGTACATTATGGTGCAAACTGGGTGAAAATGTTCTCTCATTTAGGTTAGATTAAATTTGTGGAGTTTGTGCCAATACTACTTCTGCCTGATTATTTCTACTATGGTTTCTTTTATAGGGTTGATTTTTCTTTTCCCCACACATCAAACTATTTTTTTTTTTTTTTTTAAATCAATACCAACCTGATAAACTTCGTTGTTCTGTGAAATTTGTCTCCAAAAATAATTTGTTTTGTTGATGTAAAGTGTCTCGGAAACATGCTGTCTTCTGCATTCAGCAGCACAGCTAACTGTGGCCCTCCGAACATAATATCAATCTCTCGGTGTCCTTTTTGGTTTTCTCCTCCTCTTTGAAATGGCAGATAGCACTTACTGCTGAACAATACACTACAGCACTCCATTCGGCCTTGACAGAAGCTTTCCTCTTCCCCTGCTCTTGTCACCATGTCCTCATCCTGTCCATCTAACGACAGGCCGACGTTGTTCTCGCATGTCCCTGTAATGGGCCTGTCTGCATTGTCTCTGCCTGACTCGTGTCTACGCTGTGACGCTGAGCCAGATTCCCACATTTATTTTTATTTTTTTACCACCATTTTTACTTTCCCATCACACTTGTCTGACACGGTTGACACGTAGCTCTTAAACTGTCGATCGCGGCGCACCGGTATGGCTGCATCCCTGCTGCTAGCGCTGTCTGCCTGTGTTTGGCCCACAAAGCAGGCTTTCCCTGTCACATGCCCGTGGATATATGCACACAGCTGAGTGACAAAATTCTATCTTCAGGGTGGGTGGGTGGTTTGGAGTTTGTCCCGAGGGAGCTGTGGTGAGAACACAGCGTAGGGTCATTTGGGTTCTATCACTGTTCACTGTGTGTGTGTTTGTGTGTTTGTGTGTGTGTTGTGTGTGTGTGTGTGTTAATACGCCTCCTCTGGGAAGATATACAGTGCTCTCTGATGTGATTCGCACTGACTCGGGGTGACCTTGAGAACTGGAACAAACGCAGGGACACGCACGCACACGCACACGCACACGCACAGCCCAAACATTAATTATTATGGTAGCTGGTGTTGTCTTCACTTTGCCTCACTACTCTTAGTGTATTGTGACCTCTGGCTTATGTTCCCCTTTAGGTCAATGTGACAGTGGACTACATCAGAGCAGCTACCGGTCCCGGAGAAGGCACGCCTGCTTTCGCAGAACGCACTTGTGCCACGGTCACAATTGGCGGCATGTAAGTAGTGTTTCACTTATACCACACTGAGTGGTCCACTTATTGTTTTTGTCTGTTCTAATCTGGTTTATGCTTCTATTTAAGAGGTATATATATATGCAAATTTTGTTTAAGCTCTGCAGCCCTTACTGGAGGATCATACAAAATATTGTTTGCCAGCGTAAAAGACTTCACTAACACTCTTCATTTCCCTACTCAAGCCGTCTGTCTTTGCAGCGCTTTAAATTTTGAGTTCATCTGATGCAAGTCACAGAATGATCATTTTAAATGCTTGGAACTTGTAATCTTCCCGTGAATCACAAAGAAACCTGAAAGTGCTTCTTTGTATTTGAATTTCGTGAAAAAGGTCACCTCAGTTCAAGTAATTAATTTCTATCTACAATCACTACTTTGAAGAAATCCGGTTCATCTGTTTGAAACATGTATTTTACACAGCACTACTGATACAGACGTTATCAAACTATTCAAATTTAATCAATACCAGAACAGAGGAGCTTTAATGCCGCATGACTCAAAATGAACCTTAAGAAGTTTATTCTTTCTCAAGAAAACAGTTGAAAGCTACACGTACCTTCTGGTTTTCTGTGTGTGTCACTCAAGGCTGCAAAGCACCGCCACACATGGAGACATGAGTGCGTCTTTGTCATCAAACCAACCGTCTTGTAGCTGATAGTAGTTTCCTCCACGGAAGTCAGGATCTGGCCTTGTCAACAGCCAATTACAACCCAGCATTAGCCGGCTACAACAGAGACGCTCTGTTTCCCAGATAACAGACTTCTGGTGTCAGGGGCCGGGGCCGAGTCGGTCCGGGGCCGATGGGGTCAGCGGGCCGGATGATTTTGACCTTGTGGGACCTTTTCATATGGTGTATTGTATTAATCATCATTTCCGTCTGTGGTAGGAGACTTGGCTCTCTGTGTTGCGTTTTAGAAGAAATGGACTCTGCCTGAGACTTTGTGGGCTCCTACTAATTTTGTAAACCAATTCCTAACAAAGGCACTTCTGCACAGCCACTTGTGTACGCAGCCTCTTGGAGAATTTGCCACACTTAAATTGTGAATTAAGGCTGTCAGCTGTGTCTTGTCGTGTAATCCCAGACGTGTTGTGGCCTTCACATCGGTTGCAAGACTTTTTCTTTTTGTCGTCGCAGAATTATTATTTTTTTTCTCCCATAACTCTGATGCTACATTTTGGATTGTTGTTCTTGCTGTACAATTAATATGGGACTAAAGTGCCAAAAACTTTAGCACAGTATTGTATTATAAAAAAAAACCCAACTAAATTTAATAATTAAAAAAATAAGTTGGTGTTTGCTTTCTCTTTACTTTTTGTTTTCTTTTGTTTCTCCCAGTTTTCATCCAATTAAGAACTGTTGATGTAGAAAACGTTTAGAATGTAGAAAAACAACAACTTTAATTGATGACAACAAGGATGAAATATCATGTCAGGTATAGTGCACTGAATGACTGAAGCTTATTTCTGAAGAGTTTATTCCTGTTCCAACAATTCTTTCTCCCGCATTTTTACTAGAACACTGTTCTTGGGACCACTGACTGCTACATTAGGCACCACAAAACTCCCCTCTTTCTCCCCTTGATCCTCTCTGTACACCAGTACCACAGTGAGGAAGTGGTTAGTCAAGTGTGTAATGTCAACATTTAAGTGACCTTTGTTCCTTTGCAAAGCCACCTTTGGGATTTGTCATGTTCGTATTTTTTTCGTTGCGCTAGCTCTCTTAGAATTCTGTGTGAAGCCGAGGGTTGGTTTTTTTTTCTTTTTTTTTTTTTTCTTGCCGTGTTTCTAAAAGTAATCTCTTTCTTCGTCCCTTCCTTTCACCAGTAACATAGCGGAGGCTCTGGTCAGTAAAGGCCTCGCCACGGTCATCAGATACAGACAGGATGACGACCAGCGCTCCTCCCACTATGACGAGCTGCTTGCCGCAGAGGCACGGTGAGGAACACACAAAGCACTTTCACACTCCCCATCTGCCTTGAACTTGCACCGCAATACACTCGACACAATGGGTCTCTCCAATGACGGTTAATTCTCATAAAGGCCCTTTTTTTGTTGTTGCTTCAAATAGAAACACGTGCATGTGCACACTCTACACAAATCATCTCTCGTGACCTTGACAATTTTTTTTTTCCCTTTGGAAATATAAGAGAATCAAATATGACCTTGATACTTTTTTTTTTTTTTAATTACTTTTGCCCTCACATGCAGCACCGTGCAGGTAAAGTAACTCGCTTGATGTTATATTTCAGAATTTATTGTAGCAGCGTCACCATCATAAGTCAGAGCCCATCAAAGCTGTTGCTACATTTTCCTCAGAAAACACGTCATTACTCTCAAATATATACTCATATGTATATTGGTGCCCTTTTTTTTTAACATGCCTGCGCACGCACACACACACACACACACACACACACACACACACACACACACACACACACACACACACACACACACACACACACACACACACACACACACACACACATTCCTAAGCAGCAGACGGTAAATCAGAGGCTCTCTTTACACAGGCCCTATGAATATAATGGCGAGATTTAGTACAAGCTTTATTACTCTGCCATAGATTAAGATCTGCTTGCTATAGGTAGAGCAGATGCAGCCACAGACTCTTTTTTTTTTTTATAGGATTAACCCTTCCTCTCATCTTTCGTTCATGCAGTGTCACTGCCCACTCGCCCTCCTTTCCTCCTCTCGCCACCTCTACTGCTTTCCCTTTTCCTCCTTTTCACATTTTGTCCTTATTCCTGCTCCTTAGCTGCTTTCAGTTTTGTCCTTCTTTGGCCTTGCTCTTCTGGGTCTTTCACTTTTCCCATTTCTTTTTTTTCCTCCCCCCTTCTCCTTTCTCTCTGTCCCTGGTGGGGGCCTATTAGAGTTGATGAGAGGTTTCTGTCTATAGCCTTGGTTATATTTTTAGTTGCCCCTGCTGAAGGCCAGTGGCCCACAGCCTTCAAGGAACTCTCCTCCTGGCTATCAAATGCACATATATATACATGCGTGCATTCATGTACATGCTATATCTTAGAGGCACTGATCTGCATCCCAGTGACCCAGTAGTGACAGGATTCCTCTCTACAGCAGCAACCACAGGTCATCTTCATCTCATTTGGCCCTTGAGGCTTTTATTTTTAAAGCAACTCTCAGCAGCACCAATCATCACCACTAAAACCCCCAGCTGACCTTTTAGAAGTGTCTCCTGTCTCACCATTTTTCCTCATTCCACCATTCTAACCATAATTTCTCCTCCATTATAATTCCTCTACCACCATTTCCACTTTCCATCCCTAATTTATAGATTAGGGGCAGGGGAGTCCTCCCACTAGTGCTTCCAGTGGAGCAATTCAGGGAATAAAAACTGAATGAATTTACATTCTACTTCACAAATCCACAAAGGCTCCCTCTGTATCAGTGACGCCATAAAGAACTACTGTTTCTCCAGGTGTATTAAACACTCCGCTTCGCCTAGGTGTATTAGAGATACTTAATACATGTTTTAGATGCGTGTGTTTATACTTTTGCTGCTTGTCTGTAGGGCCATCAAGAACGGGAAAGGACTGCACAGCAAGAAGGAGGTTCCCATCCACAGAGTGGCTGATATCTCCGGGGTAGGTATCTTTTTGTGTATGTATACCCAGGTTACACCGGATTTTCTAGGATAAAAATCTATATAAGCACTGGCTATAATTATACTTAAATTTATTTATTTTGTATAAATGTAGACTCATTTACACACTGCCTTCGTGACACTCAAAAGATACATCAAGTCCAGTAATCCTCAGAAGACGATCTATAATCCACGACTCACCCCTATAAGTGGCCTCTAAAAATAATCAGCGGCATTAATAAAACCATCAGCGGTGCTCGGTCCTGGCTTGTTTACGTGTGCCTAGGGGCTTGATAGAAGCATCATTTGGCTAATGAAGCCTGATTGGGAGTGCTCACAAAATGAACATTAGCGTGGGAAAACCATAAAATGTCTCAGTAACGAGTAATGGGTGATTAGTACACATTCTTTTTAAGCATGTGTTTTTGTTCGCACCACCCAGCGGGCTGTTTAAGAAGAAAAAAAAAAAAAGTCCTATTACTGTGTCTTCTTGTCTTCTGTTCGCTTTATTCTCACTCTCTCCTTTAATGGAAAATATAATTCTTGTTGTTAATTGTTGAAAACTTGTCCTTTTTTAAAAAAAATTATTCACAGTTAATGTTTTGTTTGTGACTTTCTCTCGAGGCTCCCCTACATACCATCAGAGATGCAATCCTGCGTGGATATAGGTTGTCACAGTGCCCTTCTATATCCAAGTGGAGTCAGTATTAACTCTATACACTGCAGTGTTGTCGCTATCCACATTTGCCAGGTTGAATGGCCGGGTTGGACGAGCTCACACAGAGTAGAGCCGAGGACCAGTCTCGTGGTGAATGGTAAAGGGAAGAGATGCGATACAGTGATATGTGAGTTTGGTTTTCTGTGACAGCTGTGAGCTTCATCAGTTGAAAACCTAAAGAAATGCATACAGATAAAAAGCACGCACATGCTGTTGAATTCAAGCTGGTGTGATACAAAACGTGTGTTGATTTGTCAATTTGCTATTGTTTACTGAAAAGAAGCTTCATTGGCCGCTTTGGGTGGAGCTCAGCTATGTGAATAAATGTTAACGTAGCTCTCGGAGGAGAAAAGGTTGGAGGCCGCTGCCCTAGATTATACCTCCGTTTGTGTCAGTGACCGAACTAACCTGTATAAATCGCTGACTCAACAAGTACACGATCCCACGCACCAGTTTGGAATGTCATCAGCTGGGTCCATCAACCCTGGCCGATTTTTTTTTTTTTTTTTTTAACGACTGCCTGAACTTCAGCAGCAGCTTTTATGTACATACGGTGTGTACTCGTGGACTACCCGTCTCTTATACGTTTTGAAAGCCACTAGATGTTGTGAATAACTCGACGCTGAACTTCAGAAACATTAGCACCTCGTTGTCTGTCTCACTAGAGCTCTCTTGTAGTGCTTGCACATGTCGGCTCCAGAGACACATTTTGTTAAATTAAACAGGGTCTCCTTTTCTGTGTCTCTCTCTCTCTCTCTCTCTCTCTCTCTCTCTCTCTCTCTCTCTCTCTCTCTCTCTCTCTCTCTCTCTATCAATCAGAGTGCCTCCACCAGAGTAGGTGGTCATATGTAAGCTCTGTAAGGTGTCATTTAAAGTGTTATGACGGTGCTTTGGAACAGAGGCTTTCTGCCAAGTCAATTAAAGCTGTTTAACAGGACTTTAGAGTCCGACTAATAAGGCCGACATCGCTCTGGGTAACTGCTCTCGGATGTTAGTCCCTTCCACATTGTCATCATCGTCACCTCCCCATGCCTTATTGTGTCAGCAGGACAGATAAATTACTAGACCCTGTAAAAATAATTATGACGGGGAATTGTTGTGCTGACTGAGCAGCTCTGTTATTTCATCAAGGGTTTTATTACATTACATAGTTATAAACCTCCACCCAGCTTAACTGGCTAAATTGACCGCATTCAATGTGCAGCAATGACTTGGAAGGGGGGGGGGGGGGTTGCAGGAGGAGGTGCTCAATAATTAATTAAACATAATAACGGTGAGAATAAAGCAATGTACCCTACCCTTCTTTGAAAAGGAGAACTGAACATCTTACTCATTAAGAACGGTCCCTTTAGGCCAGCAAATGCCACGGCGGTGTTCATATTTAAAATGATTCCGCTTCCTCGTGTTCATGTGTGACATCAACACGGTGGTAACCCTCCACCTCCATGGCTTTATTTATTCGCACCACCCTGTCAGTGGTTCAGGTCAGTGCCATTACGCGCAGCTGCCAGCCAGCCCCCCCCCCCCCCCTTCTCTCAGCAACTCTTGTCGGTTTCCAACAGGACGTACATGATTTGCAGCACTGTCTAGGATCGTTGCCAGTGACTGCCGGTAGGAATGTGTGAGCACGCACATGCACCAGTTGTTTGGCTAGGCTAATGTAATGAGCATTTTAGTAAAAGGACCAAAATAGCAACATCGCCACCCCCACCCCAACATCCTTCTCTGTCACACACGCACACGGAAATACACAATCCTATACGTCAGCATCCTTTGGCGGTAAAGGTTTTGCTGAAAGGGATTATGTACATTTGAGTGGGATGCAGTCACAAATAGAGCAGAGATAGGTTTATAAACGTATAGTGTAGGAGATGTACAGAGGTGGTGGGAGGCGAGTGGATAAAGCACTTGACTCACCTCATGCCTCTAAAGGTTGCATAATGAGGTCCTCTCCTTTCTCATGTCTCTTCCTTTTTTTTTTTTTTTTTTTCCCTGAACCAAGTTAGACTGCACAGCCCACACACTGCAGGTGCTGCAAATGTGTTTGTGTGAACGAGAGAGTGTTTGGATTTGACGTCTCCCACTCAAGAGGTTATTTTGGATTTCAGTGGGTGGAGTTCAGGTGGTGCATCTTATGGCTAAAGCACATACCCTTTACTCACAGACTCGTGTGTTTGAGCCCCGCTGGCGATGCATGATGTTTGGAGTCCGTCTCGAGCGTTGCGTGCCGGTCCCTAAAATGAAAGAAAGTATTGATATTTGTGTGTGTGTTTTGAGCCTCTCTGAGCTCTCGCGTCGAGTGACAGCAGCAAATGGGGAACACGTGTTCAGTCCGTCTTTCCTCGTTTGAACTCCGTCCTTCCCTCGGAGCCTTTGTGCCTACTCCCATAATCCACGCTGGCACACGCACACGCACACTACACTGGTCCATGACTCACTGGTCTGTTGTGCCTACATGCTCATGCCCGGAGTAGGCACATATTAAATTATTTTTTATCGTTTATGAATCTTCCCCCTGTCACTGCATCACCAGCCCTGCATGAACACACATGATTTAGCTCCCTTTGTAATTTTGGCCCGAGCACACCAATAAACTAATGACTCACCCTTGCAGACAGAGATGGAAAGCAGGAAGGGAGAGAATTATTTTTGATTGCATGAGGTTCCAGACGTGTCGCTGAGAAGCGGAGCGGACTTCATTAGGCCACACCAAGATTTAAAGACGTCTGGAAAATGGACACAGATTCTGGCTTCAATAAACCTTTCCAGTCTGTTCACCCGTGTCTATTTTGGTCGCTCTAGTTTTAGTGTACGCTGTATCCAGGTTGATTTTGTCACACTTATTTCAGGTTTTTCCTTTTCTTTTCTTTTTTTTCCTTTTTTTTAAATTTTTTTAGCAGTGATGGAATTCAGTTGAATTAAATTCATTTGACTAGAAGTCTTTAAGGAAAAGCTTTTTTATTTCTCTGATACATACTCATACACTAGAGAATATTCTGTACACAGGATTATAGCAGGATCTTTGCTTTACTACTGTCAAAAACAATTATTTGTTCACAAAAAAGCAAATCACTCGGTGAAGTTTTATCGTAAGAAAACTACAGAACTCGATAAGAAAAAAAAATGGTCATTTAATGTCATCTCTGTCTCTTCCTTCATCCTGTAGGAGACACAGAAAGCCAAGCAGTTCCTGCCCTTCCTGCAGAGGGCCGGCCGCTCAGAGGCTGTGGTAGAATACGTCTTCAGCGGCTCCCGCCTCAAGTTGTACATGCCCAAAGAAACCTGCCTCATCACGTTCCTCCTTGCTGGTGGGTATCTTCAGATATGAAGGTCATTTCATTCCGTGTCCTATAACGGACTCACTTCTGGGTCTGGTTAGGTATTAGTTTCTGCCTAGGTAAAGTTCATTGGCATATCTCTCAGTAACAGACACTATTTTCAAAGTGCGTGTGTGTGTGTGTGTGTGTGTGTTACGGCTCGTGCAGATGGGATATGTCATGTTGGGACACCTGCGAGCTCAGGGGTCAAAGTTGAAGCCCTCCGCACACATCTCGGCAGCCAGGCCTGAGAGGGCGGAGGGGGGTGGCTGCCCCGTCCCGGTTTGTTTCCGCCGTCCTGTTGCTTCCCCTCGACCCGGGGTCATCACACTGCCAACCGCAGCCCACCTTTCAGAGCACCGGTGTTGGCATGAACCATGCGTCCCCTTTAACCTCCTCCCTCACCCCCCCTTTCTGGCTCTCTGCCAAATTTGAAATCGACTCCTACAAAACAATCACAAAGCCTGCCGTCTTCCAACCCGTTTTCAATTGCTCTCCTCCCGAAAGTATCCGAGAAGGTCATGTTGTGAAAACCTGAAATGTTCTCAGAATGTAAAGTCATTCCTGTTGGCATTCAATAACAGTCAGTTTATTGTTCCCACCAGGGTTTGTTTTTGTGTCTTTTGTTTTGTATCTGACCTGATGAGCCGGAGCACAGCTTATGCACTGAAAAGAAACAGACCTGTAAAAACTCCTCGATTGATCGAACAGAAGGAATTTATTAGCAACTACGCATTGTAAAATGATATGAATTATTCATTATTTTTTGTAATTTATCAAAGCAAAAACAACAAACATTTGCTGGCTCCCGTTTCTCAAATGTAGGAATACATTTCTTTGTCAAATGTCAGAATAAATATTTGGTTTTTGGACTGAATACGAGTAAAAAAGCAAGTGAATAGATACCACAACCCAACATGAATACATCATCTTCGATTGCTGGATGTACTTCACTTGATTATTCTAATGACAATAATTGTTAGTTGCTGTCACGGTAAGAAATGTGTCCACTCTTTTCGATTTTTTTTTTCTCCCCACGTTCAGTGAGAAAACAGCTGTGTGATGTTTAGGGCGAGATGCAGATGGGATGAAATACAGACTGTTTGATAGCAGGTCCAGTCATTCATTTCAGCTCTTCGTCCGTCTTGACAGTTACCCCCCCCCCCCCCCCCCCCCCCCCCCCCCCCCCCCCCCCCCCCCCCCCCCCCCCCCCCCCCCCCCCCCCCCCCCCCCCCCCCCCCCCCCCCCCCCCCATGCTCGTAATAAAAACATCGAGACTATATCTTTGGCAGCCAGCAGTGATTTGCACATCCTCGCAGATCACAGGGAACGGTGAGAAGGCTTAGCCCCCTCCACAACGGATGATACTCTTGTCATCGTTGCAATCAGAACGCGTTTGAATCCATCTCCCTTTCTGTCAGACATTTGCCCACTGTACAGTTCCTCCTCATTTCCAGTAGATTTAACACCATATATTTCTGACAAACGCAGATTCAGTTTAATTACGCGTGGCCCAATCGTTGATGCATTAATTAATTTATTAATTTTCCTTCTGATTGTTTTTGCTATCCATTGATGGCTTTTGTAATTGTATTTTTCTTCTTTTTTTTTTTTTGTCCATCGCTGCCACAAGATGTATTGAAATGACCCCGGCCAATAAGGACCATACAGAATATATATGTAGCATTATTTCCCAATAACGGTGAATAACATAAACAACTTCGTTTAAAAAAAAAAAAAAATGCCCGATGTGCATGAGATGATGTTTACACGGTCTACTTTTGAAATTATTTTATTCAATCAAAGGTTATTAGCAAGTCGTAAACTCCACATTACAGCTGACTGCCCCCGAGCGGATTTGATGAAGGTCGTTCCCAGA
This sequence comes from Brachyistius frenatus, assembly GCF_029030835.1. NCBI lineage: Eukaryota > Metazoa > Chordata > Actinopteri > Embiotocidae > Brachyistius > Brachyistius frenatus. The sequence goes on from NW_027210632.1 coordinate 3,368,074, forward strand.
AGAAAAGATTCCTCTGCTGGAAACGATCTGACTCTTGCTGTCTTTAGTACACACATTAGGCTGGATTAACCTTGATTGATACAAATGATCCTCTTTCCTATTTGTGTATTTTTACCCTGTAGTCCAATTAGCGTCCGCGGCATCATTTGAAGAGCTCCTCTTTCTAGATGAAGGTGTGCGTTTGTGCTTTTACTTGTCACCTCGTTGCCCTTATTTCTTCTTGCATTCTGTTTTTTCTTCCATCTACAATGGTTACGAGATAAAATGGTTGCATCTGGTGGGTCGTGGCCTCAATGTTGCTGTGCATGCATGTTGTTGTATGCGTGGTGACATCCGAAGTCAAACCCTTAACCGTACATGAAGCGAAGCCCTGAGGTGCAAAGAACCTCTTATTATCTGTCATCTCCTAATCTCCAAGTGCTTCCTATCTCCTACCGCGTTCTCTTTCCTGTCAACGTTATCGTTCCACGTTCTATTCACCCAATCTGCACCGCGGGCCGTGCTTCTAAATGACGCGCACGATAAATTGGATGCCCCGAGCCTGTTGTTTTTTTTTTTTTTTTTTTTTGCGGTTTATGAAAAGGCAGAGGGCATCTGGACCTTTTCTCTTTAAACTATCACATATTTGGGACAGAAAATAAGATGTGTGGCGAGCAGATCATTTTAATGTTTCAGATATTTTCAATATTTTAATGTCAAATAGGCCTTTCATCACACTACAGGATACAACACTTCCAAGAGTTGTTCATGAAAGAACTTTTGCAAAACTTGAACTTAAATGTGAAACTCTTCAATTGAAACAAGTTTTAGAAGGCATACATTTACACTAGAGCCCAACCGATACTGGACTTTTAGGGCCAATGTTGATAAAAAAATAATATCGATACATCCGCCAATATTATTTTTATATATATATATATATATACACACGGTGTGTATAAACCCACGTGGGTTGCAATGATTCCTCAAATGTGGTTATCAAACACTTTTGACACAAAAGACGATGATACGTAATGCAGTCTGGATATTTTACAGGTTATTGAAACCGTGAACTTCACCGGAAATGTAATAATTATGATGAACTTCACGAGGACAATGATGTCTAATTTACCCCAAGCATCTTTTATCTCCATTATGTTCTTAAAAAAGGTTTTGTATCGGCCAACATACCGATATATCGGCCGATAACTCAATCGGACCCTAATTGACACTTCCGTAGAGTCACATCTATAGTTTAATGTGTATGCAATATATAATTATGTAAGACATCAGAACAGTAGCTGTAAGTTCATAATGCAACATAACTCCTAATGGCGATCATACGATTTTACAATTATGTTATTTTAATGCCTTCACAAGGTTTACTCACCCTCCTATTCATTTTGTATGAAAGGTTAAAAGATTTGTTCCATGAATTGTATTCCCTTTTACGGGGATTTGTTTCTTGAGTGCTGAGTAAATATTGACTGCATACAAACACTGGCTATATTCAAAGGATGCTGCCTTTTAAAAGAAGTCCTGCATTAGTCATCCGTTTCATTAGCTGTGTTTTCTTTATACTGTATTCACCATGGCCAAATTCTCATTCTCTGACAATGTTGTGGGAGGCCATTGAAGAACAAACTGTTTACAGTAGCACTGCAAATGAAATCCTCCCCAGGCAGTGAGTGATGTAACACTGCAAGTCCAAATTATAATATCAAAACACAATTCAGGCTTCTTTGAATTTGGAGTCCCAGTCTGCTTCGCCAGCAGCATTTTTATTTTTTTTATTTTTTTATCCATATTATTTTCCCAGATTTAAAGCCCACTTACTGCAAGGACTTGTCTCTCCAGCGAGGCACCTCAAAGCCTCGGTCGGTGTCTCCTTCCTTTTCCAGAGTTCTCATTAACAGATAAAGACAGTGCTTAGAGAAAGAAACAAGAGTTAAGGGAAACAAAAAGCGCACCTGCAAGAGAAGCCCGTGCTTCAAAGGGTGGCCGGAGGTGTGCTTCAGGAGTTTGAAGGCTAGTTCCCTTTCCTCCTCTCCCTCATCACCTTCCCCTTTCTTCTCCTTTCACTCGCCGACCTGCACAGTGTCACTTCGGTATGTAAGTTTGATAAAGGGTAAAAAAAAAAGTCATCCTGTTTTTGAACGGAAAAGGAGAGGTTACTACACAGGAAAGGGATTCGGGAGTGTGGTGGTGGGGGGGGGGGGGGGGCTTTCGAAGGATGATGAAAGGAGTAGCAGAAGTAAGAGATGTGGAGGCTGAAAGGATGTGGAGGATAAAGAAAAGGGGATATGGAAAAGAGAAGACAAAAATTGATGTGAAGTACGTGGGTATAAAGGCCTGTTGAAGCTGAGGGAGACCAAGCGGTGCAAAGGCTCTAAAAGTTTATTGGCTTTCACCGAGTTTCGGATGGAGGCCACAGCAGGTGAAGTGCACTTTCAGAGTTACTCAGAAAGGTATGTTGAGCAGCAGACTGTCAAAAAGATGAAACACCCATCACTCGGACACAAAGATTTACAGTGTCAGCGAGGAGCATTAGCCGTCACGCGGCGCGTGGTTGAGTGCCATTTGTCGGATTTTTGACATCCGAGTGTGTACACGGTTGTGTGTGTGTGTGTGTGTATTTATTATATTATATCATATTATATTATACTATGTACCTGTGTGCTGGTACACTACCATCATTGTGGGAGGGCAGATAGAAATATAGTGGAGAAGTGGAGCAGAAAATTTGTAGACTTTGCCCCTGAAAATGCCCGTGTGCAAAAACAAGTTAGCATAGGAGCGAGTCTGTCAGAAAATAAGAATAAGAATAATAAAATGTGACCTCTAAATACAGTATCGCTGTACTGTGTGTGTGACTGTAGCAATACGTCTCATAATTTATCGCGCATATTAGAAACCTGGAGACGCGGTTGTTTTGACACCTTGAGACCGATTTTTACGGCCGGCTGCATAATAAAGTTGCTGCTAAGAAATAACAGTCTTAGTCAATAACACTTTATTGGTGTTACATTTACCGCACTATGAGTGATAATCTTGAACCTAAACACGGGCTACAAGCTGCATCGGCCTTCCAACAGTTCAATCATCCACCTTATCGGCTGCGCGGAGGAGGAAGCAGCCCCGTAAATGTGCTCACATCTCGCCTGCAATTAATATTTACCTTTTTATAAATAACGAATTGAGTTTCATCAATGATGCTGCATTATTCTGCAGCTGTAAAGGGACTCCAGGGATGTTCTGCAGGAAAACACATTTTACAAGCGACTGGTAACCTGTTTGTGTGTGCCCCTCCCCCCCAATCCATCCATCCCTCCAACTCATTTTTATGATTACATTATCCAACCAAGCTATGTACTGACAGCAGACCAGGTCACCGGTAGTTTAATATGTGAAGGAAGCATATTTTTCATTTGAAAGAATGATGATTATAAGCACAATGTTTGAAGAGTACCCCGGCACTGTAGCGATCTCCAGGGGACCGGACCCGGCGCAGCTTAAGCCTCCTCTGAGGTAATGAGGCCTTACATGAGAGAGCCGTAGTGAGATGATGGTGAGGCAGAGAGATGAAGCGAGCGGATAAAAGAGAGAGCTAGTCGAGCAAGCCGAGGATTTTCCTCAACGGCGTTGTGCGCCCTCCATCTACTCCCATTGATTGCGCGCAACGCCCTCCTCGCCCCTCTTCAACCTCCGTGCCTCGCCCACCTGCATCTTTCTCGCCGCCGCTGAACTTCACCCTCCGTCGAGGCAGCTGTTGAAGCGGCAGATATTCAAATTGGGGATCGTCACAGGAAAAAAAAAAAAAAAAAATGAAGAGTACGGAAATTGAAATGGATTGACGGGAGTTTTAGAGCAGATTTCACACACATGTTGAGACACTTACACACCTCTCCAGGCTTTGGCTCTTTGTTTGTTGGCCTGTCGCTGTGCTAATTATATGCTGTCAACAGCCTTTCAAAAATTACGAGTTAGTAACTTAATAACATTAAAAAGATGGACACTAATGGGATTCATACCAAGCCGCTTGCATCTCTCAAGCATCCATTTATACCTGCAGAGACGCCAAGCGAAAAGCCAGTCCACAAGCGTCTGGCGGCTTGTGAGCGAAAAGTCGGAGGCTAATCAATATGCACATTATTAGCGTAGGGATTTGCGACATGATGTATATTTCTAGAAAGTGCCGTGATGGTGCTACTGCAGCCGCACGTCGCCACGTTCCCCCCCCCCCCCAGACCCATTTCTACTAGATGAAGCTCATTATCTGGCTTGGTTAGTGGAGGAAGAGCGGTCCACTCAATCCTGTTCTCCCTAGACGTCGGGTCAACTCGAAGCGCATTCAATTACAAAGTATAACAAAAATACATTAGAAACAGAAACTGCTTGTGGGAAATGAAAGCATATGGATTCATGCAAATTAGTTTTGGTTTGTGAGGAGAATGAGGAGCACCGTAACGTATGGGTGACTTGTGTATTTGCATTGTTTCTTTAAGCGAGTCTTAACGACTGAATGCATGAGGTTACTCTGTAACTCCAGTGTTCTCACTGCAGTAGAATAGGCAACAACACTGAAAGTAATAGTTTGACATTTTGGGAAACACCTATGTAGCGTACCTCACTGAAATGTGGTCTTAACACTTAAACTGGTGATCCAAACCAGCAACAAATACAATATAACTACCTTTATAAACATATGCAACATCTTATCTTTACAGTATTGCGCCATCAAAAAAAAAAAAAAAAAAAAAATCCCTTTCTGCCTTCCTTTAACCTACTTTTCCTTTCCTACTATATATATCTCCGTTTCTCACAATAGGAACTAAAGCGAGTGCCTTTCAAAATAAAAGTGTCTAAAATGAAAAGGAAAGACCCCGCAAACTCAGAAGTATGGAAAAGTACAAAATACAACAGCAGTATTAACTGTTTAACAAGTTTATTCATAGCAAGAGGTAAAAGATAATTTGGTTACACATTTTTTTGTTATTTGCGATATATATTTGCATTCTTGCTGAAAAGATGACTTCTACCTTCTTCTTCGAGCAGGTTAGCTTAGCTTACCACAAAGCCTGGGGGGGGGGGGGGAATTGTTTGTGGTTTGTTTAGTCGGCACAAACAAAGTGTAAAAGTGACAGGTTAATGCTTTAATGCATATTTTCTGTCTTTCGTGCCGTTTTCTCATCGTCGTTCTCAGGCAACAAATGATACAGAAGAAACAGGGAGAGATGCACATTGAAAGAAAGTGGCGATACAAGGGGTTGTAAGACCAAGAGAAAGTTGGTTTGTGTGTGTGTGAGTGTGTGTTTCTGCCACAAACTAAGTGGATTAAATGTCATCCCCTACATCTTGTCAGCTTTTTCTTCATAGTTTCTTTGGGAAACGTATATTGTGTTTGATACGGAGCATGATTGTGGGGGAAAGATGGATTAATGGCAACCTGTCCAGATGGAGGAACAGTTTTTTTGGGGTGAGGCCAAGGAACTAAACCGTGTGTGTATGGCTGACCAAGAAAGGTGTGTGTGTGTGTGTGTGTGTGTGTGTGTGTGTGTGTGTGTGTGTGTGTGTGTGTGTGTGTGTGTGTGTGTGTGTGTGTGTGTGTGTGTGTGTGTGTGTGTGTGTGTGTGTGTGTGTGTGTGCGCGTGTGTGTGCGCTGAGGGGCCAGGCAGTATTTCATCAGTTGTGTGGCTCACCCCAAATCACAGATTAAAAACGCGACATCTTTTCCGCAGGGCCTCCCCAGAGGAAGGGGAGAGCGGAATGGTGGGACACGAGGGGGAGAAGTGATACAAACCCGCAAGCGTTATTAAATCAAACTGCCGATAGCTTGTCGTCTTTCAGGAGTTGGGTTTCACAATTTGGAAACGACATGAATCAATTCTTGAATCTGTTGTGCATTCATTTGTTCCAAAAAGAAACAGGCCAGTGTTGACGCTGTTTTCAGTTCTGTCTGTAAACCCAGACAGACGCACTTCAAAATACCAGATACAATATCCGTGCCTTGCAGGTCAGTTTGGTGGATTGACATGTGGACATGCACTTCAGGCCAGTACGAGGAGCAGCTGTACGACAGCATCCTCTCGCTCTCCCTCCGTGTGTGTGTGTGTGTGTGTGTGTGTGTGTGTGTGTGTGTGTGTGTGTGTGTGTGTGTGTGTGTGTGTGTGTGTGTGTGTGTGTGTGTGTGTGTGTGTGTGTGTGTGTGTGTGTGTGCGTGTGCGTGCGCGTGCATGCGTGTGTCTGCGCGTGTGTGTGCCTGCGTGTGTGCCCATGTGTGTGTGTGTGTGTGTGTGTGTGTGTGTGTGTGTGTGTGTGTGCCTACGTGTGCCTGTGTGTGTGCGTGCCTGCCTGCCTGCGTGCGTCTGTGTGCCTGTGTGTGTGTGTGTGTGTGTGTGTGCGCCTGCCTGCGTGTGTGTGTGTGTGTGCGCGCGCGCGCGCCTGCGTGTGCGTGCGTGTATGTCGTGGAATGTCAGGATGATCAGTGTACGTCCTGTTTGTCTCCGAGTTCAGATAAGATGGATATCCTGGAGTTTGACCCAGATGTTTATCTTGGTGTGAGACGTGAGTTATGTATCGCGGTGCACGTTAGATTTGTCTCTGCTAAGTGATTCCTTGCTGGGTTTAAATGCTGCAGGGAGGAAACTACAGTAAACGTGAGCGAGTTCCAGGATGCCGAGTGCGGTCGGGTCATTTGAGGGCAACGTTACAGTATGCAGTGTACATTATGACCTCTTTGTTTTGGACTTGAAATCCGACTTTCCTTCGTGTAATAATGTTTGGGGGATGTTTTTGTCTAAAAGAGCTTTTGGCTGGCTTTTAAACTGTCGCTCCCGTGGGCCTGTAAAGCTTTTGTGCTGTATGTGCTGTACAATTAAACTTCTATTCTTTGTGTATTACATTCGTGAGAAGTCTTTTCTGTGGGATTATGCAAGGGGGGGGGGGAACCCACAATTCCAGCCCTTATCATAGCTCCGGCCAACCCAAGCAGAAACTCAAATATCTCCCTTTCTGCAATTACTTCATACGCCAGTTTTTTTTGTGAGCGGTGTTGCGGTGTTTACCCTCCCGCAGCCTTTCTCCTCTCGTCTTTTTCTCTTCCCGTATTCTGCATCCCTCGTCTTTCCTCCTCTCTTTATTCTGGCAGTGTTGTAGCTACAAAGTCCCATGTGGAAGCCCTGTCCTGGTCCACTTCTATAAATACTTTCAGATGATCTTGGCCATCAGTGTCTCCTGCTCCTCCTCCTCCTCCTCCCCTCCTCTCTGCTCTACAGGAAGCTTTGTTTCTTACTATATTTGATTGAATGTTTGAGTACAGTCAGATGCCTAATAGAATACGACAGTAAATAGATGAATATTGGATCGTTTTCTGCCGCGCTGTAAGGAACTGACTGATGTTATCATTTTCTGTGTATGTTTGTGGGTCACTTTATTCGATTTTAAGGCAGTAATTAAATCAGTTTGTTATTGTTTATCTTGTAACATTCTTTAGTTTTTTTTTTTATCTCCTTGACATTTGAGCTGTAAACACTTTTGCGGTTTGAAAATCTATTTCAGGTGAACAATTTAAACGACAACAACAACAACAAAAAAAGCTCTTACCTTTAGTGAGGAACAAAAGAACAGAGCGACAATGAGACGATGCAAATTTGAGCGTAAAAACGGAAATTATCAGATTTAACCCCCCCCCCCCGCTGAACATCGTAGAACTTAACGTCTCACAGAAGGTTGACTCAACAGTTCTTCCTAACTCTCGGGTGCTGACTGTCCCGTGGCCTCGTTTTGCCTTTCCTGGGTCACTTTCCCTTCCCTGCCCGTGTGAATACGCTGATGTCTCCTGTTCTTGTTCTCACAAATGGGACAGAAGTGGCAGCGTAGGGAACAGAAAGTACGAAACAAAAAGATAAGATGAAAGGGAAAAGAAAAAAAAGAAGCCAGTTGGCTCTTCAACTCGTGCAAGTAAACTATCGTTAGCTGCATCATTCTACTACGTCAGTGTGCAATGAGGTGTCTACAATTTTTGGCTTGTTGTAGTGGTCTCTCTTTTTTTTTATTTTATTTTGTTTTATCACCAGTTACATAACCAGTGGAAGTTATCTGGCCCTGGAAACTTTTAGAAAGGACAAATAAGTATTACTTAGACAAGTATTAAGCACAATTTTATCCAACCCTTTAACATCATTAAATCCAGTCAATTTGAAATTCTTTAACAAAACTTAAAGGACTGGGAGTAAAATTCAGAACCCAGATAGTCTTGCAGGGCCACGCTAACCACCGAGTCACCAGGGTGCCCTCACAAATCAGATTTTTCTTCTGTCACGTATTTGCGAGTCCGTCCCGCGGCAGTATATCTGTCATGCCAGTGAAGCTCATTAAATTAAACCTCGAGTCAAAGAGGAAACAAAAGACCCTCAGAGAGAGAGAGAGAGAGCTGTTGCCTTATTAGCACAACGCTGGAGGGTTGAGCTCCCAACTGAAACTATCATTAAGTTGCTCGGCATAAAACAATAGCGCACCAGCCTGCTTGTTAGCGTACACGTGTAGCGGTAAAGTGACTTCACTGCTTAATAATGCAAGAATTCAGGAGAGAACAGGAAGTCAACGTGTACACTCCCGGCTCCTGTTGGGGGGGCGGGGGAGGGGGTGTTTTTCATCTATTCAACATCTGCAGATGCACCTTTCTGCTGCAGCACACAGTGCATGAATGGACAGTGTATCACGTCCTGAAGGGAATGTGGACAAAAGGAGCGCGCCTCAGTCTGCAACAGAAGCTGCACACGCCAAATTCGTAGTATGCGTGAAAGACTTCACGCAGCAGAACCTCAACTTTCTGCACGTCTAAGATCGCCACGTTGAGGTCCATTCACGGTCACCCTGCGCTGCAGAAATTCTGCGCAACGCAAACACAACTCCTTTTATTTATTTTGAACAGAAATTCCGCTCTCCTATCCATTCCTACCCGCGTGTTGGATAAACGACTCGGAAAACCATCACACTTAATGTCAAAAGGTCCCAAAGGCATAAATTTGACTGAGCCTGCTAACTCGGTGGAAATGGGGTTCGACGCAGGTGCTTCATGCACTCAGGGCTGACCCCTCGACAACCAATCATCCATTTAGTGCAGATGATATTGTTGTTGGTTAATCTGTATTGTGCCTCGCATGCATTTGTGAAATTGTGCGACGAAGAGATTTTGACCTTGACCTGTTAAGAGGGATGTGGGGGATGCTTCAGGTGACCTCAGCTATTCGGGAGTACCAGAGGTCCCGAAGACTGTTGCTACAAGTCTATTCACTGACTTGTGGATATTAATATTAATTCCAGGAGTAGTTTAAATGTTTTTTTTTTTTTTTTTTTTTTTAACAAATTGAGTCAGACGTGTCTCCCGGTCATTTCTGACTCATCAAGCCAAATAATGTTCAACAGATTTTTTTTTTTTTTTTGGGGGGGGGGTCTTGCTGTTCTTTTGATGAACAGCTGTGCTGACCTTTAACCCTTGCAACGGTGTGCTCTTTGTGCAGGCATTGAATGTCCACGCAGTTCCCGGAATTTGCCCGGAGGGATGCAGGTGGCTGAGCCCTTCAGTGAAGAGGCCATGCTGTTCACCAAAGAGCTGGTGCTGCAAAGAGAGGTAAGCACCGAGGCAGAACTCTCTGGCTCTGGTCTTTATCGTTTCCCACTGTTTCAGTGTCCGTCCTCGAGCGGGCCACTCTCGATATTCTTCTACTTTGGCTCTTACCCGGCTGTAATTTTGCTTATACAATCGCGGTCCAAGTTCCGGTATCCACAGTACTTTTGCCGCGTTTCACTTTCACACTCTCACACTCTCACTCCAATTTTAGTTTTGGTTCAGGGATGTGAGAAGAATAGCGTCCGGTATGCTTTTAACAAGCGATAAGAGATAACGACAGCAGATACCCTGGCTTTAAAATGCGATTACAACATTCTGCTTTTTAAAAAAAAAAATTTTTATGCGTTTGCTACACAGTATCTAAGCAACATACGATAAAATGTATTTGTTCAGTTTGTGTGACTTATCATATTATGTTACTTATTATACCTCAAGTAAACGTAAATATAACATTTAGAAGACAGTATTCTAAATTGTATTTAAAAAAAAAAAAAAAAAAGACAGGGGCAAACATGTGTTTTTATGGGGGGGGGGGATAAGCTAGTCTAAAAATTAATTTTTTCCTTTGACCACTGACTTTATTAAGCTGATTAAATTGTTTACTCCCAAATGAGCTTAATACCGTATTTAAAACGGTGTACCCTTTGCTTTGGTGCTGTCAAATCTCAACAAAAATTCATCAAAAGTGGACACAGTCAAGCAGACTATCCTCCGGCACGCACGCACGCACGCACACACACACACACACACACACACACACACACACACACACACACACACACACACACACACACACACACACACACACACACACACACACATCCTCCCCTCATTCCCAGTTTACGGAAAGCTCACCTGATAGTGGATCAGTGCTCCTGGGCTTTAGAAAACTCCATCCACTGTGTGCCTGTTCATTCACATGCTAATAGGTTTTTATAAGAAGCAGTGAACGGGCCAAAGCCATGATGGAACTAGCTATAATCCTGCCACCACTTATCCAGGCCACACACTCCCTCTCGCTTGCTCTTTTTCTGCTCTCCCTCTCCATTCCTATCTCCTTTTTTAAAGGGCTTTTTTTTGCGTAGGGTGGCTGACTCCACTGTCCTCCGGTGTTTAATTTTCATGGAAATTGAGCTTTAGCCAGCGTTGCAGGTAAACGGATGTTCGTGTGTGTGTGTGTGTGTGTGTGTGTGTGTGTGTGTGTGTGTGTGTGTGTGTGTGTGTGTGTGTGTGTGTGTGTGTGTGTGTGTGTGTGTGTGTGTGTGTGTGTGTGGTGGGGGGTGGCAAACGAGTGACATAGGTTCTACTGAGGGTGCTTTTATTGGGAAATAATTGATGCGGGCAACATGGGGATTTGATTGACAGGGAGGCAAAACCCTTCCGTGAGTCCGTGCAGAGGCGCTCGAGCAGGTACATGTTGATAGGAAGTTGTTATTATTTGTACCGAATTGCATTGTTTATCATATTTGTAATACTTGCACGCGTGCGCCGCCACTGGCTTACAGATTCATTTCGGCATTCGTTCTCATGCACATCACCCCGTTCACACACACTCTCTCGCACACACACACACACACACACACACTCTCTCTCGCACACATTTTCTCCCTCGCCAGTCATTGGTGTCAGCAAGTTTTTCACAGGTAGGTGGGAGTTAGCAGGCAGGACCGAGGCGCGTAATGAGTCCCAAGCCCGGTGTGGGGGCCGGTTGGCTGCCTGCGCTGACCTGCTGTTTGGGCTAATGTGAGCACAAGCACGCTCGCACTCTACCAGGGACACATTCAAGTAAGTACACGGTTAAGCGTTCACACATACGAGCTGTTACTTTTCCAAAAAGGCACAATCGTTGTCCAAAAGTAAGTTACCCGTTGGAAATCTCGGCGTAGGAAAGAAGTTGAGTGAACAAATTGGATAAAAGCGACAACGGTGAAGCATCTCGTTGGAGACGAGTCGCGTGGTGGTGTCGCATCGTACGGTCCCCGACGGTGAACCAGGATAAAGTTGCCCGAGAGAAAGTGCAGGGGACGAGTTAGTAAGCGGCAGAATCAAAGAGTGTGATGACGATGACGATGACGATGACGATGAAGGGCCGAAAGGAAGAGCCGGTTTGCGGGCCCGACCCACCGCTCTCGCCATCTTTCCGTCGTCCTCGCGGAGCACAGGCGAGCGCAGCCGACGCGCGTCGCGCTCCGCCATGAATGCGGATCATTTGATTTCATTAGCGCGGGAGTCTGCTGTTGATTCTCGTCTGAATGGCGCCTTGATTGCGGGAGCTTTTTCAGATGTTTTCCGAAGGTGGCCTCGCGTGAATAACGTTTGATTTGGGTTTTGGTGGCGCGCTCATTTGCATTCATAAAAATATTTTTCTCGCTCGCGCTGCTCGACAGCCATTTCGAGTTTTCTTGGGCTTTGTTGAGCTGATGACATGTTGACTCTGTGGCCTGTATGCTTTTTTCCCCCCCCCCTCTCTTCCCCGCACTTCCGCGTCTCACGACTCTGTAATTAGCTTGTTTCTGTTTCTTGTGTCCTTTTGAACTTGAGTTTGGGTGCAGATATGGGCGCACTTTTCTCTTTTTTCTTTGTACTGCTGTTTTGCTCTTTCACTATTTGCCTTTTTCTTTCTGTCTGCTCTCCCTCCCTCCCTCCCTCCCTCCCTTTCCTCCTCTTTTGTGCTTCTCTCTCACCTCCCTCGTTGTCTTTGGTGTCCCTACCTTCCTCCTTTCTCAACTTCTCTCTAAACTGCCACACAGCAATGTTTTAATTTCTCTTGATGCGGACATGCATAATTAATGTGGCATCCAGTGAGGGGGAGAGGCCCTGATTTCTGTCTACTCTATTTATAACCCTCCCACCACCAACCCCAGATTTCCCTCCTTGTCTCTCGGGTGATTCTCAGACGCTTTTTTTTTTTTAAAAGAAGATTTCTCTCACTTTCAGACTCCCTTTTCTCCCAAAAAATAAAACATAAAAATCACTTTTTTGTTTATCCGCTCTTTCTTCCTTTATCCCTCCCTCCCTCTCTCTCTCTCTCGCCGCTCTCTCTGTGTAGTGTTAATCTCTGACAGACACTGCTCCCGTTCGCAGCGTGCGACCAAAACAGCAGCACAGAATTCGGAAGGAAAAAAGGCGACACATTGGTAAACACCACTCCCCAGACGTTTCTCTTTTCTTTTTTTTTTATGTCTTCCATTTAATTTCTCTCACCTCCCACCTTCCATTGACAAAAAAAAAAAAAACATCCATTCACTATCTCAGTCACTGAGCCTCTCTGCTGATTTTCTTTATGCTTTTGGGTGGCAACTTCAAACGCTCAGCCTTCACCAGCAGGGAGGCGAACAGAGGAATTTTACTGCATTGACGTGTTTATCTAGGATGAGTCAGCAAGACATGGGACAGATTTAGGGCTATGGTGTTGATAAAAGACACAAGTTAGGGAAACAATATTTATTCCCCATGCCTCATTAAAATTCTGCACGCCTAATGAGCATCAGTCCAACAGAGTGACTGCACTCTTGCGATTTGGTGCGTGTAGTGACAGTGTGACGCAGGTGTTTATAGTATAGTGCATCAAGCTTTGTTTAACGACCTGTGCTAGTTGATACTGTTGAACATCAGCTGCTGTTGACTTCACATTTTGCAAGTACAAATACCAAGTGCATGAACATGCGGCCTTTTTTTTTTTTTTTTTTTTTTTTTTAATATTTAAAGTAAACGGATTGGACTAATCATTTCCGAACCTTTTTTTTTTTTTTTTTTTTTAGTTTGCACTAATTGGCACAGAGAGGACCTCCTGATTGAAACTGTTTTTGTATACATTTTTAGTTGTATAACTGATCACCAGGTGGGAGAGAAAGCGAGAATAAGAAAAGGGGGTGAAGCAGAGATGGAGTGTCGGAGCAGGGATGCGAGCAGGCTAAGTGGACAGTAATATGCGGTGTACTGTTCCGCCTACGTACACCGTCAGTTCTATTGACCTCATTCAGTCTGGGTGGTCTCCCATCCACTGTACAGCTCCGACTGCCTACTCACTAACATTTTATTTGCATGCTGTACATAGAAATTGCTCCGCGCTTACGCGCTCTCTCTCCCTCGTTGGCATGTAAAGAAAAACAATAGATGAAAACGGTTCTGGTCTCTTTAGATCTTTACGTTTTCACTCCCTTCATTTCTACAGTAATACCTTGTGTTCATGAAGCTGTTTACATTTGATCCATAAACACCACAACAGCTGGCTTTAAGAAGCTTAATTGTGTCTTCTAGACTCGTGATGGATTGTCTTACATTTGACTCGTGACTAATTGAAATAATGTGGAGAAAAAGGCACACGTGATCCTTCCAAGTCATTTCTCGTCTTGTAAGTAGAGTGAAAATAAAAGATTTGCGGGATTGAATATTCAAAATTGTGGCGATGAAAGAATAAATAAAAGGAAATAAAACTAGAATTTTAACACAATCCTCACACCCGCACTCAGAAAGGAACTTACCTCTGTCTCTGTGCAGGGTGTCAATTTTCGGTGTCATCTGGGTGCACCCCCAACCTCCCCACCCCCACACACCTCTCTCTCTCTCTCTCTCTCTCTCTCTCTCTCTCTCTCTCTCTCTCTCCCCCCCCCACCCCTTTCTACACAAACACCGTGTGCACCAGGCTGCCATGGGTGGGGGTTGGCACAGGCTGCCTTCAGACCTGCAGGAGGTTGTGTTGTGGAGTGTCGATGAGTCACTGTGCCAGCGTGGCATCACAGATGCCTTGCTAATGCCTGCCTCTACAGATCTCTCGGCTTTAATAACTGTTCTTGGTGAGCATTTTTAATTAAAGGCTAATAAAGCTGATACCTTTGTTATGTCCAGATATTTTTCTTTTCTCCTCCGTGTGAACGTGTGCGGCGATTCTTCTCGTATCGCAAACCCAAGTTTAAATAGGCACACACCGTGGCAACTGGGTAATTAGAGTGTTACCAAGTTGTCTGTCTTTTCTTTTCTATTTGTCTCTGCACATCTGTGGTTAGTGCAACTCCGATCAATTCATTTAGCATTCGCGCGCACGCACACACACACACACACACACACACACACACACACACACACACACACACACACACACACACACACACACACACACACACACACACACACACACACACACACACACAGAATGCATCCCTCATGGATTTGACCCCTTTTATACGTCTTATTTTGCCTTTCAGGGCTGCAGGACAGCATCGGATTTCTTCACATCTTCCATGCTCTCACATTGATTTCCGATGAAGCTTGAATTATTTTGGCGTGGGGGTCGATTACACAAGTACTGGATCTCTCAGTCTTTGACCACGATTCCTCCTTTTCTCTCTCTCTCTCTCTCTCTCTCTCTCTCTCTCTCTCTCTCTCTCTCTCTCTCTCGCCCCAAAAGACTCTGTTGTTCATATTGGCCTGTTTTGCCACTTTCTTTTTTTTTTTGCATCTATTTTTGACTTGTTTTTCCCCTTTCTCAAACTCCATATACATGCTCTGTGTGCGCGAGACGGACAGACGGAGAATGAGTACACATTATGAATAATGCATGGTGTGGTTTCCTGGTCAGCGAGACAGACTGTGTGGACGGGGAACTGCCCCTCAGGTCCTTTTTTCCCCATCACGTACTGTAGTTAAACAAACCACGAGTGCAGAAGGAAGCCACATATCCAGATTACTGCTGCGTTATAGCCGTGGATAGAATCTGTCCCCCGTCCATTCATAACTCTGGCACAAGCTGAGCAGCATGACCATTTTGGACTATATCCATACAAGTAATATTTAATGCTTTCTACCATCATCTTGTTGCCAAAAACGGTGACACACCAAGTAGGCTTTAGTATCCGAGGAGCACGTGACCCAGAAGGGATTTTTTTTTTTTTTTATGATTTCAGTTGAATAACAACAGTAAAAAAAAAAAAAAAAAATCCTCAATGGCAGATAAGGAAGTGTCAAATTGAATGGGTATGATACCTTTAACAGTTTTGAGTCTGTTCTGCTTCCGTGTGTCACAATCCAGTTGGAATTATGTGACTGTGTTGCTCGGTGGAACGGAGCAGTCGCTGCGGGACAACTGGCAGACCGCGCTACTTTGCAATTTAAATCAAGATTTAATTTGTTATTTAAAGTTTGACCTTGACACCCACCTTAAGCGCATCATGCCATTAATAGTTGTGTTGTGCACTGACCATAAATCCGGCCCCTCTGCATTGCTCCTGGACTAAGTGGAGTCACAGGTGGAGTTCAGCCGTTAGTTTTTTTTTTTTTTTGTTGCAGCCCCCCCCCACTCCCCGTGCGAGCGAAACGCCGCCCGGCATGGTTTTGGAGTGTATCGCTTTGCACTGTTGGGGCTGCTTTGTTCCTTTGGAAGTAGTGAATTATAGCCTGGAGGCGAACGGAGTGGCCCACATAAACGCATTCACAGCATCGCGGTGACGGAGAGATAGATGGGCCTGAATGGAGATGGAGAGATGAGAGAAAGGAAGAAACCTGCTCGCCGCTTTATCGCCGCGGCGCCTTTATGAGGGCGACCTTGTGTTTAACGTGTGTGTGTGTGTGTGTGTGTGTGTGTGTGTGTGTGTGTGTGTGTGTGTGTGTGTGTGTGTGTGTGTGCGTGCGTGCGTGTGTGCGTGCGCGCGTGCGCGCGTGTGTGTTTAAAAGCAACTTCACTGCCCACTCTTGATAAGCATAACCTGCAAACAGTGCAAAGACGCAGGCACACGCTGTACTTGGGGACCAGCTGAATCCTCTTAGCCTTTTCCGCTACATGAAGGGCACTGCAGTACTCTTCCACATCAATGAGGGCAACAGTATAATGCTCTCGTGCACTCGCGCACCACCGTTTCACCGTATACTTTTTATATTCATCTCACATTTCCTTCTACTTTTCTCACCTTTTTTTTTTTTTTTCTTCCTCCCAACATCTACACGTTAGCTGCTTCTCCTCTGCATTATAGAGCTATCGGACAAAATGAAGGTGTAGGACATTTCGTGAATTATTACTGAACCGGAGGCCTGCAGACCGAATATATATATATATATTTTTTTTTTTCTACGGGATCCAAGTAGCAGCAGAAGGAGAAAACGGTGTGTGTCGTCTCTGTCGTCTTGGTTTGCCCTTTCTCTCGTTATCCACCGGTCCTTCGCACTTAAAAGGAAAATAGCCAAACTGCATATTGAATTTTTGCTTGGCTGCGAGTACTGAAGGCAGCCAGCCAAGATAGCCAGCGGCTGTGTCAATAGACACGTCATTACTTGTCTTACTATTTGCCTTTTTTTTCCTCTTATTTAAACCCCCTTCTTGTCTCGTCCGCTGCTCTAATAAAGAGCAGTTTTGTGCGCAGCTTGTTTCAATCCGTCATTTTATTCCGCCTGTCTGCGCTGCGCAGTCAGAGATGACAAATACAGGGAAATGATAATCAATAAGAGAGGACAGACGGAGTTAATGTTCAATCTAGGATTGGGAGTTACTGTGGAATATCGACTCCAGAATTGAATGAGACCAGTCTAGTAGGACACACACAACAGCTCAATACAGTAGTAGCCTGAAAGTTGGACCAATTTGAGGCTTTTTCGCTCCAAGTAAGAGGCTTTACGAATACCTCTCCTCTTACTTGAGCATCTGCTTTTAAATGTGTCGTTTTGAAGGGCTCTGTTGGAATAAATGAGAGATTAAAGCAATATGTTTCATTATGAAATAACGTTAACAATTTAAGTTAATGATCATGTTTTACTAAGGAGGATCCTAAGGAGATATTTGCAGGGTGAAGTGATGGCCATGACGTCTTTGGGTTTAGAGGCGAGTTTGACAAAGCCTCGGCTTTTGCTGTTTTTCTTCTTTCTTTTTTTTTTCATTTTTTTTTTCAACTCTCCACGAGTCGTCTTGTTAATCCGCCTTCGGTCAGCTGATTCTCTTTTCATCTCTCTTTCTGCCCCAGGAAGCACTTTTACTGCTTATTTCCTAATTTGCTACTGTTGTTGCTCACTTCATTGGCATTTTAGGTTCCCCTCTAAATTAATGTTTGTATTTTCACAAGCGCACGTTTCCAGTTTTCCTTGTTGTGTCATGGTCGCCCTGCACCCCCCCACCCCCTTTAGTGAATTTCATGTGCATGCTCCTTACAGTAACTTCTTTTTTTGAAGCCTGACCCACGAGGAAAATACTCTTTCACACAGTTTCACACTCTGAACACACACAAACACCCCAATCTTCCTGCTGCGTCGCCTTCCGAGTTGCTGGCCGCTAGGTGTTTGTTATCTAAACATAAACACTGTTTGACACTGTAACAGAAATGGCGTGCGATTGGCATCGAGGCAAAATTAACAGTCTGCTCGCATTCATCAGCGGCAAATAAATTCTGCCCTCAATTTTGGGGGGGGGGATTCTCCAGCTATTTCGGTTTGAAGCATTGCTAAAACAAACGTGACTTGACATTCACTGCTAGTTTTTATCATCTCTTCACTGAATTATCTCTGTCGCAGTTTGCTCTACATAGTGTGCAGTACTAGAAAACGGTATGAAGCCTGTGTCCTTCACCATATGTCAGTTGAATATGTGATTTGCCAGGCGGAGGAAATGGCTCGAGGCTTCTATGCTTTATTGATGCTCAGATTGATCCTATTCTGATGATGACTGTGTCGCAACATATTGACAGGTTTGACAGACAAATACGCATTCATCTCTCTCCACCTTTCATACATCAAACGCAATACAGCGGTAGGTTGATGTTGTTCACGTGGCTTCGCAGTAAGCAGCAACTGCAAGTCTACTTGCGGCCTCTATTTGTAGGGGTTATTAAGAGTAATCTTTTTTTCTTTCTTTTTTTTTTTTTTAGCAATCACTAACAACCTTGCAAAAGTGTGTGTCCGTGTGTCCAGGCAAATGCAGAGCCGATAGCGGCCTCTCAGCGCTAATGGTTCCCTTGACAACACAGCGGTTGCTGCAAATTGATGTTGTCTCGGATGTAGGGTTTAAAAGATACCACAAGGACACAAACACACACTGAAGTCAGTCTTTCACTCTTTTTCTGCCATGGCAGCACTTACATATGGCTCGAGAAAAAACACACCGCCGTTCAAAACAAACCATCTTCTCCACATCTTCACCATGTGTGTCTCTGTGTTTCATGTCAGTCGGCTGTCACTCGCCTGCTTATTGAGTTGTCAACGCCTCGACTCCTGCAGCATAGATGGCACACCTAGACGTACCATCTCCTGGTTTCGTCCTTTTCCTTTCCCCTTCTTGCCTTTTCTTCTGCTTTCTCAAGATTCTCCTTTTATCTATCTCTCTCTCTGTGTGTGTGTGTGTGTGCGCGTGCATGCGTGCGCGAAGGAATATAGCTTCAAAGATCTGAATAAATAAAGGCCAAAGAAAAGAAGAGATTTGAGGCGGTAATCCTTCGCCAGCTTACCCCAGCATAACGTCCTCACACCTGCACCTTTATCCCCATCTCAGCATCTCCCTCCATCTACCTCATTCCATTTCTTTATATCCCTTACCAACACGAGAGGGGCTATCTCAGTGGCTGTGTCAGCGATCGGCATCTCTCCCCTCCCTCTCCCTCTTTCTCTTTGCTTCCCAGAGGACAGTCGGGGGCATAAAGGGAAGAACAAGCCTTGCAAAATCTATAAAAAAAAAAAAAAAATGAACGGGGATTGGGCTCTCAGCTTTGAATTCAGACAGATAAAGCTAATGGCAGAAGTGGGCGACAGGCAGGAAGCTGCGTGTACGTGTGCACGAGCATGGCTCCAATTGAGGCCAGCTATAGAAATGTAGTGTCTTTAAACCCCTTTGCTGGCTGAATCTCTCTCTGAATGTGCAGGGGTGTATGTATGCAGGGGAAGTTCCAAGAACGCCTGGCCGGGGCACTGCAGTTTCTTAAAATGCTTTCGTTGCCAGCTGAATCTCTCTTAAAGTGAGAGTGTTTACTGTTGTTGTTGTTGTGTGTTCAGTTAGGCTTTTTCAGGAAAAGTCATCAATGCTTCCAAAGCCTGCGGTAAATCATCTTCATCTGTGGGTTGGTCGGATTATCGGTCCATTTATTCATGAAGTGATGTCATCAATGCGAGTGTGTGTGGGGGTTGTGTGTGTGTGTGTGTGTGTGGGGGGGGGTATGGTTACTTGAGCAGGATGTACTCTTAAGCAGGGAGTCAGAGGTTGAATAAGTGACCCTTTCAAATTATTGTCTGTTCTACCAGCTTTCAATTCTCAAAATGTTTTTTCCAAAGCTGACATGAATTCAGGGTTCTCTGTCCACTATTTAAATGAAATGGGCAGCTATTACTGGCCGAGTATTACCAGACCTAAGATCACTTTGTGAATATATATATAAGGTCACGTGAAAACAGAAAATATGTCAGATAATCAGATTTAAAAGTCACTGCTGCTTTAAGAAATAGAAAATGACATCAACACATAACACTACAAATCTCATTTCTGTTTATTTTCCATGCAGTTTAGAGAGGGAGAGGGTAACCCGGGTTGTTCCCTGAACGCCTCACATGCTATCACTACAGCGTAACATAAAATGTGGTTTGAAAAGCGTGAAATAAAATTCATGTCAGATTTATTGAAGTTGAAAAATGTTATCAACGTGTCCGGATCTCCGAAGCAGAGGCTGTTTGTGCTGTATGAACGTAGTGTTTTAAAACCAAAACGTGTTCGTGTGGATGAAGCGATTAAACTTTGGGACAAAATAATGAGTCTTTTTAAAAAAAAATTATATTAGATCAAATCAAAGCAATTCAGTTGACGCCATAAAAGTATCGAAGTTTACTGCCCGAGTCATTTTCACACAACATCCAGTAATTAAACAGTTTTGATCCAAAAAATTACTTCAAAGTAACTTCAAACCGATGATCATAATATGGTGATATGACATGAACGTCATCTTTTATTGGGTTTTAACGGCTGCGTTACAGAAAAGTAATTTAATTTTCCAAAGTCAAGTTGAGTCAGTATATTTCTACAGGGCATCTATAACACAACATACGTCTTCAGACTGAATTAAAAAACAAATTAGCCCAATAAAAAAAACTAAATAAAGCAATAAAAACAAAATAAAAAGGCTTAAAATAAAAAAATAAAAATGTTTTGCCAAAACAACATCTGAAAGTAAACAAAATGAGTCATTAACGCTGTAAAAAGTGAAACTTTTTTTTTTTATCGCTAGTTGTGAAACCTACCAGGCTGTTTTAGCTGTTCCATCATTTGACTTCACCCCCTTCGTCTTTAAACCCACATTACAAATGATTCTGATAAAATCTCATAAATATTACAACACATCGAGGTATTTGCTTAAAATATATCGGCATTTTTTATTTTGTCCGTGTCACCCAGCTCCAACTCCAGATGTTCAAAAACACAACAACAAAAGACCTGATGTCTGCATGAGTACAGTATACGAGTGCCAATGCAGCCAACTTTAATTCCCCCGGTGTAGTGTGTAGTGTGTAGTGTGTGTGTGTGTGTATGTGTGTGTGTGTGCGCTTACATGGGCATAGTGCAGCCCTGCTCTGCATCTATTAAAAACCACACATACAGACACACAGTGCACAATCCGGTGGAGGCTTTCGAAGGCACATACACCCTTATATGGGTAACACACACACTGCTCGAGGGGAAAGACAAGGTGCCAATACAGCACTGCACTACACACACACACACACACACACACACACACACACACACACACACACACACACACACACACACACACACACACACACACACACACACACACACACACACACACACACACACAAAGACACACAGGCTGCAGGTCTCAGTTTCTAACTGAAGTGTCCACTGAAAGGTTTACCGCTCGGAGACAGAGCAGGAATGTCCGTCCGTCTGCCAGTTAAAGTGAATTAGACCAGAAATATGAATCTTGAGAATCTCAGTTCAACCTTGATGTCGTCCATCACGTGTTTAGATTAGATTTTTTATATATATATATATGATGATCTTTCGAGAGGGAATGCAGCGCTCACACCAGATAAGAGCCTAAAATGATGATTATTATGTATTAATTGTTGAATTCAGAGTTCAGGTCAGACGCTGTTTAATCATTCGGTGATTAAAAGAAAATTAGATTCTTATTCCGAGTAGAATTGTTGAATATTTGATGGTGCCAGCTTCTAAAATTTGAGAATTTGCTGCTTTTTCTGGTACAGCATGATGGTAAATAAAGATTTTGGGGCTTTAGCCTGTTTGTAGGACAAAATAAAACTATTTAGGCTGCAGAAAAGTGCTGGAGGCATTTAAAAAAAAGAAAGTTTTCTAAACAGGTTAGTGCAATAATCAATAAATTAATAGGTAGATTATTTTAAGATCCGATTGGTCGCAATCACACGGCACAGAAACACAGTCAGGACAGAAGGAATCTCCAGTTTACGAATACCTTTCATTTATTTCTAAACACTTCTGCTAAACTGCGTTACGTGACGTCGCGTTTGACCCGAGGTCGTTTTCAATCTCAACTTTTAAGAGGCTGACGGATCGGATGAGTCGAAGCTTGTTGCCAGGAAGTGACAGGTAAGGAGATTATCTGTCATCGCAGTGTCAACATCAAGAGGACATAGAAGAAAGCACTAAAGGAAGGGAAAGAAGTAAAAATAAATAAAATAAAAGAGACATTCCTGATTTGATATACTCTCTTGGGGATTGTGGCGGGAGGTGGAGAGGGGGGGGGGTATGGGTGGGGTCTTCCTCTCGTGACTGTGCAATGTTTGTGTTTGTTTATTTCCTCGATCATCGCGGTGCAGGGAGGTCGGCAGCTAAACCTGGTGACCTACATCGATCGTCCTTACGAAACCTGAAATGTTAAAAACCTGGGATTTCCCCCACAAGCTGCATCAAAAATGGATTTATTAAAAAAAAAACAAAAAAAAACCTGCCTTTAAACTCCTGCTGGTGTTTTTGGTGGTTTACGAGCGTGTCCAGTCCGAGCTGCTGCGCAACATTTAGCACAGACAGGGTTAAAAAGGGAAGTGGGAGCGACCAAAAAAAAAAATCCAAACAAAACAGGAGAAGCAGAGCACGGCGGAGCTGCAACACAATGAGGTCATGGTCCTGTTTAAGAGCACGGCGAATCCTCCCTCTGAAGCTGCGAGATCAACGGCGGACTGAAGAAAGACGGCAAAGACGGCAGCTCGGCTTTAAGAGACGACCTATTATCACATTATTACTCACGACGACTCAAAGAGGAGCGCAAAGGCCTCTGAACGGCCACAACTTGACTCACACCGACTGCAGTTTATAATTGGTGTGAAAAAAAAAACCAACTTGAAGGCTTCTTGACTTTGAATTTCATTCACGTGCAGTTTAGGACGTTGATTTGTACAAATATCTACCTTTATGACCAAATCTATTCACACTGATGCCGAGACCTTACCTGAATATTCCTGAAGGAAAGGACACACGTCTAACATGTATCATCCAGTATATATATATATGTATATATATATACACGTCTGAAATAATAAATATGGGCAGGTGTAGTTGCTGTCCTTTTTACGAAGGTACTATAGAGGGCAACATCGTCTGCATACAGTCGAATACGAGCTTTGATCAGCGCACACATTGAGACCGATTCACGACACAAGACACTAAATTAAATCAAATCTTCTGGGGACAACGGACGGTGTTTCAGGGTCCAGCCGGGCTGAGACTTCCTCTTCATCCTGTCAAAGGACTGTATTTTTCCACATTTACCGGTTACACTACACTTGTTGCACAGAGCAGAGGAACATATTGAAAAAGCAGAACTCTGCTTTGACCAAAGAGTTCGTAGGAAACGCTGGAAAAAGTGGAAGTGAAAGGCGGGTTTTTAAAGAGCAATCGTATCGGGCTCTTCATCTTCATCTCCACGTCAGCGGCTCCCACGTTCTCATTCAAAAATAACCTCGATGGTTTAAAAGTTTAAACTGAGAGAAGTGGCGTTTTCGGTCCTTTTATCACACACACCTGCAGCATTCCTGTCTTTGTTTAACGCCGTCACGCTCGTCTGCATCCCCCGTCTGTAAATAGATGACATCACCGTGGTAACACCGTGGTGTATGTGTGCGTGAGCAGATAAAAGATGTCTAGCCGGGACAAACACACCCTAAAACGGCGGACCGTGTGTTTGTGCGTTAAAGGTGCTCCAGGCGGACTAAACACAGTGATTTGAAGTCGAACCTACATTTTACAGGGCAAGAAAGACATTTGGAGTTATTTCTGTCCCCGTGTTTATGTCACCGCGACCGTCTTCCACCGAGCTCTGTATGTTCGACAGCACCGAGGCAAAGGTCATTTCATTTAGTAAAACATTAACAAGGCAGTTTAAAGCGGGAAAGTCCTCTTCCAGTCTGACATACTTTAATCACAGCTTTTTCTCAACTTGAACGGGGAAAAAAACTACTTCATTTGGTACTAATTATACAGAAAGTAGAAGCATATTAAGAGTTTTAGTTAAAGTCAGGACTGCAGTTAAAGATTATTTTGTATAATTTATTTATTGGACAAGTATTTTGTCAAGTCAAGTAACGTTTGGTCTTTAAAATGTAAGAAAATAGTGAACGAGTTTCTAAAGTCCGAGGCTACATCTTTAAAAGTCTCATTAATGATTGAAAAACACAAAATATTCAGTTTACCGTCACATAAGACATAAAAAAACCCATTAAAACATCAATCTGGAGAAGATGAATCACAGAATAATTTGTATTAAAAATAAATAAAAACTAGCTGCAGCTGAATTTTCTATGAATTGACTGTTTGATTAATCATTTCAGATCTATACGAGTTATTCATGTATTACTGTATTCTTTATTTTCCATATATGTTGAATTATTTGCATGCCTATATTTGCAATATTATCTGACTTCCCGTACACGGACTAAGAGACTACAGAGGACATTAAATTAGCATTAATTTGATTTCCCTCTATTCAACCTGCATATTTACTTCTTTTTTTTTAATCTTATTTTAAAATTTTCAGACTCGTGAAACTAAAAACACCGACGACGTAAAAATATTCCCACAACCTGCATTTGAAAGCCAGTTTCTTTTCCTGCAGAAACAACTCTTCAAAAGCACTTTTCAGAAAATCTGGATCGACTTTCTTTTGGTTTTTCCTCCTTCCAGATGTTTTTTTAAATTTTTTTTATTTCATCCAAACTATCTCTCGTCCATTCTTCTACCCCCCTCCACCTCTTCCCGACGCCCCGACGCACTCCCTCTCGGTTACTTCCTCTGGAGTCAGTGTGGGGAAGTGGAGATGGGCCACACCTTTCCTCCACAGCATTCCTCCACTAACGGGTACACATCTGCATGTACAACGTGTGCTGTGAAAGTTCTCACACCTTTCCTCTGAATCAGACATTCCTCGCAGCGAACAAGCACAAATCTGTCAAACTCTTCTTCTGAAGTGGACAGCTGCTCATATATACACAGTTCAGAGGTCTTAAAAGAGACATGCGCACATTTCCACGTCTGTATTTCCATTCTGGGAGCTCGACTGGCATCTATTTGCTTTCAAAATACTCCTTATTCATCTTGTACTGGGCCCATAACTGCATATGAATGATAGAAAGTCAGTCATTTCAGCTCTAAATCGAAGCAAACTAGAACCTGAGCAAAGATTATACGTTTATTTCACCACATTTGAGAAAGAGGTCTTCACAGGTCAAATGTTTTTGGGCCCAAATCCAAAATAAACCTGATGAAAACTTCCCCAAACTCAAAGTTCATGACATTTCTTTTTAAAAACCAAGAGACCTGATCTATAAGGTAGGAAGAGGAAAGTCCAAACGGACCTAAAGATCATTAATGATGCAAACCAACCTGACCCGATTAAACTGAAAATAACTTGAAGGAGACCAAACCGGATCAGTAAAAACCACTGAGTCCGGGTATCCTCACCAAAAAATAAAATCATCGGATTCTCAGCACCAAACTCAAAGAAAAGGTTTAATTGGCCTTCAGAAGAGAAGAAAAAGAAGAAAATCATGCCATCGTCTTTCCAAACCAGGAACCTGCAGACTAAACTATGAGGACCACACGGAGACAAGAGCACAATGATGTGAACCCGACTGGACCGCTAACGTCCCGCTGCAGTGCTGTCGGTTAAACACACGCCAACACGGACGGCTCAGTTCAGGATGCACGGTCGCGGTTCGACTCCGCGCGAGAGCCTGTGAGGAGACCACATCAAGTCAGGATGGAGGGGCCACCCAGAGATGGAGCTCACGCCGTTACCGACGGCAACAAAGAGAGGGGGGATGAAGAGGAGGAGGAGGAGGGCAGAAGAAGCAGGAGGAGAAAAACTAAGGAGGAGAAAGTGAGATAAAACCTTCTTAATCATATTCTAACTTCATGTTTGATAAAAAAAAAAACACAGAGTGTCTCCGGCCGCCTCTTTTTCAAGCTCTGCTGCCCGTCCTGCTGTTAACCCGGTTGCCTGGGAGACAAATATGGCATTAAAAAACACGCAGCAGTTGCCGTCCAACCGGGATTGTCGGCCCACGCTGAGAAATGTTCTCGTTAGCCTGAAAAATGTCTTTTCATTAGAACGCAGCGGGCCGAGACGTAAACACACAAAGTTAAAGTTTGATTATCAGGATTCCACAAAAAAAAAAAAAAAAAAAAACGCTTCGCACAAGTCTTAACATTTGTCAACATGAGACGAATTGAGCAACAGACCCACAGAGAGGGTGTGTGTGTGTGTGTGTGTGTGTGTGTGTGTGTGTGCGTGTGCGTGTGCGTGTGCGCGGTGAGTAAGTATGTGTGGGCTGAGATTATGAAACTCGGTGGTTTTGACCTTGAAGGAAGATGGTGAAAGAAAGAAATAAATAAAAAAGGTGTGTTTTGAGAACAGAGAACCAACAATAAATCCAGACCTCCTCTCGAGAGTTTAATCCAGCTGACAACAAACTGACGGTTGTATTTCATTATCAAATTCCCTTAATTTACAACTAATTAAATAAATGAGAGGAAAACTGTAATTTCTGACATTTGACTGGCGGGAACCTAAAAATATTTACTATTTTTGTTTCACAATAAATGATGATCAAAACCGTTGTCGATTCGGGCTGCAACTAAATGTGATCTTAATTGCTGGATAAAAATGACACGCTGACATCAATAAAACAATCCTGAAACTTTACAAGTCGTCAGTTTACTATCAGAATATTATTCTTGTCAGGTAAGAAAAGGCTAAAATAGCCTATAGTTTCATTTATAATAAAATTATTACTAGTTCCCCGAAAAACAAAACTTTTCTAAATTAAACAAATTCAGAATACGTTTTCATCTCCACTGTTGTAAATACACATTATTTGATAATAACCTGATAATAAGCAGAAAAAGGAAATTAAGAATGTAACACATACAGCTACAAACTCAGTGACTCTGAAATGACTTCATAAGAACAAAGTTTGTTGAGCAACACGAAGACTCCCGCATCATCAACTTTCATGTAAAAAAAAAAAAATTTTTTTTAAAAACCCCAACTCATTAAGTTATTTAATGAGACTCTTTGAAAAGCCACAAAAATAATAAACAAAGCAAACAAACAACAACAACATCCACCGCAGCGAGTCGAGTGTGAAGCAACGCGATGACGAGCCGCTCACCATCAGTCACAAACTGACGGCTTTATTGCGAAATGACCCTCATGGCTGCCAGAGAGCCTCTCAAACAACGTGAGAAAAAAACAAAAAAACACATTCATGACGCTTCCTGAATTTACTTGTCGGCCAGACCGGCGTGGAGCGGCTCCAGAAATGGAGACGCCGGTCTAAAAATCAAAATGGAGTCGTGTGGTCAGCGCATCAAAGAAAAACCAATATTTTCCAACTTAACTGGAGGTCGTTAGCTTTCATCCGTATAATTTCCTCTTCTGGAAGGTAATTTAAAGACTTTTTAAGCTGCTAAACAACCCACAATAGCGCACTTCCAAACAAATAGTTAGCATAGCGTTAAATCTTATTTCACTTGACTTTGAATTTTGTAGTTTTACAGTGTAGCAGGGGCCTTTCTGTCACCCTCATCCCTCCCAAAACTCCCTTTTTATACAGGATTGCTAAATATCCAAATCATTTTTCCCGTAACAGTTTTAACTTAAATCTTTGTCGTGCCGTTATTCGGCAGCTGGAGTGAAAAAGCAGAGTTGAATTACGTGACGCGGTAACGACTCGTTGTTGCCGCGACACAAAAGAGAGCACAATGAGGATGTCAGGAGAAGGCCTGATAATGGAAACGTGGGAAACAATACCTGTGAGATGTGCTGCTCTTCAGAGGACGCAGTGATGAGTGTAATGACACATTATGTAGTCAGACAAACACTTCCCCCCCCCCCCCAAAAAAAAAAAAAACCTTTCAAGAGTGTGAACACGCACAAAAAAACACACACAAACTAACCAAAAACACACACCGAGTTATATTCAGCCACCGTGAGCCGAATCCTAATGTTCAAAACCACCTCATGCACACACACACACACACACACACACACACACACACACACACACACACACACACACACACACACACACACACACACACACACACACACACACACACACACACACACACACACCAGCATAATAATCAGCCCGAACATGGAAAAGCACAGAGCTTGGAGGTTTTCCATTTAAAGTGTCTCATGAAACAACGAATGTGTCATTAGGATGATGCGCTATTTGACACGCAGAGTCTGCGTGCCGTCGTTGTGTCTGAACCCGACATTAAGCGCGTCGGGGGTGTGATGAGCCGATAAAACCCATTCATTCGTGAATCATTCACTAATGAGGGGTTTTTGATCACGTTACATACTCAGCAGCAATAAGAAACTAAAGCAACTTGTTAAAATGGGTAAAAAGTCATCATCTTTGTCAGAAAAAACTCATTCTTCCACGGTGTTAGTTCAGAAAAGCATGACAGCACTTGTCTTGGTCTGCTGGGACTATAGACTGTATTTAACAGGCCGTTGTGGAAGTGCCATGAAGTGCAATACCAACGAGGACCACTAGAGGCTGGCTACAAAAGTCACTACGTATTTTTCTCCAAGTCGTAACGGTGTCATTTCTGAAATTAATCCCATCATTAAATAGATCTTCAATAAATAGGGCTTCAAAAAGCCGTACGTTTGCAGGGGAAAATGCTCCCTTTTTAGTTTTTAATACATTTTCACACCTAGAATTTTTTTAAACCTCCACCTCGGGAACTTTTTCTTTCTTTTTTTTTAGAGTTTTACTCTGTCGTTAACACCTGAATTAGTCGTAACTCAGAGGTTGGACTTGTATGTTCACACAGGAAACATCGCTGACACGCCACGTTCACACAATAACCTTGAGCTTCTCCAAAAACAACTCCCTTCCCACCCGAACTCTAACCACAACACCAACAACAAAAGCGTCCCCTCTGCAAAGCCAAACTCTCCAGAGAGGGTCGGCTTCGTGCTGAAGACCTGCCATGTTGTTTATCATCATCTCACTTTCACTTTTTTTTGTTTTTCTTTCTCCATTTTGCACATCAAAGCGAGCGCTGTGGTTTTTGATAATGGCGAGCCCGGAGATCCCCAGCCGGTGTAAACTGCTCCCAGATGAGCCTCCGACTGAAGGCCGGTATGCGACGGGACTGAAGCAGGCACAGCCCGACCGACGCACGCTTCATTACTGGTCGTATAAACACGGAGGAAGCGGGACAGAAAGGTTCGGGTCACTTTCTATACAATCAAAACGTAAATAAAATCACATTGTTCTGTCGCTTTTGCTTCACGTTGAAATGGAAGGAAATCGACCCATTCAATACATAAACATATTCGAGGGTTAAAATAAAGGGGCAAAGAAAACGTAAGACATTTCTTTAATTACACGGTGAACTCAAGGACCTCGTGTTCTCCACGCGGTAGGCTACACCTCCCATCTGTTGACCTTTGACCCCGTAATATAATGCTACAGGTGGTCAAGTTTGTCCACAGGGAGGTTTTGATAAAGCACCAGCAGGTGAAAGGAGGGAGGGAGGGGGGAGAGGAGGAGGAGTAGGAGGAGGAGGAGGGGGAGGTTGTGGGATTTAGACACCACTTGACCACCTGTTCAGTGAGTTTGGACGAGAGCCGTACAGTAAAGGGCCTGTTGAAGGCAGCTGGTTGATTCATCGCTGCTGACGACCTCCATTCAGACTGACCAGCGGGTGAAACAGTTGCTGCAGCGAAAGATTAATCAGACAAAACAGAATTATTCTCACTAGGCTCAATTCTTATCTGAATTTCCGCGTGAAATTAATTTTAGCGTTAATTCCTGCTCAATGATATCCTCATATTTTGTTTTAAAATGTTGTTTTAATTGCTTCCTTATTTTCAAGTCTATTTGATATTTTGGATTCTTTCTGACATCGTGCAACGCGTTGATGAACTTTTAGTTTTGTGGATAAATGCCCCAAACAAATAAACTTGACGAGAGTTCAAGCTGATATCTGAATATATGAATTGTTCTCATTAAAAAAAAAAGTGCAAATCCACACAACAGAGAAGATACAAGCAGGAAATGCTTGATAAATTGATTATTACATCATGTCACAATCAATTACTTGCCTAACTGTCACAGCACAAACGTATTGTTTTTTTACTAATATTTGGACTAATATTTGTTACCGCAAAGATCAATATACACACATCATCTTGAACGCCTCCTTTTACACTCTTCCGATCTTTTTTTTTTTTTTCCACTCAGACCCACACAGGCCCGAAAAAAAACACCTCATACTCTCCATGACGCAGGTGGCTCTCTTCAAAAGGCTGATTTATCTTATTATACAACACAGCACGATGCTGTGTGTAGTAGAGGCTGTGTGTGTGTGTGTGTTGTGTGTTGTGTGTGTTGTGTGTGTGTGTGTGAGAGTGTTTCCAGGCATTAAAAACACCCCGGCTCTGTTTGGAGAGATAGCACGGGCCACACAGTTAAGAACAATTCCACTTGTGTTTCAGTTAGAAAAGCAGAGCTGCAGGAGAGGGCGGCGGCGGGAGTCTCACAAAAAGCTTTATATAACCTGCAGACGGTCGACAGAGACTGCACTTCAAAACACAGAGCGGCAAGAGAGCTCTCAACACACACACACACACACACACAAAATACCGGCCGATATCATGTGTGCAAAAGTAGATTCAGTTTGATATCAACAGTCAAATAATCACGGTGCAATAAAGTATTCTTGTAAATGATTTTTCTGCCGCTGCATAAAAAGCTTCTGATGCTGCAACCGCTCCCTCGGGGGACAATAAAACTTATAATGAAAGTCTAAACAGTTCGAGGAGACGTTTGAAGGTCTGCAAGTCTGAGAGGCTTTACTGAGAAAAAATAGCATGCGAACCGGTGCTTCCCCCTGAGTTTGTGGAAGACTTGTGTGTTTTTCCAATTAAAACGTGCAATTTTACATCATTTTTTACCGTTATATTTGGAAATGATAAACAAACAATACCCACAAAGCCTACAGACAAAACTCGCTAAAGTGTGACCATCAGATCCGGGAAAAGTCATTGAAGTTAATCGGATGCTCTCCCACTTTGACTCGGCTCGATTCAGCTCAGCCTTATAACCGTGGGGGAAATCCTGCAAACAGGCTGATGTGAAACAGGTGTGATGTTTATTAGGCTCACCATTTTAGTTTAGCCTTTTAGCATCCACTAATTAATCACAACAAAGAGAGGAGGCTAATGGAGGAGGCAGTGATTGTCACTATCATTATGTCATTATCACACTTTTATAAAGTGTAGTAGTACAATCATAAGTAGTTCATGTCCAGCGTTTATATTCAGGCTTCACTGCCCCCCTATATACTATAAACTATAATAGTGGCATAAAATGAAAAAGAAAGTCACAGTGATGTCATTCTTCTTGGCCGGTTGAGGCCAAGTTTACCCAAAGATACTCTAAAACAAAAAAAAACTTGTTCATAATAAATCACCAAAATCTAAACACAGACAAGAACAGACTTTTCAGGGGCTGGTTTATCAGCTCGTGAAAATCAGCAAATCCTTCATTGACGCCACATCCAAACATGAGAAAGAGAAGATCTCCTGTGTTGATGGTTGGCATGGCAGTGCTGTGAGTCTAAACACGGTGAAGGTTAACTGAGAGGACTTTAAGCACCCACATCAGGCACACACACACACACACACACACACACACACACACACACACACACACACACACACACACACACACACACACACACACACACACACACACACACACACACACACACACACACACACACACACACACACACACACACAAGGACACACACACAGTCACTCACATGATGTTTGATCTGCCGGATGACCAACCTGTGGTCTCTTACTGTGGCAACCGAGGAAGCTTTAATCACAGACGAAAGACGGACTGAACACGTATTCACGTCACATAACTGCATCCTCCGAGATAAACTACTGTTAAATCATAAAAAATAATAATAATAATAATAATAATAATCACAGTCTAAAGGGCCTCGAGTTTAATCTGGAGGCCTAATAGTCTTTAGCGAGGTTTCAAAGACAGTCAAGGACGGCTCAACTCTAACATGAACTTGCAGGCTGGTACAAGAGATGCAGAGTCAAACAGGAAGCTGCTGAAACTGGTGATAAAACATCCGGAGAAATACAGGAAAAAAAAAAAAAAACAGGAGCAGAAAGTGTGTCAGGAGTGTGACACGGTTTCAGGCAGGAATCAGGTTTCAAAACCAGATGTGGGAGAGGCGGAGGGAAAATGAGACGAGGTGGACAGAAGGTGGTGGAAATACGATTATTCATTATTATTCATTAAAAAGGTGATTTTAAACCATCCTCAACGCCATCGTGTGAATCTGAAGTGACTTAACGACACCAAAACTTTGAGGGAAGAGGGCAGGAAACAGAGCTTAGAACAGACAGGAAGTGACATACAATGGAGGAGGAACCAGGATAACAGGGAGGAGAGAGGGGTGGATGGAGGGGTGAGGACGGACGGACGGACAGAGGAAGGAAGGAACTCTTAGAGAGGGAGAACGAGCGAAGGGACGGATTTGGATTCATGACACGAGGCGAGGAAAGACGACGGCGGATTTGGAAAAAAAACTGATCGTTCAACAAAAAGAGACAATTCTGTCCCTCTGGAGCAGAAATTCAGTTATAAGTTTATTGTATAATTAACATGAGAAGCCTTTAAACTGAACTGACAGCAGCATTTTTGATTTGATATTTACAACAGACCTGAAACCAAAGATGTTAAATTTTTCTGAAAATATTCACACTTAAGCTGCAAACGGTGATTTTTGCCAACCAGCTCCAAATATACTATAAATATAAACAACCAGTGACAATGGGTCGGTAAGTAGATTCTTTTACGAGGCAAAAATGTAAGGATCTACTACAGTAGGAGATGAGAATTAAATATCAAAAAGCTGGTAAATGAATGTAAAACGTCTGTAAAATGAAGTGCAACCAGTTTGTAAGTTGGGCGCTGATGCTATGAGGCAGTTTTACTGCGTGAGAGAGGGAGATAAGAGCTGTATCTGTCCACCACTTCACCAGTCAGTCTGTCTATCAGCTGCCCTTGGAGATAAAAGAAAAAAAACAACCTTTAAGGTACTTTTCCCACGTCGACAGACGAGGAAGCTGAAATCTAAACTCGATTTCAGCTTCAACGAGCGTTGGAAATGAAATAAAACGCAGATGAAGCGATGACGTAATGGAGCCTCACAGAGACTGGTCGAACCAGACAAATGAAATGATTCGTTTTCTTAAGTCTGAAAGCAAACAGAAATGAAGATACCGTGAGAGCAAAAGCACCTGGAGAGTGTTGACAGGGTGCGGTCACGTAAAAAAAAAAAAAAAAAAGTATTACATAAAATAAATCTATCAGCAGTGGACGTGAATGATCAGCAGCAGAGGATCCACAAACAACAACTATTATCTCACCGTGCAGAGAACATTATGACTTCAGTTCATCTGAAAAAGCAAAACACACGAGGACAGGTTGTACTTGTTTAGTTTTTTTTACCGAAAGCGCCTCTTTAAACTCGTTAAAATGGGACATTTTGTGTCCGCTCCACTCGTGAGGAACGATCACTTCCTCTTTCTTGACCCTGAACTTCCTCCTGTGACACTGCTGAAATCATAAGCTGATTTATTTTTTTTTATTTTTTTTGTACACGCCTGTTGGAGGATTATAGAAAACATAACGAAGAAGCCGAAACTATAAACACAAACTGATGTCTTGACATATAGAAAGAACAAAACAAGACAGCAAAAAGAATGTTGTTGTTTTTTTGTTGTTAAATTAAAAACAAAACAATAAATCTATTAACCAGATTAGTTCATAATGGAAAAGATTGCTAGTTCACGCCGTGACGAATTTACATCGTACGTTTCAGCAGGGTTTTTTTTTAATTATATATATACTTGGAAAGCTTGGTAAATTCTTGACACAGAGATTTTATTTTTGTCTGCATCAGATAAATTTTTCACGGCAAGTTTAAGTTTTGCTGCACCACAACCGCAGCAACACTTTTCAGTATATTTTGACAAATGCAAAATCAGCAATGTCGACTACGAGCAGAATCAACGACCACATCTCTGAATGAATCCCCAACTCTGGAAAATGTAACAGCTCCCGATACTCGATCCTACTGCACATTAACTTATTTATGGTCATCTGAAACTGGCCATATAAGAAGCAACTGCTGATCCACTACACAACACAACCAGTCACAGCAAACCGAGTTAGACGTTCATTACCTTGCTGACGTGTGACGTAAATAAATCAAATTAAAAAAAACCACAGCTGTAAATAGACAGTAGACACCGCGGTATTAAAAACGGAGACTGTGAATGGCACTACTGTACGACAAGAGGAAATGAGCCCGTGAATAAATAAATATGACGACAGAATAAGATTTGGTGCCGAGGTTCTCAACATGTGACAAGACTGATAAACGAGTCCCAGTTGAAAACCAAACTGCTCCACGTTTGCAGAATTTCATGAATTATTTTTCATGTTCATTTTCATATTAGATCCCCCCCCCCCCCCACCCAAAGTTGTACCCAAATAAACTGACGACTCTTACTCCCCCCATTTCCCCCGTGCGGTCTGTCTCAATGCATTTGCCCTAAAAAAAAATGACACCGGTGTCCTGTCACACGTGTCCTCTGCCTCCGTCCCCGCTGGACGTGAGAAGACATGTGAACGGAGGGACGTTTCTACTAAATGATGAAAACAGGCGGCCTACAGTCTGCGAGGATGATTTGAATTGAAGATGAGCTGCTTTAGCTGTCCTCTGTGTGTGTGTGTGTGTGTGTGTGTGTGTGTGTGTGTGTGTGTGTGTGTGTGTGTGTGTGTGTGTGTGTGTGTGTGTGTGTGTGTGTGTGTGTGTGTTCCAGGGGTTGGGTGGGATTATAACCTCCAGTGTTTTTTCATGAGACAGACAGACCCACTGATCAGCGTGACATTTCCTGACAGAAAAGCCATTCACACACTGAAAAAGGTGGAGGGGTGGGTGGTAGGGCTCTGTGTGTGTGTGTGTGTGTGTGTGTGTGTGTGTGTGTGTGTGTGTGTGTGTGTGTGTGTGTGTGTGTGTGTGTGTGTGTGTGTGTGTGTGTGTGTGTGTGTGTGGTGGGATTAAAACCCCCTCCAGCCAGACTGTTACATCTCATTTCCTCGTTTCGACCGACCAGAATCAGTTCATCAGCCGTCAGTCAATCAGTCTGTCTTTCCCATTTCCGTCTGTCTTTTGTCCACGTTCTTCTCGGTTTGCACTCCAGCTTTTTTTAAACTCCACCGTCTCGTTCAGACGGCTGCCCGGTGCCCCGATAAGCTCCGTCTCCCGGGAGCCTCTCTGGAGGTGAAGAATCGAACATGGTCTGGTTGTATAGAGCGACTGTTTGTACAGTTACTGAAACTACCCAGGGAGGTGAAGCCCTGTGTTCACAAACTAACCGACGCGTTTTATAATTCATATAAACAGACATAAACGCACCATTTGCTTCAATGGCTTTTCAACACATTTTTTTTAACAGGAAAAAGCATTAAAAAAAACACACAAAAGTCTATGCAAAAGGGGGGAAAAGTCACCACAGTTAGTACTGCTGCTATGAACAAAAGAAAAACGAATTTATCATGTACATAACAAAGTACCAAATTTAAGCTGGATTAGAGCCGCACCAATGTGTCTGTTTGGTTTATTATTGCCCAATTTGAGCTATTCTGCTAATAAAAAATAGTGTCAAAGTCTCACAGTTACATATTTTGTCTGCGAAAAGGTTAACAACAAGTTTCTTTCTTCCACTGTGATCAAACTCTAAACATCTATATCAAAAATGTGTATTAAAAAAGCCAAAATATGTATCATAAACTCTCAAATGTCGATGGTGGTTTTGACCTCAAAAATCCAGGTCGAGCTTCATCTTTAACGTCCTAATTTGTCACATCTTCTTCAATGATGTTGAAGTCAGACAAAACAAGACATCTGTGGTTGTCTAAACAATGTTGGACTTTCTAGAAGCAGGAATTCGATTATTTAACCATGAAATGAAAATGATTGTCACATGGCGCTCGTTAATAATATGTGCATGATTTATATTTACCAACATAACTTGAGTAGGATTGCGTGCACCATGTTTGCGTAACTTGACTTTGATTCACAAGCTCCTCCCACTTGGGAGACACTTTAAATGGAGAGTCCCATTGGTCATTCGGAGGGACCACATTCTCAAAATGCCTTCAGTCAGCTGCAGTTTTTAAAGTAATCCATTACTGACGCCACACAAGTACAACTCAGCGGTGAACATAAACATAAACATAAATAGCCCCCTCCCCCTCACCTCCCGACACACAACCAGTAATTTCATTTCATACAGCGGTCAAACACATTTCCCCCGAGGGACACGTCCCCCTTGCCGGCTGCAATTACTGTTGGCGTGCGGGAAACCGCCGCACGGCAGCCAGCGCCCCATTTCAGGGTCCGGAGCCACAGTTTAGGACACCACAGGTCACAGGCCTCTGTGGCAGCGATGTATGGGCCACTTTGTGCAGCCACTATATATACACACACACACACACACACACACACACACACACACACACACACACACACACACACACAGACAGACAGACAGACAGACAGACAGACAGACAGACAGACAGACAGACAGAGACACAGCCATGATGAATGAGGACCTGTTTAAAGAGCCTGTTATGGCAAAGGGAAGGGTCATGCATTGCTGTGCTGCAGAATCTGCAAGTAACCCATGTCTCTCACACACACACACACACACACACACACACACACACACACACACACACACACACACACACACACACACACACACACACACTCAGACGTTAAGTGGGCGCAGGAGAAGAATAGCTCGATTCTGTTACAGTATGCTGAGTCCTCAGAGCAGTGGAACAAACCAGCTGTGTTTGCAGGACTGTCTGAGATACTGTGTGGTGTGAATGCATGTGTGTGTGTGTGTGTGTGTGTGTGTGTGTGTGTGTGTGTGTGTGTGTGTGTGTGTGTTTGTGAGCCACTTGAAGCCTGCAGCAGGACAGTATTGAGTCAAGGGCCTGAAGCGTGACCCGATTCCTGGAAGTTCCAGACAAGATGAAGACAAATATTTATGGTTTTATGTCAATCCATCGCTAGATCTAATTCCTCACAGTCTGTAGGCAGGGAAATGCTTCTCACCTTGGGGAGGAGGGGGCCATCACTAATACTCAATATCGCAATCTTCTACTTCTGTATTTAAATCTTGTATTTGTTATTGATCCGAGACCCCCTCTATATGAAGGAGTAAAACCCCCCAAATTAAAATGAAATGGATTGTTTCTCATCCTTTTTTCTTTTTTTAAGACCCCTGTAACACAGGACACTTACTGTCAAGTGAAATGTAGGCTGAACCTGCTGCAAAACAAGATGAAGCCACATACAGGTTGTTGTTGTTGTTATGCAAATATTCCTTTAACTGGCTCCAACACGTGCCTAACAAACAAAAAGTCAAAACCAGGATATACAAATTTTAAATTTTGCAAACATCGGGGGTCCTCTAAAAATTCAGAACAGAAAATAACTGACAAAAATCACAAGCTATAGATATGAATTTGCTCCTTTAACGTTGGGTTGAAGCTAACAGGACACAACAGGTGACTCGACCCTAAAAGTGATAATAAACTTTTATAGGGCGTTATCTTTTATACTGCATGTGTGCCGAAGTCAACTACGGCTACTCAAGACTTGAAAATGCGCATTTATTATCTTCGATCTCTATCAGCTTCTTTTAGGAAACCAGGGGAATTCTTATTTAACACATTTCCGAGTGCAGTTCTGCGCGACGCCCCCCTTCTGAACGAGACAACCGGACTTTCGAGTTAAAGTTGACCAAACAAATACAAGCCTGCAAAAAAAAACACAAACAGCCCGCAGGGAGGGTTTTATTGACAGAAACTGCAGGTTGTTGTTTTTTTTGCGTTTACCTTGCTCACTGTGACTTTGCCGGAAGGTTTTTTGAAGAAAGAAGTCCTAGCCGTGAAAAAGTACTCTTCGGAGTCCTCCTCCAAGCTGCTGTAGCCACTGCTCATCGTGCTATTCCACGTCATTTGCGGAGAAAACTTCTGGACTCAGAACCGGCCACATCGGGAAATAAAAAATTAAAAAAACACCCCCACAAAAAAAAAAAAAAAAATTAAAAAACGAACAAGTAACAAGCTTTAAAACACGGTCAGGAAACCTCCTTTTTTTGTGTGTGTTCACGGGTTTCGATGTTTCCTCCTTCCAATCCGCTCAACCGTCTCCCGGTCTCCCTTCCTCTTTCTCGCGTCCCTCGCTTTTACTCCACCGGCGTGGGAACACAAACTCATTTAAAAGTCTCCACGTTGTAAAAAAAAAAAAAAAAAAGAAAGCCGGAAGTCAAACTATTTTAATGTGTCACCGAATTTCGAAGAGATAACGAGGAAACCCCGCTGGTGAAGTCCCGGTGACACGACGACCTGTCCCGACGCGCCGTTGAATGAGTGGTCTCCCGTCTGACAGCCAGCTACAGTGGGGCCCCGCCCACTACGAGCACTCGATCCGGCCAACCAATCACATCCCCTGTTAGTTAATGAGGCCGCGCCCAATACAACTCGACAGCCAATCACCGCTTTGATGGCCAGTTTGAGTGTCCCAGAAGAGGATTTATGATGCAGATGGATCAAATAAGTAAATCATCCGTTAGCCTATTTATTTATGGATTTGCATCTTTTGTTTGATAACAAATACTCTTATTTTACTCTCATATTTCTATTTATTTTTGCCTTGTTCCTTTCTCGTTCCTCTCTTTTTCTATTGCAAATGCTAATATTTTAATTGCTTTTTCTTGTGTTTATATTGCAAAATGAATAAACTGTGGAAAAACATTATAAGAGGTTTTTCCTTTTTGATTTCACATTATTACTGTGCAAAATTTGAAAAGTCTAATACAGTTTTGCATCAGTATATTTCTTCTACAGCAGGGACTTTTTTTTTTCCAGGATATTGTATTATTTAATGGTTAATGACGAGCAAAACAACAGTAAAATACAAACTGAGCCCTGTTCCAGCCTGTAAATATGGGTGGTTCCCTCATGATGTGCGCCGTTCTCCTGTTTTGTCTCATAAACAACAGCAGCACACATAAAAGCAGAGTAGAAACAGAGCTGTTTTTAGGCATGCAAGTTCTTTCTTGATGTTAGAAAAAGTGTTTTGCAAAAAAAATAAAAATAAATAAATAAAAATCCCAATTTAAAATCCACAGATTATTTTTTGCTGAGGTTTTTAGCCATAACACAACAGTCTGTCATTAGCAGATTATTGATAGAGGAAACCTCGAGCTGCTAGTAAGTGGATTGGAGTTTGAGTTAAAAACTAGAACTAAATGTTTGTTAACAATCTGACAAGACAATGTTTCTTTAAATGCTTAAACGCAGACAGACTGCAGATTCCAGTTTTTTTTTTTTTTTAGCGTCTGCACTTCCTGATGACATTTGAAAGACCCAGATGCACAGAGAACTTTCTTCTTTTGGTTCACCTTCAATAAATGTCATTCTGAAACCTCTTTAAATTCAAAACACGATTTGAAAAACACACCACCAACGAGGATAAAGTTACCCATATTACTAAAAGAAAGGTCAGAGGTCAGATATAGAGCAGAGAGCTGTTTCTTTTCCTTATTAATCTTCTGAAATACACACAGTAGATATATTCTGGAAATGCATCAAACAGGCAAAACGCCGTCTTACCTCAATCAACAGGCAACAAAGGAACGCTAGCTTCTTAAGCTTTTTCCTCTGCAGCATGCTTCTCCTGCCACAGCGAGCATCAACTAAACCAAAAATACAGACACCGAAGGCATTTAATAGCTACTGCTGCCGGACTGACGCATTTTGTGTGTGTTTAATTGCTAAGGCCAACGCAGACACTCTCCGTTGGGTGGAACCGGACTTTTCAGACATTTTAAAGCCTCCAAGACACTTTAATGCCGGTTGGTGTCTGCGTGTGGTTCGGTGGGAGGTCAAGTTTAACTGCATACGTCTTTGTTCAATTCTAGCTGATTATTAATAACTACGCCAGCCATTTTGAATTAAGATGAGATTTATTTATTTATTTTTTTTTTGCAGCACTTACCTGCTGTGAATGTTTTAATAAACCCAGAGCAAAATAATAAAGCCAGTTAAAAGGACATCGCTCGTCTTTTCTTCCTTTTTGAATGTGTGAAAACGAGCTGGAGCCCTCAAGGCGCTCGCTAACGGTCGGTTTGTTTCTGCTCAGCCTCTAATTCACTCAAATGAACCTGAGAAGAGGCCTCAGGCAGAGAGACGCCTGCACAGATAGCTTTAATGTCCATTTAACAGACAGAAGCCAAAAGATAATGGAGTTTAAACCACGCTGCTTTCTCCATTGATAACTGCAATGGTGTATACACCACATCCACAAATCTGTTTATCTGAGATGTTATTTTGCCTCGGACAATGAGAGGTTCTGAATAAAAATCAGCCAAACCCAAATGAGACGTCGCCACGTGATGTGGTTTGGTTTTACCAGAAGGCATCGTTTCGGTGTCGAGAAGCAGCCAGAATTTTAAGCTTTTACAGAAAGAGAAGAAAACACAAGAGAAGCACAATTTATCGTTGTGTTCAATTTGTGTAAAGGTCAATGGCAATATTTTTGGACTGAAGCATGTGATTCTGCATAGTTTGTGCACAGAGAGTTTTACTCAGGCAGCTCATAAAACAGCCGAACACCATCATGATACACGATTGACTTTCCCATTACGGCGTACCCAAGACCTTCTTACTTTATATTTTTATGATGTTTCCACATTTATGCAACAGTCAGCCTGTTAAGACGGCGACTCCGGATGAATGTCTGCGCTGCATTTTCTGGTAATCCCTCCAATAGTTGTCTAGAAATTCCACTGAACATTCAACTGAAAAACCACAACCATGAACCTCACAGATGCGCTAGAAAGGAAATGAGTGCGATTCATCCTGCGGGAGCCACGACCGTCCGGACAACATTTACTGCAAATCCATGTTGTAGATAAAACTTTGAGCTGCTGGTGGAGCTCGATGAAAAGTAGGAGGATTATTAAAAGTCAGTAGGATTCATCCTCTGGGTATTATGAATTCACAATATTGACTTATTGCAGCAAATTCTTTCCTACAGGCATTACACGATATAATCGTCTCCAGAAATGCACCTATAGGCGGCATGCTGTCGACATTCAGCATCATAAAAAACACACTATACATTCACGTTCAGTTGAGAAACAACTTGACTGACTGCTGCGTTTATGTGGTCGTAAACTGTATGAGTTTCACTTGTGATGTTAATGTCTCCTTTTATGTGCCAACAACTGGAAACTATTACCGAGCAGTGGGCCAATTAAGAGCACCTTCTGTTTCCAGCTACTTCCAGGACCTTGTTTTCTCCTGCACACGGATGGAGCTAAAGATTTTTAACATGATATGTTTCGTATAACAGCCCACCCGGCTGCAAAAAAAAAAAAAAACACAAAAAAAAATCAGCAAAGCAGGTTCAGCTGCAGGGTGAAAGCTATGGTGCATCTGCATTAAATCAAGCTGAACCAACTCACACACACACACACATATATATGTACATATATACACACATACAACAACCAGTGGACCAGCTAGGAGATTTTTTTTTTTTTTTTTTTAGACATGCAGGCTCTAATTTAAAACCAGCGGGGTTAGAAAAGAGACCGAAAATAAATACGGTACATCTGAGGCAGCCAAACCAAAAACACTGCGGAGATCCATCCAAAGCACACACGGGGACACAGATAAGCAGGCGTGACACCGAGCTCGTCCTTCGCCACGCCGGACCGTCCAAAAGGAGGGCAAAGACGGGAATACACACTTTGGGATGAACTCTTGCTCTAATTCTGTTTGCATTCTTGCAGAGTCATCTGAGTCAAATCAGCAACGTTTTGCACCTCGCCGAGCTTTAATTCAGGACATTACTTGCTGTGAGGTCGTCAAGAAGGGTTTAGTAGGTTACAGCCATCGAGGACATTTGTTTCGAGTCGTGCTCCACTTTTTCTGCTCTCATTACCTGCCGCCTCTTTACTGCGATATAAAAAATAAAAAAAAATTCTAACAGTAATTCATGGATTAACTCGTCCATTTTTTAATGAAAAGAAGCAGCTGATTACATGTGATCACGCATGTGCACAGAGGGCTCAAATGGGTGTGTGTGTGTGCTGCCATTGGTGTTAATCTGCTGTCCAGTCACTTTGGCCTGGAGCCAGTCTGGTTAAACATTACTGGCATTCCAGTACTCCTATCTAACATACAGCCACTCTGTGGAGTGATTAAAAGATTTAGACTTTCCCATGGCACCAAAATATACAAGCAGTAGCCGACTCTTATTGTTGAAGTCCAGTTTACCATAACCTTCAACAAAAGGATTAGTTATTCACCGGTGGAGTAGATTGAGATCAAGTTTTCGGCTTTACCCTTCAGGGAGGGGGAAACCCAGATAAACTTGTTCTCCGAGTTAGAGATACATTAACAAAACAAAACAGATTCCTCACCATGTCATCGTTTGTTCTTGCAACTCTTAATCACGGCCAGCTATCTGAAAATACAAGCAACCTGTTAGCTTTAACCTCTAGTTGTTTTACTTTTATACCTTAGCTACCGAGTTTGTATTTAAGCCTAATTTTACAGCGTTATTGTTTTAAAACAAATCATCTATTAAAAACAATCACATATAATTAGAATATTGCACAATATTACAGTTGAAGACAGGTTTTGATTGAGTTATCTGAGACAATCGTCATCTCAGCTCGTAGAAATAAAATGAAGTCGGCTGGTTTACATTTGAACTGGAATCAAGGACCCATTTTGTTTAGAAAAAAATACAAAGAATTTAGAGTAAATTTGCCACTGTTGTCACTTTAAACTGTGTTATATGCAAGTACAGAGTCAAAGACTGGAAAATGGTTTATTTCTTCACATGCATGTGTAATTCTGTCTGCGTATGAACTGCTCATTTTAGCTTTAGAGGTTTGGTAGTTGGTTGGTGAGTGCAAATATTAGCGTTGAGGACTCAAAGTCACGTTATGGGAGAGGTGAGGGTGGTGGTGGGTGTGTGTGTGTGTGTGTGTGTGTGTGTGTGTGTGTGTGTGTGTGTGTGTGTGTGTGTGTGTGTGTGTGCACACCGCAGTGGGGTCAAAGGTCAAACTTTAAGGAACGTGTCATTTAGAAAAGCCAGGGCTTTGAGGGGAAAAAAACAGATGAGGAGATGGAGAGAGGGATGTTTAAAAACTCCCCTCAGGCCTCCATGATGTCAGTCTGTAAAGATGCTGTCACCTGGTGCAGGTAAGTGTGTGTGTGGTTAAGTGCACAGGTGTTTGTAAAATGGGAGTGATTTCTTTTTCTGCAGGTGTGTCTGTGTGGTCGGTTGTCTAATTGAAAGGCAGAGGGAGTTCACAGACAGTGTGTGTGTGTGTGTGTGTGTGTGTGTGTGTGTGTGTGTGTGTGTGTGTGTGTGTGTGTGTGTGTGTGTGTGTGTGTGTGTGTGTGTGTGTGTTTTAAAACTACTTTAAAGCTGAGAACTAACAGGTGAGTGTTTTTTTTTGCTGTTGGGAAACTCACCTGATCATTAGCCAAATTAGCAAGTGTCGCATTTTCCTTAAATCTAAAATTAAATTGCACAAAGAACCAATTTTCTTCATTAAAATCCCACAGCAACCAAATGCTGTAATGTTTTGAAGGGAAGGCAGTTTATGAATAACACAATACATACATTTTTCACACCTCGCACCAAAAATAGGGCATTGAAAGAGAAAAAGCTTAAGAGAAGAGACAAAATTAAAGGAATAATTTCACATTAAAGAGGTAGATG
This sequence comes from Brachyistius frenatus, assembly GCF_029030835.1. NCBI lineage: Eukaryota > Metazoa > Chordata > Actinopteri > Embiotocidae > Brachyistius > Brachyistius frenatus. The sequence continues at coordinate 3,412,095 of NW_027210632.1, forward strand.
CTTCCACATGAGCAGGAGGTAGAGTGAGAAGAAATAGGACAAAAAAACAGAAATAAGTATAAAAAAAAAAAGAAAAGAAAAGATGGAGACCATTGAGAGTTACGGGACAAATCCAAGACACCAGCAGTTTTCATGCTCCTGCGAGTTTTTCTAAAAAACACAAGTTTAGACTACAGATTTGTCAGGTAAAGAGCTAAAACCAAGATTTTTTTTCGAGTACTGTTCAGCTGTGAAGGCAGTAATACACACGCAGTAATACACGTACATCGTACGTATGAAAAGGAACGCCAAGAAGAAACAGATTCACCGCTGAAGGACACCGACGTAGGAGATCACCAGATGTCTTTATGTGCGTGTGTGTAAGTGTGTGCGTGAACTAATTTTTGTGTTACAGGTGTTGAATGTCCAACCTGATCTCCACGTTGCCTCGAGGATCCTGAAACTGATCCCCAAACTGCACGCAAGCCTTTGTGTGATGCACAGCGTCCATATAGAGTTTAACATGAGGAGTATATTTTGTAGGATTTCAGATGCTGATAGACATTATTTTTGCACGTGTGTGTGTGTGTGTGTGTGTGAGAGAGAGAAAGTGTGTGTCCCAGCATCCTGTGTTTCCCCCCCACCCCCCGAAGGCCCAGTAATTCATCCTGACAGACAAAACACCGAGTGTCTCGTGATCAAAGAGTGGAGAAGGAATGCTGTCTGAGGATCACACACTGCCTCGGTGTATCGTATAATCAGTGGCAGGACTGAGAGGAGGGATGCAGGCTTAGACTCAATCGCTACAGCTGGATAGGTTACCCTGCAGCTGGATAGGTTACCCTGCAGCTGGATAGGTTACCCTGCAGCTGGATAGGTTACCCTGCAGCTGAATAGGTTACCCTGCAGCTGGATAGGTTACCCTGCAGCTGAATAGGTTACCCTGCAGCTGAATAGGTTACCCTGCAGCTGGATAGGTTACCCTGCAGCTGAATAGGTTACCCTGCAGCTGGATAGGTTACCCTGCAGCTGAATAGGTTACCCTGCAGCTGGATAGGTTACCCTGCAGCTGGATAGGTTACCCTGCAGCTGAATAGGTTACCCTGCAGCTGAATAGGTTACCCTGCAGCTGGATAGGTTACCCTGCAGCTGGAGGAGCGGAGTGACACATTCAGTGCAAATGACCCGAACTGTGGCGCCATGGCAACAGGGCTCTCCATCGGCTCACAACGGTTTTGAAAACCGATGAGTTTCTCACCGACGTCAACACAATCGTAGCCCCCTGTTCGTGGACTGAACAGAAGTTCAAGTTAAGATGTTTTCATACTGGCGGTTGTATGACCCCTTTAGAGGAAATACTGTTTTCATGAAAAACAATTTTTTTTGTTGTTGTCTGAATCCTGAATTAAACTACTTTAAATCGAACAGGAAGAGGAAACACAGCTGGTCTGAACTCACAGATCTGAAAAAGAAGCTGTTTTTGCAGCAGCACAATAAGAGAATTGTGAGAGTCAAACACACACACACACACACACACACACACACACACACACACACACACACACACACACACACACACACACACACACACACACACACACACACACACACACACACACACACACACACACAGCAGACTAGAGTTTAATTCAATTGAAGGAGATCTAGATCTAGATAAGACTTTCTGACTCTGCCAGCACAATCTTTCACCGCCGCTCCTTCCTGTGCAGACTTACTTAGTTTAGAATAATAACCTTCATAAAAAAAAAAAAAAATTCATAAGAATAAAGGAAGAAATATAAATTCTGGGGGTCAATTTAATTACTTCAGAGTTTGGTTTTATTAACTCGGCAACGGAGATGCTTCTGTGAGGTTTTATTCAGGTCCCGGCGTTGCTACCTCCGTGAACGCTGAACGTGTGTCGTTTACAGTGAACTCTCATCCCGGCTGCTCGGTATCTCGGGTCGAGATGGTGCGCCTGGATAAGGAGGACAGGATCCAAGATAAAAGCAAACAAACGTTCCACTCTGCAGCGTGACATGCACATGTCAACGGACACGGAGGAGTCTGTCGGAGAGTCCCGCCCTGATACACATCTGCGATTTCCTTTTGAACCTCCCACAAACTAAGCTGAGAAATTACTGAGAAGTTGCTTTTGCAGGGTTCAGTTTAACTCTCTCGACCTCTCGCAACTGGGTTTTATGTTCTGATGACGCATCGACATGTATGTTTTCAGAAACGCGCCCACGGACCTGCAGACGCGGTTTAGAAAGTCGGCTCACATGAAGGCAAATCAATTCAGAAGCACATTATTTCCTGTGTCGGATATTTAATTCCCACTGAGCTTAACAGTTTCCGCCAGAAACAACAATGTTGTCGAGACGATAAAGAAATCTGCACTTCGAAATGCTGACTAAGAGCGGGAAACTTTCCGACACTTCGAACTCTCTCCGAGGTCAAACACAACAGGAGAGAAGTTGGATGAAGTCAAAACACCTGATGTGGGTTCAACACACTCAAGTTATCACCGACATCCAAGTAAAGCTGCTTCTTGTGTCGTCACATGACTGCACAAGAAAGAAAAAAAGAAGTGGATTTGTTTGACAGAAGGTCACGAACCTGCAGCAGCCCGAGCGTGGACATCATTATTTTACTCCTGGATTACTTAACATGTACGTTCTTCCTAAAGCTCATCTCTCTTTGCAGCAAAGAGATACAGCAACATACTGTACCTAAAGATCAGGAATGCATTCAAGAGATTATTTAGAAAAAGGTTTTAAAGTCCAAATAGGGATGTCGTGAAATTTATTTCAAAATAAAACTCACACTTGATCCTCGCCTACTCCGATTCTTTCATTGTTTTTCTGCAACTTTCCTTTTTTTATTTATTTTTTTATTAGCGCCAGTGAATATACAGACATGCAAGAAAGTTTCAGATGTTTTGTTGATGTTAAACAGCATAGAAGCGTCGAACGCACAAGGTGTGACGTCATTTAACACCTCTTCATCGTCTAAAAATGAGAGATTTCTGCTCTTTTGTGCAGAGAAAAAGACAGCAAAGATGTATTCTGTTCATTTTTCAGGGTTATTAAAGCTTTTAAAAATACAAAAAAACCACAAAAAAAACCAGACAGCAGCGACTCCTCCAAAGCGGCGTCGGGGCTCAGCTGGTGCACGTTTGAACTCGGCTGTGAACCGCGTTAGCTGCACAGCGGGCCATGTCGGGGCACGTTAAGCAGCCACAAAACACACAAAAAAAATGAAGGAAATCAATGGGACTCGTCTGCCGTCGGGTCTCTAAGCTGTCGGCCGGTGTCCTGTTTCTGCAACAGGCAGCTGATGATGGGGGAGAGCTTTGTCTGTCAGATCGGCATCTGATTGAGGAGTTAATCCTCCACAATCCACCAAGATTACAGTGCAACACTGGCTGCTATAATTCATCCCGCTGTTCCTGCCTCCACACTCTGCTTTTATTCCAACAATGAGGGGCTCGGAGAAAATTATAAGCCAAAACATGACGATAATATCTTTGCAGTTTGTCCGTGCGTGTGTAATTATTATTGTTATGATGTTGACTGTGGTTTTTTTTTTCCTGTGACATTTGTTTTCAGTTTCATCATTGTCCCGTGAAAACAACCGTAGCCATCAAAAATGTAAATTTATCTTTAAAAAGAAAAACTAAATGCACCAGAAAATGCAGCTTAACTCCTGGCTAATAAACATGGACGTCAACAATAATGGACTGGGATTTTAAATAATTGAATCCTGCCTCTCTCTCTCTCTCTCTCTCTCTCTGTGCATCTATTTCTGCCTCCAAAAGTGACATTTGCCTTTTTAATGTAAACGTGTTTCAGCTCAACGAGTTCGACTTTCTCTCGCTCTCCTCCTCCGAGTCTGGCAGGTAAACTTCCTCTCTGTTTATGTTTCCCTGAACACAATAACCGGCTGATTAGAGGACTGGAGGAAAAATAGAAGATGAGGAGAGATACCCGAAGAGGAAGAGCGGCACGATAAGAGGATGGTGATGATGTTTGTTTACAGGAACAACTTTATAAACATCCATATGTTTGATAGTGAGGAGACGGGATGCTTAAAATTCAGGACCTTTCTTAAGTCTTAGAAATAACTTCTCTTGATCGCCCTGAAAAATATGATATTTCTTCGGTGTTATTAAGTAAAAAAAACTACAGATGTTGAAGACAAAATTAATCCTTTATCTGACTTTTTATCTTTGTCTGTTTTATCCCCCAAAAGGTCTAAATGCTGTTTTGGTTTCAAAGCAATAATTTAGGATGTTTATTCACTTTTTTTTAAACTTTTTTTTTTTTTGCAGCGATTTAGATAAAAATATTGACACAGTCAATGTATTTTATCATAAGAAGCCTCTGGCACTTAATCCTGCCTCATCACTGTAATCCCAATTCATCCATGATACAAACTCTTAGTGTGGAGTCCAAACAAATGTTCAGAGCTGACATAAAAAAATCCGTTTACTTGATACAAACACATGTTTAGCTTGACATGATTGTTTTTATGTGCAGATTTTTGGGTTCGGTGTCCTCATTTGTTTAAATTGAATTAACAGCATTTCATTTTGCCCATTTAGCATATATTTTACTTTGTATGTAGTTGTTTTTTCCAGCGTACTAATATTTAGTTTTCACTGACATAAAAGATGAAAAAATGAATCCAAAAGAGTTCAAAATGACATTACGAGGTGAAACCATTAAGTAAAGACGACAGATGACAGTCGTCCTGCAGGTCAAAGGTCAAACTGACACGAGACGGAAAGACAAAATGATTCAATGAAAGAATATAGAAAGAGAGAACAGGAAAGAAAAATGTTCCCACGCTGGAATATGTTTTCTCAGGTTTTACGACCGTCTTCCCCTCCTGACTAGTTTTGGCCTGCGTGTGTGTGTTTGTGTGTGTTTGTGAGTGTGTATTTACTGTAGTGTGACCTAGCCAATAGCTGTTAATGAGTAACCATAAAAGCCAGAGGGAACACACATTAACATTCCTGGTTTTTTTTGTGGTTTTTTTTTTTAAGTTTCTAACTTTCAAACCATTGTCTTTCGCTCTCCTTCGGCTCTGCATCCTGCTGAGTTCAAGTAAATTGAAACGCCTTATGTGCACATTGACATCCATTCTTTATGACTTTATTCCTTGAAGCACGCATTGGCCTAAAACACTCCAGATGTCTGAAATATGCTTATAATTTCTGGATGAATGGAAGTTTCTAAAGTATAAATTTAATTTAGCCACCAAAAAATGTCTCATATCTTAAACAGGCTAAATGTAGCATTTAGCACGCTAGGCTATTTATACACACGAACAGTGAGATAAACCTTTTCAACAAATAACACATTCTTATTCATATTTATTCAATAAGTAATAATAAAAATAATTATAAAAGTTGAATTCTGGTAGGACATTAGCTCACGTCAGCTAATGTTAGCAAACTTCAGAGGTATATTGTAGTTGCTGGTTTGCTGACATCTGATTTATTTAATTGTTTTTTTTAATAAAAGTTGAATATTTTCCTGTACGTCAGCCTGCAGGGGGCAGTATAGGCAAGGCACATTTATTTGTAAAGCAACATTTCAACAACAACGCAACTCAATACTAACTGTCAACCTGTCAGCTGTTTGTTTGTGTTCACGACTCCTGCTGTTTTCCTAAAAGACACATCAGGCTTTTTAAACTCAGATAAATTACCCCCGACTGGCGTTAATGAGTCTCCATCAGAGCCGAAGAGAAAACGCATGAACATTCCTCTCCATTCGGACTCCCGGTTTATTCTTCCTCCCCGCTCGGCCTTTTGTTTCCTCCCCTCGGCCCTTTGGTGTTTGTCTTTCCCAGCAGACAGGAAGTGGACTTCATCCTCTCTTTTTCTCTGTCAGTCATTTACTGCCTCTCCCCTTTCAGCTGAACCAATCACAGGCCAGGAGAGGAGTGCCACCGTTACTGATATACCGTACACACACACTCAGGAGGTGGTTGGACTAATATTATCAGTATGCTTTGATCATTTCAAAAGTAACTCGGCGAAAGTCTGTTTCTACACTTCTAGGCTTATGTCTAATGTTTTCTGACACCATTTTAGTGCATAAAATCAAATGCAAGACTTGAGAAGCAGCAATATATAAAACAGCCACATCAGCGGCGATGGGAAATTGAACTTCTAAATCTTTGCCAGTTTAATATACATAGCTAGAAATTATTGGAAATATGGTATTGATTTTGAAAATTGGAATAAAAGCATCCTAAAAAAGAGGACTGAGAGTAACTCTGATAAATAACACGATGATTAAAGGTATAAAAAAAGAAGAAAATATTTTTTACACATCAGTTTATTTCTTCTGACTTTTCCATATTTTTATTTAGCTTTTTCTTGTGAGATTTTTATTACTTTGAACTCTTAAAGCTTCTAAAAATCCCTTTTTGGTTGAACTAATTGCTGCTAATGTCGACTCTCAGACCATTTGTAGCAGAAACAAGCAAAAACAGCTGGAAACCAACGCTCTAATATCTACACTTCATTTATTATACAAAGAATCAAACAGTCTTTTATCCCAAAACATTATTATTTACCAGATTAGTTTTTTTTACTTAAAAATGCAGAAAGCAGAACAACATATCGAGTACTTTCTCGTGTTCACGTTACGTGTGCTGCAGATTTGGGTCGGCTGATTGAATTTGACTGCTGATCATGTGAGAGATTTAGTGGTTTAATAATAGTCTGAGGTTTGTCTCTAATGAGGTTTCACGACCCAGGTTGACGTCAAACTTTAAATTGTACGTGTTGTTTGTGTGGTTGTTGTGCAGCGTAAAACACGCGAAATTCAGACAATTTGTTAATTCGTAATTGCATTGTGGGTAATATTAATAATTAGGTTTGTTTTTCTAGTTGTAGCAAAAAAAAGAAGAAAAAAGATCATCTAACTCTAAGTGGAGGCTGAGGCTGGTTTGCGATACCTACTAACCTACTAACTCTGCTCGCCAACACAAATACAGACCTTCCTGCACTGGTGTTACACACTGGCAGAGTAAACGCTGGCTGGTTGCCGTGGGAGATCACCGTCACCATGATAACTGACACAGGTGTGTGTGTGTATATGTGTGCGTGTGCGCGTGTGTGTGTGTGTGTGTGTGTGTGTGTGTGTGTGTGTGTGTGTGTGTGTGTGTGTGTGTGTGTGTGTGTGTGTGTGTGTGTGTGTGTGTGTGTGTGCTTGTGTAAATCAGCTTGTGGTGACAGGTGTGCGGGTCCCAACGGGAACACTGCTGATTGACAAAGTTATTTAAAGGAGTGTACACACACACACACACACACACACACACACACACACACACACACACACACACACACACACACACACACACACACACACACACACACACAGTACTCCACCCCTGTATGACCATACACACAACAAAACTGACAGCTCAGCGATTCGCTGCGATCTGACTCTGCTATAATGTAATACATTAAAATAAAGTGAGATTTTTTGAGAGAATTTTTAAAGAAAGTTCACAGAATAACTCGGGACTACAACACAAGGCAGTTTAAGTGAGATTTCGGGATGTAAAGATGTAAAAGAAAATTGCACAATTGTAGAAATCAACACATCTTCGCATTGAAACGACACAATACTCCCAGAATGACATAAATAAGAGTTTTAAGATCCCTCTGTAAGGACCAACATGTCCTCACACCTAAACGACAAGCAAAAGTTACAACTATCGAAACGTCACAATCGGGACCGTAAATAAAAACAGATGTAGTCTCCGAGTCTGTAAAGTGAAGCCGAAGAGCCTTAAAGTGTAATACCACTGAGGGCCACTAGGAGCCGGCTCCAAAAAAAGCCTCTGGCTCCAATAGACTCACATTCAAAACCCATCAACTTCTCTCCTAAAATAGAAAGTCAGTAAATGTTTTCCACAAGTCATCATGGTGTCATTAGATAAATTCTCTCCTTCTGAACATTGTTCTGGTGAAAAAAATGACAGCATTAATTAGATATTAGGCCTCAAACACAGCTGACAGACTCTATGTCCCGCCCACCTACATAGCGGAAACCTGACGACACCACAGGCCTGTCAATCAAACAGACACAAAAACACGGCTTTTTGAGGCCTGATATCTAAGTAATGATGAGATTATTTTCAGATGGGTCACCAGTAAACTAAGGAGGAGGAGTGACTTCAGTGACGGTCACCATAATCACTTCGTCTTCTATGAGAGAAGTTGAATGGGAGTCTATGGAGCAGGAGGCTTTCTGGAGCCGACCTCTAGTTGGCAGTATTGCAGTTTATTTAACTTTCTCATTGGCTAAATCCACTTGAAATAATCCATCCCAGAATGACTAGAGAAAAAAAAAAAAAAAAAAAAAAAAGAGTAGAAGAGAATTAAGGCATTAAAAACGTTTGACTCACAATCTGACCTTAACACACACACACACACACACACACACACACACACACACACACACACACACACACATGAACTTGATTTCACTCCATTCACCGAAACACACGAGCGTTTATGACCGTTTCAGGCTGCATATCGTGTTATCATTTCTGACATTTAGCTTCTAGATGACTTCACCACAAATCACAGACAGACAATCGCTTTGTCAGCGAGTTTGCAACGAGGAGAAACTTAAAAAAATTTAAATAAAAAAAAGGTTTGTTTGCTGCAGAAAGAAGATATGAAATCAACAGAAAATAGAACAGAACCTCTGAATTCACTTTCAAAATGATTTCTGCAGCGTCAGCTCTAAACGCAGATCAGTTACGAAGGAAACTACAATCTTTGCACTTTTCCGAACATCTACACACATTTATTCAGCATGAACACACACACACTGGGATGTCTGCGGAGAGCCGCACACAGACGCCCCAAAAAAAAAAAAAAAAAAAAAAGAAGAAGAAGTATTTTCATGAAATAACCGACACCTAAAGAGCCCACAGCGCTGTGCTCAGCATTACTCAGCACTATCGGAGGGCGTGAATGTGCTCGGCGTCGGTTTAGAAATGTGCTGAGCTCATCCTCCTCCCGCTGGAAGAATACAAACCACATCGGTGTTGACGAGCCGAAGCGGCGCTGCCCTCCGAGAAGGACGGAGAACATGAAACTGTCTGGATGTAAACACGGAGGCTTGGTTAAATATCATGGAATTCATTATTGACAGCTATTAACTGACTGGTGGAAGAAACATTGAGGTTATTCCTCTGATTGTTTTGATTTTGACGTCCAAATTGTGAATCAGAGACAATTTTGGTTATAATCAGTGTAAAAATGTGTCTAAACTATTTTCTTATTAATGACGGGATTGTTTTCTGAAGGAGCGACTTTAGCCAACAACACTGAAATAACTAGTGGATAAAAACTGATTGAGATATTTCATGAGACCGTTTGAATGGGAGTGGATCGAAGTATCAAGCAGAGCAAAAAGCAGAGGACGACAAGTGGTGAAAAACATTTTTTAAATAAAGGCATCAGGATCCAAACATGTAGGAGCGTGTTGGCATGCTGATGTTTCACATCGTGTCACACATCCTGCAACTGTTTCCTATGTAGGAAATAACTCTGACACACACACACACACACACACACACACACACACACACACACACACACACACACACACACACACACACACACACACACACACACACACACACACACACACCCTGTTAGGGTTATTGAAGCCCTACAGAGCTGAATGATGTTGTAATACAGTCTGCTGTGGTCTGCAAAATCACTCTAACATGAACCAGACCTGCTACACACCCAGCTGTCTTCTAGGAATTTCACACACACACACACACACACACACACACACACACACACACACACACACACACACACACACACACACACACACACACACACACACACACACACACCATTCCTGGTGAGTGATGCATTATGGGTGTGTGCGTGTACTAAGTTGGGGTCCAGTGATTTATCAAAGCAGAATGGAATTTAAAATACAGAGAAAACACATTGAAAGACATGTTAAATATGATTATATTGACTATATATATATATATATATATATAACTATGAATTATTTTCACAATTTCTCAAAGCCCAGATTTTTGTGTCCTGTGACGGTTTATTTTGTCCAATCAATAGTCCAAAACATTTCAAAATCATTGAAATTGAGTGTTTTTTTTTTTTTTTTTTTAATAATTACTGCAGAGAAATCTCACTCCTCGCGTAATGGACATCAATCTGGAGACTTTACTTTTATTCTAATAATTCTGCTTGTATTTCAAGTTAAAGAGGTACAAAATATTGTAACAAAATTATTCGGAAGGTAACACAGAAAAGCATTAAATAACTTACTGTATAACTGTATTTGTAGCTCACAGGTGAAATAACTACAGCAGCCAAAATGTTTGAGGGCAGCGCAACTGTGTGGACATGCGCGGTACTGCAGGAATGGGACTTGCGTGCAGAGGATGAAATTTAAAGCCCATTTTAAAATGAAAAGTGTTATTTATCCTGAACGATGACACGTCTGTCAGCTTTATCTGCAGTTTCACTATTAAAGACTGATATTTACCCCAAATTAACATATTTTGAGGCAAAATTCGTCCTGAAATATAAAATATTGTGTACATATGTAGTTTAAATACTCTTGTTTCGACTGGCAGCGTTCAGGAATGAAACATCAATCTCTGCTTTTCGGGGAAAAAAAAGTCCTTGAAGTGCTTTGAAATGTGACATTTTTACATTTGTATGTGCTGAGGGAGGTCATGTGAGGTTTCTTAGAGGTTTATCAGGGTGGAAAAAGGCCAAATCTGATCTAAGCCAGAATGACTCAGAATAAATACAAAAAATATATATATATATATATATATTTTCATGCACATTTTTGGATTAAATCATGGATGACAGCTTCACATGTGCTGCTACTGCTGCGTTGATTAATCCCATGAAATCAAAGCCTGATTAGATGCAGTCGACTACAAATAAAAAGAGCAGTGTGGTACTCACATGGAGCAGCGTGTTGTTGTTGAGCTGGTCCTGACTGACGGGCGACGCTGCAGGGTGACAGTCGAGAGACACGCCGTCCCGACACGCAGCGTGGCACGCGTACTTGCAACCTGCAGGGAAAATGAACAGATTGTTATTTCATTCAGCGATTATAGAAGACAAAAGGAAAGATGGCAGCAAGTCAAATGTGGACATATGCAGTGAATCCTTTCTGTAACGTTCATGCAAATCTTCTTTGGATATCAGCAGCCTGTCGTTTGAGGTCACAGATTCTCTTTTGCAAACATGCAAATTCTGACATGGGGGGGAATATGAAGGCGGAAAAGGTTTCAAAATAAAAGCTGTATTTTCACATTAAAAAAAAAGGCCAAAACAGAAGAACAAGAACTGAGATCACGAACCCACAGAAGACATGCAGACCCAATAAAAGTATGATGTATTTCGGATGACAGGACAACTGACTGCACACGAACCGACCTGTCAATCAACACTGCCACATCAATAACAAACTTCTGGTAGCTCAAAGACGAAACCGGCACCACTGGTTTAAATGTGTGTCGAATAAAATCCATTTTATTTAACACACATTTAAGAAAACACATTTTTTTAATTTAAAAACAATATGAAAGTTTACTGATTTCCTCTTATTTTTTCATTTAAATTAAATAATTTTGGGGCTTTAAAATGTTTCTTGAACAAAACAAACAATTTACGAACATCATCTTTGCCTTTTGGAGGTTTTATTTATTTGTTTATTTTTACTTTTGTTGACATTTTATAGATTAAAAAAATAATTTAGGGCTTAATCAACGCAGACATTAAGCCCTGGCTGCAGCCCTGTTGGTGCAGATATTATATTGTACTTGTTGTCAACCCTGAGTTATGACATTTAATTGAGTATCAGACCTGCAAACAAAGGACACACACACACACACACACACACACACACACACACACACACACACACACACACACACACACACACACACACACACACACTAAAGCTTTAAAACTGGCCACAACCCAGCAGCACCATTAAGCTTTGAAATAAATGAGACGGAGGGGACGAGGAAGCTTTTCTCTACTTCACTTCCTCTCCAATAAGAAATATTACACACTCCGACAAGATGCTAAACACCTGCTCATGTCCGTGAGTGTGTGTGTGTGTGTGTGTGTGTGTGTGTGTGTGTGTGTGTGTGTGTGTGTGTGTGTGTGTGTGTGTGTGTGTGTGTGTGTGTGTTCAGTCCCATGATCCTACCTGTCGACCTCTTTCTCACGTGCTGTCCAACTTTATCCGACAGTTTGCACATGGCTGCTCCCATCTCCCATCTTCACCTTACACACACATCATCCGTCTGCGCGCACGCACACACACACACGTAGGGGTTAAAACCAACACACACACTTTCTCTCTCTCTGTCTCTCTCTCTGTCTCTCTTCTGTCTCTCTTCTGTCTCCCTGCTGTCTTTGTTTTCAGTCTGTCTGCTCTGACTTCAGATGCTGATGTGCTGCCATTCTGCCCGTTTCCCTCTCTGTCTCTGTGTTGTTGTGCTGAGTGTGTTGATTTGACAGTCAAATGGAGGCCACAGTGTGATGGACACACAGACAGGAGGGGAGGGGGGGGTGCTGGTGCTACTGCTGACTCAGTCATCTACAGTCACTCTCTCCTCTCCACATCACGCAGCTTGTTATGACTGCCGTGCGTCCGTCTGCCCGGCTTCCTGTCCGTCCATTCATCCGTCCAGCCAATCATCCACCTCGATCGCTGCTGACAATGAACCTGATCCCCAGAGGAAGACGCGCAGAGCCTTCTACGTCCATCCATCGATGCCATTATGTACCGTGTTTATTTTATTTATTTTGTGAAATATCCAGCTAACATCAGGAGGGAGTTCTTTCGGAGTAGAGACGCTTACTCCTCCAAACGGAAGGAAAGGAGTCCTGACAGGAGTCCTGAAAGGAGTCAGCTGAGGTGGTTCAAGCATCTGGTCAGGATCCTCCCGGGCGCCTCCTACTGGAGACACCGGGGGAAGACCCAGAACAGGCTGGAGGGATTATACATCCCATCTGGCCTGGAAACACCCCCGGATTATTCATACTCTCTTTATGTACATTTAAATTTTGGAGCCTCATAACGTTGCAGCATAATAATGTACTCTTTTTATATTTTATGTCAATTTTGTTGAAAATAATGTTGCCTACTTAAGTCACATTTCTAATGCATGACTTTTGCTTGCAATAGAGTATATTTATACATCGCGGTATCACTGCTTTTAACCAAGTAAAGGATCTGTATGCTTTTTACACCGATGTGTTCAGGGGCAGCACGACTGTGGGACAATGGAGCGTTACTGAGTGAGATAAATATGTGTTCTGTTATATCTGAATGATTAAAATCAGTGCATTCACCCGGCAACAGAATTAATAAAAAGGTAAACATCTATCTGAAGTAATTCTGCGTCTTCCGGAGATCTTCATCCTCTTTTCTGCTGCCTTTAGTCCCTCCTCTTCCTCTTCCTCTCCACCTCTCTGCTGTCTCAGCGATAAAAGCATTTCCCAGATGCCACGAATCGATCAGACTCAATCAGTCGGTTGGAGAAAAAGTCAGACACGCACGCACACGCACACACACACACACACACACACACACACACACACACACACACACACACACACACACACACACTTTAACCTTTCATGTTGTTAAACTAGAAGCAAGAATGATGGTCCATAATTTATACAACTTCAAGCCAATAGAAATATAAAAGCTGAATTAGAGGAGGGAGGCGTCTACGCTGTATTAATACAAAAAATAATCTGTATATTTTATGAACCTACAACGGTTGATAAAATGCTTTGGTGAATCTGGTCAGTCTCAAAATAACTATTCCAGTCTCGAACAGCAGCCAGTAAATCAGCACACAGAGGGCTCGCATTGTGAAACTCGGTGTGATCAGCAGGATCTCCGCCCGGAGGTCAAAGGTCACAAACCACAAACCGGTCGGACTCGACAGTTTTCGCTCCTGTGTGTGAAATGTGTTTTAGCACCGGGTCCATAATCGGGTCTGTGTGCGTGCAGAGAGGGTCAATGAGGCTCTGATGCTCACCCGCCGAAACAAACACACACACACACACACACACACACACACACACACACACACACACACACACACACACACACACACACACACACACACACACACACACACACACACACACACACACACACACTCGGCCTCTGCAGCTGATCCAGCACTTACAGCTCTACAAATTCATGACAAACAGTTTGGGATACTCTTTAAATTTGAGTGCAGAAGTCTCTGCTTCAAACCCCCAGCAATGGGGATGTTTTTCTTGTTGCTATAGTTACGTGACCTGAAATTCCCATCAAACAGGCTACCGATCTGCCGATCTTGACAGGAATGCAAATTCTTTGTGTCGTCTTTTTAGTTTTTTTTAGTTCACAAAACAAAGAAACAAAAACAAAAACACAAAAAAACAAAAATTTTTTTTACAGCTTTTAAGTTACGTGAAATTAGACATTTATATTAAAATAAATTTAAGGAAATTGTACATTCAGTGTCCTACAATTTTATAGAGGTAAATAAAGTACTGTATGCTTGTGAATTTAAGTGTTTGCGATGTTTACATTACAAGTTATGAAGCGTAAAATTGAAGAATCGGGTTAAACAGCAGCTGCAGAAAGAGCTTCATCATCTAGTTTATCTGAACAGCTGGAAATCCAAACATCTGGCAACTTTTTAAAAACTCTAAAGTCGACTTTGTTCAACGGAGATCGTGAGCTGTGAATACTGTTACAGGAGCTGGAGGACAAAGACAGGTGGATGTGTGAGGACAGGTGTGAGGACAGGTGTGAGGACAGGTGAGATCTGAACACAGCCACCATCTTGCTTCCTCCTGAGTCTCATTCCGATACTCGGATATTTCAATTATCATGTAATGAAATCTCTTGTCAGAATAAAAAGAATGAAGCTGCAAGAGGTATAAAATTACCACAACACACACACACACACACACACACACACACACACACACACACACACACACACACACACACACACACACACACACACACACACACACACACACTTCGAGCATTAACAGCTGCAGACATAAAGGGCTGATTCTTTGAGGAGGTTTTTCACAGATTTCCGCCAAACAACACCTCAGTTCAACAAGACGACGGTTTAAACTGCTTTTTCAACAGTATTTTTGTGAACTCCTGCTCAGCTCAGTTTACAGGAAACACAGGATAAGTTTCCACGAACAGACAGTGAGATGGAAACTGGGAAAGAAATTGCGAAACTCACCAGAGTTTCTCCACAGCAAACTGACTTCCAGACGTCCGCAGCGTCGCATCACTTTTGGAAAGCGATAGAAAAGTCTGGACATCCTCCTGAAAGTTTTGCCAAAGTTTTTGGCAAAGCCCATCACGAACACACACTCTCTTATCCGACTCAGACACACACTCACACACACACACACACACACACACTGTTGCAACGTTTTCAGGTTACTACAGACTCCAGATGTGGATTCATATCCAAAGATAACTTCATGTAGATCCACAAAATCATCCTTCACTTCGCTCCATGAAATGTTTCTGCTCTGAGGTCTGGTCTGCACTGGTTCCTCCCCTCACTCTCACACACACACACACACACACACACACACACACACACACACACACACACACACACACACACACACACACACACACACACACACACACACACACACACACACACACACACACACACACTCTGTGGCCCCATCAGTGTGTGTGTCATTAGCTGCCACACGTTAGAGTGTGTGTTGTGGAGCCAAACTGTCACAGCGACTGAACAAACAACGGGGACGGCAGCTGATGAGACAGACACACACACACACACACACACACACACACACACACACACACACACACACACACACACACACACACACACACACACACACACACACACACACACAGGTTTAGACAATCAGCTTAAGTATTTCTCACATTAGTTTAAAATGTGAAACCCTCCTCCGTCTGTTCCCTCAGATTTTGGTTTGCAGATTTCGGCCTCCTGAATTACGAAACATCCAACTGATTAATACTTTTAACAATTTCTGTATCTCCAGGTTTGTTTTTGAATTATTGCAATCAAGCACGAGACTGTTAAAATGCAGGAGGGCGCTTTAATCTTTACGAGTAATCATTCAAAGTTTCGTCTCTTGATCAGCGTCAGCACCTGAGTTCCACACGTTTTTGTGACCATTTGTGATTTCACCGTGGACCTGAAACTTGAGTAGAGAGTGCACATCAAAGTTTGGAGAACCCCGTTGCCATGGCGCCACAGTTCAGGTAATTTGCAACGAACGTTTTTTTTCCCCCTCAGACGCCTCGGTAGAATTTGGTGTTGACAGTCTGACCCTGAGGGACGAATTCACGGTTGCGAAACTCCCCCAACATCAAAGAAAAACCCACCTGGCGTCTCCTGACCTTCTTTGGACTGCGAAGCTCCGCCCCCTCTTGAAACGTGGCCGTCACTCAGAACTCGTCGCTTCATCGTTGCAGACTTTCCGAAGCATTTCTGTTGGTTCTGAGAGTTTGAACCCAAAATGTGATGTTTGTCTGTGATCTTTGGGCCCCTCAGACAGCACCGCTTTAAAAACAGCCAGGACTCTGTCGTGGAAATCACTGCACGGGCTCAGAAACGCTCGTCGAAGATTTTCTGTTCGTCAAGAAATTTGACACCAAAATCGGATGTTTCTCTGCTTAAGTTTCAGGTCCGTGATGAAATCACAAAATGTTCACGTACCAGTGATGTTGATCAGGAAGTGAAACTTGAAATATTTCCTCACAAAGCAGCAGTCTGAACTTTTTCATCGCCACATATATCGATTTGTTTATTTTTCCCTGTCCTGTCCTGCAGCAGCGCTACAGGAACAGAGATTCACTCATCCACAATGAAAGAATGATAAATAAAGCGCTTGTTTCTGCAAAATAAACAGAAGAATCGAGCAGGAGAAACGCTCCTCACCAACACCAATGAACACGTACACTAATGCAACATTAAAAGCCAATCAGACAGAGATCTCCGGATCTGCCTGCAGGTTTCTGTTACTGCACCTCGTCCAGAAAGAGACAAAACACGAGAGACCCACAGGAAGAGATAAACAGCCGGTCGACCCACTTTGAGACACCGAACCAGCAGCGACACTCAAAAAAAACCAACACCTGGTGTCTCCTGACACTCCTGAATGTTGACTTAAACCAGCGAAGCTATTTAGACTATTTATAAATCTCATTTATGACTACAAATAACCAAATACGACTGAATGTAATAATCATTAAACACAAACTGTGTAAATGATGCAAACTGGATCTTTTTCAGCATTCGGTAACCTGCACTGGGTCAGAAATTAATTTTTAAAGGAACGCCTGAACAAAGCTGTTTATAGGTGACTGTTTCTGCGTGTTAATAAGTGAACCGGTGGCCGGTGCAGGTTTTAAAAGACTCCTGTGGAGACCCGCAGGGTTCAAAAGCTTCTTTTGTCACTTGTTGTCCTTCTTCCAGGAGGGTCGGTCGTTTTGTTGACTTTTAGACGGAGCAATGGGCTTTTAACAAGCTTCCTGAGTGGCAATCGACTGAGGAAACGCCTTTTAAATTAGCAAAAATATCAGCCCACAAGGACGCTGAAACAGATAAACGTGCACACACACACACACAAAGTCCATCAGAGTGCATCAGAGTGCATTATGCAGGCTCATAGTCTGCCAACCTAATGAAGTTAGAGGGCTAAATGGACGGAGAGGTAGTTCATATCTTGTTATTCAGTACTATATGTGCTATATGTGCTAACATTACAGTCATATTAATATTAATATCAGATCTGGAGAAGTGAATTTTAGTGGTTTTTATACATAGTTATTGTACCATCAACATATTTTTGTATAAATAACCTTTTGGAAATCTACAAGAATAAATATTTTTTAAAAGCCGGTTTCTACATTGTCTGCGTTTTGATCAGTTTTACTTCTGGTTCATGTGAGGTAACGACTGGTGGCTAACGTGAAGCTAACGGGGCAGCCGTAGGAAAATCTAACTTTACTGAACGATTGAGGGCATATTTTGCCATTAATTAAAATAAAACTTTTCATTTAGGTTATATGATTGTTTATTATTCTTTTGTTTTGTAATTAAAATAAAATATTTGTTGTATCGCCCGTTTTTTTAAACATTTTTTTAGCCTACATGACATACCGCAAAAAAAAAATAGTGTGAAATTTGAATCACCAAACAAAATGTTCAACAGTTTGTCGGTTTCATTTTTGTCTTTGCATATTTATATCATATTTTAAAGCTGCGTGGGAGGATGAAGTGAACGAAGAGAGAAGAAAAAGCTCGGATATTCAAAACCTGAATTGAGTCTCATCTCAATTAGAGCACAAACACACAGAAGAAGAGTCGTTTTCTGAGCTTCCTCTTTCTGTTGTTGGTCAGACAG
This sequence comes from Brachyistius frenatus, assembly GCF_029030835.1. Lineage (NCBI taxonomy): Eukaryota > Metazoa > Chordata > Actinopteri > Embiotocidae > Brachyistius > Brachyistius frenatus. The sequence continues at coordinate 3,430,600 of NW_027210632.1, forward strand.
ATGTGGACACTGAAGGATTTCTGCTGTTTGTACTCCAGGTTTTCTTTCAGGCCCGAACCGGTCCGTCTGCATACCGACTTCATTCCAGCCGCCGAGCTGCGTTTCAGAGCCGTGCCTGCGTATGAATGTCGTCAACAGCATTCAAACACGCGGCCTTTAACACACGTCAGGCGGCAGCCTACTTAAAAATGTTGATGGTAATCTGTTCAAATTATTTCCTCAAAAGTTTCGGATGCAAATCTTCTGGTTCCTTTTTGACACTAGAAGCCCCAAAAACTGTTGTTATATTTTGATAAAACTACTGAATTTAGTTTTAAACCTATTTAATTCAGGTTATTTGGATGTATGTGGCTATAAATAAAACCGGGGCAGCAACTATCAATCTTTTTTTTTGCATTGATTTAGTTACTCAATATAATATAGCTGTCCAAAACCAAAAATATTAAGTCGACAGTGATACAAAATAAAACAAAAACAAGTGCATCTTAACTTTTATGTTTGGTATTTTTGTTTGATAAATTCCTCAAACTATGAAGCAGTTGCTAAAACAGTCGACTGTTTTCTCTCGATAAACCGACTGATTATTTCTGCACTAAATCAAACATTTCCAAGCTAAAAAGGGTGAGTTAATAAATACCAAAGCAGCCAATGGTTCAGTGACTTTACCCACCCAAACTGGGTGCAGTTTCCCTTGTATTTTTAAGAAATCACAACAGTATTTAATGTCATTTTAATATTTGCTGTAACAAAATGTTATTATTTCTTCATTTTGGCCTGTTATGTAATTCCTCTTGCTTGCATTTTAGTTTTTGCTCATAATTTCTGTCCAGAAAGAATATAAATCAACAACACCTGAAATATGTGTCTGGTGGTCGAGTTTTAAATCCTCTTACCTTCATTATAAATAAAGTTTTAAGAGAAATATTCCAGAGGACACAAATTGTTTGCCCTCGACCTGCCCTCTGCTCTGCCATGACATCCACCTCTGATTTCACACTTAGGTTATTGTTGACAGATGTATCGTGTGCATTTACCAGTATTTCACTGACTGCCAGTGGTGAGGTCTAAAAAGAACAATTCTTTGGGAAAACACAGATTGTTGTTGGATTTTTCTGCATTAATAAGTCATAAAATGGATATCAGGTTTCAATCCAAGCTGAACCCCGAAATAAATCTGTTCATTTTGACAATGTAATCACAGACTTCTGACCAAATCTGTCACTCAAATGAGTTTAAATCAGAACTTCCTTGACTTTTGGACTCATCCCCCCACCACCAACTATCTGCAGCCTCACCTGCACAGGTGAGACCCTGCTGGAAGATGTAGCGGCAGCACACATCACACCAGGTGTCCTCCCCTCCTGGCTCGAACGTGTGACCCTCCCCGGACTCCTCCTTCACCCTGGGGTCCTTCCCTCCGGGGGTGAAGATGGTTCTCACATCAGGAGGTCTGAAGCCCCTCTTCCGGCTCCGGGGTGGCCCTTCACCGGGTCCTTCCACCTCGTCCCTCCTCTCGGGGCTCCGTGGATTGACCTCCGGCTGCCCTCTCTCGCTCCACGCCGCCTCCAGGCTCTCCAGACTGGCCGGCTGAGGAGACGGATGTCGCCGGACAGCTCTAACCACTACCGCGCCCTTGGAGAGCCGCAACTTGGCGCCCGGCGGTGGCCACGTCGCCTCCGGCGGTTTGCTCACTGTACCCGGGGATCTGATGATGTGCAGAGCCTGCACGGTTAATGAAGAATCATCTCTTACCGAGGAGCGCGTGGGGGCGTATTTCCGACCCTGGGGCACGACGTTAAACATTACGAGCGCTCCTCGCTGCGCTGCGTCTCGAGCAGAGGTGTGTTAACGAGCGAGTGCTGAGGCGGCTTTGTTGCAGGTGATGACGCCGACTGATGAGCCGTGTTGTCCTGGCGCCCTCAGGAGTTGTCGGTGAGCAGGTTGAGGCAGTCCGAGGTGAGCCGGGAAACGGGTTGGATCTCATTTCACTGGGCTTCAAGCAGCAGTGAGCGCTGCGAGACACGCGCCAGGAAGGAATGCGCTCCAAACTCCGTTTACAAAAATGCTCATTTAAACTTTCTTTCTCCAGCAGGAACAGATTTCACCTCCCAAGATCGATTTTAGTGATTCATCCAACTCACGGGCTCGACCTCTTTGATTCGTACCTAATAGAACTTGTATTTTTGTGTTGCCTCTTCCGATACTTTCTCTACAATAAAAAAAAAAAAACATATCCCAAATGTTTGGATTTATTTTCTGTGTGCCGAATTAATCTAGATAAATATAATCATTTTTCATAAAGGGAAAAGAAAATAAAGACAATGTATTAAAAATCAATATTTTAATTGGGTTCGTAATCAATGCTGTTGCATCACAATTTAGTTCCAACATTTACCACCAGGAGGTGCTGTTTTCAACGGAGAATATGTAGCAAAAGAAATAACAGTTAATAACCCCAGAAATTCGACAAAAATCAACAACCTGGTCCATCCGACAAATAAATCAACGTAATTTCAAAGCATCATATTTTCGACCTATTTTTAAGAAAAAGTGCAAGTGCTCTATAGTACTCTGTTTTTTTTTGTCTTCCAAACTTCAAACTACATAATTGACATGTTAAAAAAAAAAAAAAAAATTGCAAAAAGAACAGGAAACTTCATAATTGAAATTAAGATTTAAATTACAAAAAGACTATAAACGGCACAAAACAATACATCATTTGTAAAAGAAAAATCATACGAACATGATTCGTTTTATTTCTGAGTTATTACTCGATACGTTGAGGTTTGAAGTGCTTGTAAACTGTAATTGCAGTTAAGAAGGTCCAGTTTTGCAGGTTTCCAGCCCGCAGGAGGAGGAAAACCTCATCGGTCCGTTCACTGGACTTCTTCATCATCGCTGTCAAATGCTGCTTCCTGTAAGTTGAAGAGGATATGTTAAAAAAAAACAACCCAAAAAACCTGATTGTTACAGGAAGAAGGTGAGTGGTTTTTTTGTTGTTGGTTTTTTTAACGTACATATCCGCCTTGCTGCCGCGCCCAGGTGGAATAATAATCCTGCAGGTATCTCGCTCCGTGGGTGAGCAGGCGGTCGGTGGGCAGCGTGTTCACCGCCGACAGACGGTGGGTGACCTGACGGGGAACAGAAACCACTTCAGCCGTTAGTCGAGAGAGAAACTTAAAAAAAAATTTTTTAAAAAAGGAGTACAGCTGCAGATAAAATACGATAAAAAAAAACAAAAAAAAAACCATGATGCTTTATCTTGAGGATAAAACGCCTGCAGAGTCGCTCTCACCTCGCAGGTCACGGCGATCTGGGTTTGCGACGACGCTTGGGGCCCCGGCGCTTCGGGGTCGGCGCTCCTCAGGCCCATCCTGTGGAGGAGCTGCGTTATGAGCTCCCTAAAGAAGCTGTAGTTCAAAAAAAGCTCCACACCGATGTTTTGTTTTTTCAGCTCCTGGTGGAGACGAGAAAAAAAAAAAAAACAACATGTTGCTTCATGACAAACGGATTTAAATTTTACACATTTAAAACTGAGGCTGAATTTGTAGAAAACTAAAATGCAGTCGCTGGTGAAAGTTTCTCAGCGATGACGAAGCGAAGTCAGACTTGGTGGAAAAACACACGACAAGACTCAAACCGATGGCAAACACCTTCCACATTTTCCTGTAACACGAGTCGGAGTTTAAAGGGACATTCTGCAGCTTTTTTTTCCCCCGTCAGAGAAGAAGTTTTTAGTTTTTTTACCGTCTCGTTCAGCTTGTCTCCGGCGTCCCTCAGCAGCAGGCCGATCATCCTCTCCACCTCGTCTACGCAACACAAACACGTCATCGTCACTTTTAACAGACACCTCGAATCGAAGCCGAGAAGAAGACATTTCGGTTCTCCGATTTCTTTGCAGGAGAGAAAAGAAGAAGAAGAAGAAGAAGAAGAAAAAAAAAACTCACTTCCCCCGTTGTCCATCTCCACTTCCGGAGGCGTGAACGGGATGTCGTCGGCGAGCTCCACCAGCCGGCTCGCCAGCGTCTCCAACTCGTCCGTTTCTCCAGCGTCGTCTGGAAGAAGCGAAAAGTTTAGAGGAATAAAAGGGTATCGTTCCTTCAATTAAAACAAAATTTAAATTAAAAAAATCCACGTCTCTGGTTCGAGCTCATAAAATGTGAATATTTGTTTGTTTCTTTAGTTTTCTTTCACTGTGAACTGAATATGAGAAAATGAGACTTTGAAACTCTGAAATGGATTTTTTTTTGGGGACTTTCTGAATTTTTTTTTATAGATAAAACGATTAATCAGGAAAATAATCATCACATTAATAGATAGTTACAGCCCTAAAATGACATGGAACACTGTGAACTTTAATATATTGTTATGAATATTACATAATATATTTTCTATTAACTATCCTGCGCGAATGAGGAGTTGTAGTATTTCATGTCTGGGCATGTCTAGTTATCAGCTGATCCTTTTTTTTTTTAATTACCGGTTGTGATTGTCAACGATGACGTCATAAAAAGTCCAGAGATCCAAAAGATATTTAGTTCTCCATTATGTATGACACATACAAACTCTCTCGGGTGTGAGAAGCTGGAATCATCCAATTACTTAAAAAAAAAAAAATTCCCTTTAAAAAGATGATCAGTAACACTATTTATTTATTTCAATCTGTGTTTTTATTTATCTGACCTGCGTGCTGCTGTAACATTTGAGTTTCCATCCAGGCTCAATAAAGACTTTCAGTTTTTAATCGTAGTTGTGCACGTCCAAGGCCATTTTAAATATTCAGAGTTTTAATAATGCACAAGAATTAGTCATTTTTTTTTTATTTACAGCTATTTTGTTGATTGAATTATCGCTTCATGTCGGCTAAAAAAAAAAAAAAAGTCACCTTTAAATGACCCCTGCTTCTCTGATCTGACAAATAAAAGCTTTTTCTTTGTCCATTAACGTCAGCGAAAACGTGATTTCTCTGTATTTTCTGACATTTTAAAAGACAAAACGACGGCTTGTAATAGTTAATAATGAAATAATGAAGTCAGTTTCGTCACACTTCATCCTCACCGGGTTCAGAGTGAAAACTCTTGTTCGTGACATCATGTTGTCTCCCAACTGGTTCCTGCGGATCTCCGTCTTCTGTCTGAGGTTTGATGCATCTGAAGATGCTCGGCACACGTTTCCACACCTTCTTCTTCTTCTTCTTCTTCTTCGTCCTTTGCTCTTCCGTCTCTTTTTCTTCCTCGACTGGCGTCAGAGTTTTTCCGGTAGAGTCTCTGCCGGCCGTCTCTCCGTCCCGCGGGCGGGTCTGGACCTCCGGGTTGGGCCGCCTCCTCTTGGCGTACGCCATCATGAGTCTGAACTCCACAGAGTCCTCCAGGCTCTCCAAGTCCGAGGTCGTTTCGGGGTCACAGTCGGTGCCGCCATCGTGTTTGGAGAAAGGGTCGTGGATTTCCAGGTAGCCGTTCGCCATGTTGGTTCACTGTTGATAAAGAAAGAAAATATATATATATATATATAGAAAATCAAAAGCTACAGTTCTCTGAAACATCTCCAATCAACAGTTAAACAGTTTGTTTGTTTGTTTGTTTTAAGTGTTTTTGCCTCCAGCTCCCAGAACAGAAGTTAAAGTCTCTCATGTTGTTTGTTTACTTTTAATTATAGAAGAAATAACTTTTTATTTTTAGTTGTTATGGGACATTTCCTGGAACATGTGGAGGTGGTCAGCCGGGGGGATTTCTCTGGCACTATTCTATTTTTTAATCACTTTAATTTTCTGAATTTCTATCCGTGTGTTGAAAACTAATACAATTCAGTATGAAATTTAAATGTTATAAAACAGGGAAAAAAGAAGCAAATTCTCACATTTGAGAGGCTGGAAACAGTAAACAAAAATATATATATATTTCTGGTTTATTGATCACTAAGATGATTAATCAAAATCATTACAGCTGCAGATAAATTTCCTATTGATTAACCAACTGATTATTGAACTATTCCCTTCATTTTTCACACCCCACTTTCCTGTGTGATCTTTTCTTTTTAACTTCAGTGTAATAAGTCAGTTTCATGTTTATTTTCGGATCCTATCTGCTTTATTTTTTGCTGTTTTGTAGTAGTTGTCACCCTCTGATGGATAAACGTTCATATTTCTGGGTCATGTCGAGGCATCAATCAACAGCTGGTTTTCAGGTACAGAGTAAGCTACATAAACTATCTTTAATTAAAAAAAATAAATAAATAAAAACAAGAGTGAAAAGTTAATTAAAGCGAATTCAGCTGTCATTTATAGCTCCACAAGTTGTTTTACGAGTTTTAAACTATAACAGGGAAACGTTAAAGTAAAACTAGACTTTATATATAACAGTGTTTGTTTGCTTGGTTTGTTTAACAGCATTAAATTGGCTGTGAATGAATGAATAACGTCTTAAAAAAAAAAAAAAAATCACCAGCTCACGTAAATGATTGAAGTCGGCTGGTTTTGTGAGTTTAATTCAACTTTTGTCGTTAAAAGCGAACTTTAAACAACACAAAAGCACCTTTAACCTACTTTTCAATAAGTACCGCTGCTGTATGAATTACTTGAAAACATACAAATAAGATTACTTACGTGGTCAAAAACACGGTGACTGAAGAGGAAACTTCCACCTGGGCGCTCTCTGACATTCACTTCTGGTTTACTCAGCTGAGAGTGGAAACTTTTTAAGGCTGCGTCATTGCGTCATTGCGTCATCACGTCAGACGCTGACGCAAGTGTAAGAACGCTAACGTAATTTACGTGATTGTCTTCAACGCTTTTATATTTACATTAAAATGTAGGGGGGGGGGGGACAACACTTTCATCTTTAGGCCGAAGATAAGACGACGTTTCCCGCCACAACGCAAACTAACTTTGAGAACTCAAACTGAAAGTGAAAGTGAGAAAAACAGTGACAAAGCAAAAAAGGCGTTTCAACTTTATTTAGTCTGGTGTTTTAAAATCACTCAAACTATGTTACAACTGTACAGGCTTTGTCACCACGCCTCATTTATATACACGTTTTTTTTTTATTTTGAATATTTGTAAGTAATTGTATCCAGAAATGTGCAAATTAAAAATAAAGAGAGTTCACACAGAAACTTCGAGATCTTTACGTGGAAACAGAAAATGAAACCTGGTTTTGTTTTCCAGTTCAGCTGCACACTGATCGGAAAGAAAAAAAAAGATATCATTAGAAAAGAAGAAGAAGAAATAGGAAGTTTCTTCTATGTCTATTAATTTGGGCCACGCAAACAGAAATTAAAAGTCTCTGTTACTTGATTTCAGGAAACTCCCATGTGTGACTCAGGGAATATTCGACTTTACGACCGTCCCGTAAATCTTATGTCACAATGTGTTTTTGTTTTTTTTCACATCATATTTATAGGTGAGAGTTCATTTCTTCTTTAGCCTTAGTAATAAAGTGCTAATTAAACTTAAAAACCAACATGAATTTGAAGTTTATGCCTCTAATAACACAACAAATACTCTTAATTTGGTGTGTGAGAGTAAAGACGTTGTTTCTAATGGCAGTAAAAGTTCAGTAAAGGCGTCTGAGTGGCGATTCGGTGCTTGTTGACTTGATTATTAGACAAAACTAGCTTGACACACCCTGCAGTAAATGACCCAGAGATGATTTACAGACATTCATTTTACACTTATCAGATATTTTTTAAAAAACAAACACTGGGTCGTAAATTCCTACGTACACATGTGCACGTTCAAGGCATCTTTATAAACCTAAACTCAAGCCTGGAAGGACCAAACCATTTCAAATTTCAACCTTTCAAAGTCGACTAACCATGTTTTTTTTTTCTAGAGTGACTTCAAAGAGTTTAATCCATCAATATTACATATTTCTAAAGTCACGTAACTCGCAGAAACGTGCACGTTGTACTTCAAAAAAGACTCGAGACTTAAATAGATATTAATTTTTATACCCACGAATGAGTCAAAATATTTCGATATCAGCTTCCCTTGAACTGAGACTTGACTCCGCCCGTCTGGTGCAAATATGAACACGTTCCAAAATGTGTTTTAACACTGACATATTTTACTTTTATTGATATTAACATTACTGAGTTATGGTGGTTTATAAAGTGCATTTAAGTCCTTTTAGTTTGACACTTATTTGTCTTTTTTTTCATGTTTGTTTTCACTTTTCTGTTTAAAAGTTTCCTTGACATTTGTGGTTTTGTTTGTAAAGTGTATTGGGACAATGCTTCACGGTGATTTGGCACTTTAAATTGAACTGAAATATTTAAAAAATAATGACAAAAAGTTTCCATTATAGATAAACAAGGAAACACACACACACACGAGGGAAGTTCCCCAACCCCAGGAAATAAGATCAGACAAAAAAAAAAAAACAACTACAGTATCACATCTTCTTTTAACAAATTCATGAAATAAAACAACAAACTTCAAGTAATCCCATCATCATCAGCAGAAAAATAAAAGAAATACAAAAGCAAAAGAAACAACAAAAACAAACACCCAAAACATGCCCAACCTTAGTAGAAACTCAGTATGAATCATTTAAAACTGTAATAATTTAACAACCATAATGCCATTGTTTTATGCCATTACCAGAAAATAATCTTAAAGGGGTGAGAAAAAAAATGCCATGCATAACCAACGCTGATGAGAGACACGGTTTTAATACAAAGTCATGTTTCCTACTCAATAGAAAGAGTGATAAGAAGCGTGTGTCGTTCGTCGCGGGCCGAGTTTATCAGCGCAGTCACCTCATAGAAAATGTCGTCACCATTGACAGACGGTTCAGTTACACACAGTTTGTCTATTTTAAAGTCTCCAGACACTCGGAGGAAGGTCTCCGTGTCGGATGTCTGACGGCGGCCGACGTCGCAGAAGTCGTGCATCGATGAAAACAAAGTTCACCGGGGAAAAAAAGAAAACGTTTTAAAGGCTTAAAATGTTTTCTTAAGTCAAAGATTCTCTCGTATGTTTCAATAACAACAAACGTTTTGGATCAATAAATCGACTTTTTTTTTCTGCACATCACGTACAAACGTACATCAGCTCAAAAAAACAGCTTCGGGTGTTAAAATATTTCGGTGTATTTTTAGCTGCAATTTCACTGCAAATGTTTCTTTTTATACAAATTTCCTGTAAATACGTCTCTCACCTGTAAATATTTAATAAACCTTTGAGTCTTCTTCAGGTTATTAATTTAGTGTCCCTCTTTCTGTCTGTAGGGTCAATATTTTCTGTGCAGCTTTTAAATATAAAGTGTGACAAAGAATGAGAAAAGAATCTTTTACTTTTCCAAAATGTTTTACCCCATTTAGCTTCTTCTGGACTGTAAAATTAGTAAAACAAAAAATTAAAAAGAATTTCATCTTCTAAATATGGAGAAAAGTATCTCAATCAGTTTTCAGTCGCATCTTGTGAACCTGGAATTCAATTTTTTTAATCAAACTAAGTTCAGAAAAATGACAAAACATTGACATAAAGTGGAGAAATGACTCTGTGACCGAAAAACAGGATTTCCCAGTAAATTTACAAATAAATGCTATTTGTTTTCGCTGCCTGACTTCTGCGACGGCGAGTCGTTAAAATGTCCCCATAAAATACTCGAGGAATCGTCTCCTACTGTAAATATCAGTTAAGTTTACAACAGGTTATATCAAAAGAGACCTCACAGGCGCGTTTCAGTCCGATCACATACATGCACACGAAAGAAAAAACAAACAAAAATTAAGTAACAAGACAATCATATACCCAACCAGCACTGAAGTAAAATTGCACATTCAATACTCCTCGGTGCTAAATGGTCGACTATGTTCAAAACATTAATGTAATGTAAACGATCAATAAGAGAGAAATGCGAAAAAAAAGACGTCATCTATTCATATTGCGTTGAATATGGCTCAGATTCTTCTTTTTCTCTTCTTGGATAAATGCTGCACACACACACACATACATGCATGTACACACACACACACACACACACACACACACACACACACACACACACACACACACACACACACACACACACACACACACACGGGCATGTGCACAGGAGATATGTATGAAAACACTCTCAGGTACACACACTACTGTAATTTCATTTTAGATTCGATATGGAATGTCATATTACCACACACACACATACACACAAGCACACACACACACACACACACACGGCATGTGAAAAGCCTTGTTGGGTCAGGAGTACCACATACACATGATCCCGCTGTGAAAAATTAAAAATATTTGTTTGAAAGGAACAGCTCGGTGGTTTTGCTTTAAATTCCCCGTTTTTTGAACAGACTCTGGTCTGAGCCAAAATCCACCTGCTGCACTGAACTGAAATAAACGCTCTCAGACGCCTGCGGCAAGATTCACGGTTAAACTCGTGTCGGTTTGTTCCCGCCGCACTGGGCCGATACTGGGCCGATTTTGGGCCGATACTGGTCCTCAGAACTGGGCCGATACTGGTCCTCTGAACTGGGCCGACACTGGTCCACTGAACTGGGCCGATACTGGTCCTTTGAACTGGGTCGATACTGGTCCACTGAACTTGGCCGGTACTGGTCCACTGAACTGGGCCGATACTGGTCCTCTGAACTGGACCGATACTGTTCCACTGAATTGGGCCGGTGCTGGTCCACTGAACTGGGCCGATACTGGGCCGATACTGGTCCCGCCTCAGCAACATCATCTGGTCCAGTCTGTGATATGAAGGTTCAATCATATTTTATTTTTGTAAATTTAGACGGCAACATTTAATAAAAAGTTGGGAGTCCTGTGTTAATCTGAGATGGTGATTATTTTCACTATTGAAATCACTATATTAACTGGTTGATCATTTTCTCTTCTAGCTTCGTCATTTGATCAATAAAATGTCAGAAATGAGTGAAAACTGCCTCTCTTACTGTCCCAAAGCCTGAACTGACATCTTTGTCTTCTGTTTTTATCGAAACAAAACTGCCAAAATATTAAATTTATAAACAAAAAAGACAAAAAACAAGCGAATATTCACAACAGAGGCACTGAAATCAGAACATTTTAGGCATTTTTACCAAAAAATTAAAAAAAAAGACTTATGTGATTCATTTTCTATTGATTAATTGACTAATATTTCAGCTCTAATAAAAAATAATTCCATATCTTCTTTACACTGTCCTGGATCCTGTTTGGTTTGAATGTAAGAAGGTAATATTTAAAGTGTCCTTCTGTTATTAACGAAAACAAATAAATAAAAGTGAATATTTTCTAATTTTTTTGCCGGGTGCCAATGTTTAATCATTTTATTGTTGTTTATTGTTTGTACTCCATATAACATGTAATCATGGTCAATAAAAATATCTTGGATTTTGAATCTTTGAATTTTGAGTTTGAAAAATCTGAAAAAGAATCTGACTTTCTACGCTGACAAAAATAAAACTCTGAGGGGAAAAACGAAAGCCTTTTATAATATTTGGAATGACAGATTTTAATAAAAGCGAATAAAAAAATGAATAATAAAAGTGGACCACTGGGATCCATAAAAACGTGACTTTTTTTCCTATCTTTTAAAGTTCCAGCTGCATTTTGTTTTATAGTTTTGTTCAAGTTTCTTTTGAAACACTTTGACGAGTTACTTTAGGGTTTCAAATCTGTCATTTTCTTATTCTGAGAGGATTTATTCATCAAACCTGTTGACGGCTGTTTTGTCATTTTGCCATTGAAGCAGGTGTGACATAAGAAGCTCTGAGCGAGGACTTTTTTTTTCAGTGACACTGACTGTAAGCTGCAGTGGAAGAGCAGGCGATATGTTTAACCACTTCCTGTGCTTGTTGTGTTGATTTTTACGGGCTCTTCGGGGACGCTGAGCGACGCAGTGCGACGCAGCGCGTGATCAACACGTTGCATAAGGTGGTATTAAAGTCGCGGGCTTTAAAAAAAACAAAAAAAAAGAAAAGAAAACAGGTTCACGAAGAAACAAAGATTCGTGTCGGGAGCGTCGGTGAAATTTTGGGCTCTTCTGGACACCACACCAGTGCAATGTCTTTGGCACGCAGGTTTCATGGGATAAACGGAAAACTTTGACTGTTTCTTATCACGTCTGAAATGTTGTTTTTGACTCTGTGTTGTAAGTCGGCGGTTTCATCGGTTCGCTCCGAACCACCGGAGGAGTCCGGAAAAAATACGACGAGCAGAACGAATCCCTTCCGAGAGGAGCGACGTGTTTCCGTGACTCGTCAAATTGCACTTGCATCCTGAACCGATAAAAGTCCTACAATCAGTCCATCAATCAATCAGCACAACCAATAAATAGAATATGAATAAATAAATACAAATAAATAGCTGAAATGGTCACTGCTGAGCTCCCGTGAGCCGAAGCAGTTCATCACCTCCTCCGGTTTGTGTGGAGTCGCATCCGGACTCTCTTCTAAACACTTTTCTCTCTACCAGGAGTGTGTGCAGAGTCCAGAGAGAGAGTGTGTGTGTGTGTGTGTGTGTGTGTGTGTGTGTGTGTGTGTGTGTGTGTGTGTGTGTGTGTGTGTGTGTGCGTGTGTGCGTGTGTGCGCCTCAGACAGCCGTCTCCAGGTCTTCTTTGGTGGTGGACGTGTGTTGTTTGGAGTTCAGGTAGGTGGCGAGCTCAGAGTCGCCCTCCGCTTGTTGGGCCGGGGTCTTCCCCTGCAGGAACACGGACGATTGGAAGATACGAACACCGTTACATACAGTCTGCGGGTATTTCCATCGGCACTTTGTTGTATAGAAAGTAGACGACGCCTCCTCGCATTCAACGTGAAACATTCCCGAATATCGAGTTTAAAGGTGACAGGAACAAAGCCTGGAAGTCAAAGGTCAAAGTTCCTTTGTACATTTTCCACCACGTGACTTGCTGGGATTTACAGGAACTGAGTCGGCACTACCTGGAAGTTGGTCTTCTCCAGCGACGCCCCGGCCTCCACCAGCAACCGGCACACAGCGTGCTGCTTCTCCGAGGCGGCTTTGTGCAAGGCGGTCTCCCCTCTACACACACACACACACACACACACACACACACACACACACACACACACACACACACACGAACGTGTGATCTTTGTGTAAAATGTCACAGCTTGTTCATCTTGAAATCAGTGTGGTTGTATTTCGACCACACTGACGTAAAAGTGTCCGTCAAACAGAGAAGAAGCTGACATCGAAGGGAAAACCACGCAGCAGATAAAAGATTGTGTTGTTGCTGTGGAATTTCTCACATTTAAAATTACAAAAAGACACCAAAAAAAAGCAGCTGACTTACTTCTCTTTGTCTGTTAAATCCAGAAGAACCTTTGAGCCTGAGGAGGAGAAACAGGAAAGTTTTTTTGTTTTTTTTTCAACACACAACAAGGATGATTTAAATAAAACACACATTTAAAAAGACCTCTTTTATACACTACCTGTTTATTGATGGTTTATAGCGGTAAAACAACATGTTTACCTTTCAGTACTTTGTTTACAGTAATAAATATGAATAAATATAAGTTTACAGCTGCAGAGGTTCTCACCTCGCTGCAGGATGAGGCTGACCAGGTCCGTGTGTCCGTACTGGGCTGCTTTATGTAACGCTGAGCAACCTCCGGAGTCTCTGACCAACAGACTGATGCCTCGGTGCACACACTCTGACACCTGCACAAGAACAGGATTCAGTATTTCCTATAAAACAGGGACAATTCAAAGGAAGCTCTTATTTGTAGCGTCAGTTTTAAAGCGTAAATTCACACTGAACTAACCGAGTCTTTCCAACAATGAAAATAATGTAATTTATTTGAATTGTTAAAAAAAGGTGTTCCTCCTGTATTTCTTCTTGTTCTTAAACACTTCTCTTGTGTTTATGTAAAACAACCCAGAAGCCGATTTCCCCCAAAATCATTATAAGACTAAAATGATAATAAAATCCATCTCGTGAGTCGTCTTAAGCTTCAGACGCGTTTTCCCCAAACGAATTGAAAACTGAGCTGGAAAAGAAGCTCTAAAACCTGCAGAAGGAACCTCAAGCTTCAGGTTTTACAGACGTTTTGGTTCATTTTTACATCTGTACCTTCTGTTGATCGACGTTTGATGTCAAATATGAAAGTTGACATGATGAAATAAAGCTAAACTCTGACAGAAAATGTCAGAACACGATCTGATCTCCATCTTGTCACATGACACTCTCTTTTGTTTTTCACTACTGCTGCCACTTTTCTTCTTAATCAACCCTTTAACATTTCTTCTTTTTTTTTTTACAGGTGAAAGAGGCGCTGAACAGATTTTCAGACTTTGTGAAGGCGAGATTATTCGGAAGCGAAACGCCGACACGAACGGGTGAAGCAGGTTTTAATTAGGACACATTTTATTCCCTGACAGTCGGTCAGCGGTCCATGTGAGTGCACTTTACCATCGGAAGATCCCCCGACGTGGCGGCAGTCAGCAGCGCTGTAAACACACACACACCACACACACACACACACACACACACACACACACACGGTGTGAGATCACCTTTGACTGGAAAAACATCTTCCTGTCAGCTGATGATGACAAAGGCTGCAGAAAGTTAGTCAAACTACACACCAATAAAATAGGTGCTGAAGTTTTTAAACTGGATTTGTTTGTTGTTTTTGTGCCAAACAAATCAGCTGCTAAAAGTGAGCCATTGTTTTTCAAGATAAAAGGGACAGAACTGAAAGTTGCTGCAGCAGGTACACCTCCCCTTTCAGTTTCACTTCCCTATAAATGCAGCATCTGTGTGTGTGTGTGTGTGTGTGTGTGTGTGTGTGTGTGTGTGTGTGTGTGTGTGTGTGTGTGTGTGTGTGTGTGTGTGTGTGTGTGTGTGTGTGTGTGTGTGTGTGTGTGTGTGTGTGTGTGGTGTGTTAGAAGCATTTATGGACCAGGACGTCCAAATAAATACACAGCAAGTTTTCACATCTAGTGCGTCTGCAGGGGACAGAAAACCAGACTGAAAAATAAAGCGTCATAAACAAACTACTTCTGTCTGAATACGACTTTTTGGGAGATTGTAAATCGGCAGAACATGAAAATACAGCAGTGCGTTGTTAAAGAGAGTTTAAACTGAAAGTGGCTGGAACCCAAACGGTGAGAGGATAAGGAACGACGGGTGCTTTTAACGGGAGATTCCCAGGAACTCCAGTGACTCATTACCTCCCGCAGAAACATCACAGTCAGCTGCTCCTGATTTTCTAGAACAAGTCCAGACACGTCGAAGGACATTACTGTTCTGAACTCTACCAGACTGAACATTTATGAGACTTAAACCAGTTTAAACGGCCAACGTCTGAAACAGCTGACTCGGCATTAAATGACAATTTTCAAAGACACACAGTACCTGACGTATGACGTGATGTAACTAAAAGTGCCATTTGTTCACAAGGAAATAAGCAAATATCATCTTTCTGAAAAGCACATGTTGTATGTACTGTGTGTGTGTGTGTGTGTGTGTGTGTGTGTGTGTGTGTGTGTGTGTGTGTGTGTGTGTGTGTGTGTGTGTGTGTGTGTGTGTGTGTGTGTGTGTGTGTGTGTGTGTGCATGTACCTTGTTCCTCAGCTGTGAGAGGAGTACTGCAAATAGAAATCAAAAAGGAAATGAATATGTGATCGGCTTATGTAGATAAATCTTTATTTCAGGGCGGCAAGCAGTGATTATTTTTTAATCTATAAAACCACAAAATATTCATAAAACCTGGTGACATTTGCAGCGATTTGTTTATTGATGCGTTTGTTTGTTGATTATAATTAATGCAACTATTTTGACAATTAAAATAATCATGTAAGTAATCATCATTATTCTGGTCTTCAAAAATTTGAGTTGTAGCTTTTTCTTGATTAATTTAGAAAAATGCTTAATACAGCCCAGTGAGATAATTATTATACATTATATTATTATAAAATATTATTTTTCATGTCAGAATCCATTTTTTTCAGCTCCTAAATTAGATTATATCTGCAGTGACAGCATATTAAAAATATCATATATCATTAGGCACGTTTTTTATTATTCAATTTTACATAAAATGTCCCAGTAGCATTTTTAAATATTATAGATATTCAAATTGCAATGATATTGAACAGACAAAAGCAGTGACTCTTGAATGCTTTTTAATTGATTCGCGGATTATCAGGATTAGTTTAATTTTCCTCGATAAAAGCAATACGACAAAACAGAAAACGTGAAGTTCATAAAATATTTCGTCAAAATGTCATTCATATGTCATATTTATTCAGTCATGAAATGAGGTGCTGTCGTACCCAGCGGTCGGTTCCACCACCAGATCGGGCATCCCGGTGGACGCCCCCTGGCTCGCCACGGGTCCTTCGTGGTCCAGGATGAACACCTCGTCCTGACAGATTTCTGTCACAAAGTGGAGGTGCTCCTACAAACACGACGCAGGACGAAAGGATGAGAACAGGAAGGTAAAACTGGACGCAGACTCAGCAGTTCAGGGAGGTTTCACTTGTTGTTTTTAGCTACCTGAGCTTTGTCAATACGATAGAAGCGGTCAGCTGATGTGGCTGCAGAGAAGAAACATTAAATATAAAATAAGATCAAATGAAGTAAACACACCAGACTAAACTGGCTTTTCACTGACGTGCATGTTTTATTATCCCCTGGACGACCTCATAGTGTTTTATTCATCTGGTTTTACTTTGTCATTTTAATACGGTCTCTCACACCAGGAGAAATGCTTTATAAATAAAGTTCTTATAATAATTGTGACACAAATAAAGTTTATCTGAGCATTAAGTGAGACACAAAGATGTTTAAATGTGGACATGACAGACTATAAATAATACAAAGAAACAAAAAATATGTGCTTTAGTCCGAGTATAATATTATCGTGAACCTCTCTGACCCCCTTTAGGATATTTCTGATCAACTATCAGTAACCATAGCAACCATTCAGCCATTGCATATTCTGCATTTCTTTAACAAAATATACATGACTGAGATTTATTTTTCATATAAATTCTATAAAAAGTGTTGTTGTTTTTTCTCTCACTCTGTTTCTAGGTTGTTTTTTTGGTGCATTTGGTGCTTGAAGTGTTTGAGTCACTCACAGTCCAGGAAGCTCCAGTTGGGAGACAGTCGGCTGGTGGAGCTGGTCCGGGGGACGCCTCGGCACTCGTCCTGCAGACAGAGACACAGACGATGTGATCTTTGTCGTCTAGCGATAAACTAAATGTTAAAAAAAAAGGCTTTACGTGGGGGAATTATCAGAGTAAAGACAAAGTGAGAGACAGAGGAGGTATGAAAATAGAGAGGTGTAACTTTAAAGAGTTTCAAGCTGAAGCTGTACAGTAAATAGCAGGACGGAGACAATGAGACAGCGTATCGTGTGTCTTTATAAACTTTAACTGTTCAGACATGTGCGAGGAAGTTATTTTAAAGTGGGTGTCAGCCTGTGAAGACTATTTTACTTCATGTACGAGTTGAATTCTTCATTTTAAGAGACGTAAACGAGCCCAGAGTTCACTGAAACTAAAAAAAAAAGGCATTTTAACCTTTAATCTCTCTCTCTCTCTTTCTCTCTCTGTTCTCAGAGAAACTACCACCACACCTACGAATACAAAAACTACCACGTAATTGTCCAAATGTTTTTCTCCCCTTGCAGAAAGACACCCAAAAGTCATATACCTGGTAGTGCACTCTGTGGCCAGTAGATGGCGCCTGGTGTAAATCCTAGCAAGCACAGCAGACAGGTTTCAAGGTTAACACAGCCAAAGCATTTACATCCACACAAAAAAAAAAACCACTTCCACAGATGTTAAAGTCGGTTAGTGAGCGCACAGCTCGACAGTCCCGGCGGTGGAGGGTCTCATCCGTCTATAAATAGCCGAGAGTGGAGAGGTGACGCCGCGTGGATCATGAAATAATGATGACGAGGAAAGAAATACAGAAGAGCAGGAGAAGCGAGAAAGAACATTTAAACGTGATGAGGATGATGAAGAGGAAGACTCGCCTCTTGTAGTCTGTCGATGTAGAGTCGGCACGTCTCCAGGTCACAGTCCCCCCTCACCACGACGATGCCAACTGGGATGGCTGGAAAAACACACAAACCAACAAGCACACACTTAAGCCATAAAATCTTGGAAAAGGACGTTGACTTTTTCGTCCACTTGGGGGCAGCAGAATCAAGTTTTGAACACAATATGATCAAATCATCACTTCTTAAAATTAGCAGCCTTTTTACTGGACTTATTCTTTTTTTTTAGTTTGGTGACTAATTAATAAAAACAAAAACAAAATTAAATAATGTCTTTAGTTGCTAAATGTGTCACGATAAATGAGGCAGGTAATGTACAGTGTGTTTCAGCAGCTGTGGGCTTAAAAACCAAAATAAAGTGCCGAAAGACACCAAAATGCTGTAATTACGTGAACCATTATTTGCAAGAAAAAGATATTAGAGCCTCTATTTTTTATTATTATTATTATTATTTGACAGATCACACACACAAATTGCCTTACAGATGTCTCGTAGCCGCTCTTTGTCGTACTGCAGCCGGTCGTACTCCTGGAGGCCGATCCGATTCACTCGCAGACGCAGACGATCGGGAACTGCGTGAGGACTGGAGGAGAAAAAAGAAAACCCACACATGTACGTGCACACATACACACGTAATTCAGACATGCCCGAGCACACAATGACCAAAGGCATACATATGCATACGTGCACGCACAGACACACAAACAGACGCACATCACAAAACCAAAAATCTGCAGCATTTTAATTTCTGTTCCGTCTCGTTTCATTGACGCACATCTTGGAACTTTTTTTTTTTTTTTTTTTTTTTAGTTAATTTTTTTTTCGGAGGTTGATTAAAGTCGTAAAAAAAAAAAAAACTCCCTCCGAGAGGACGATATCAGAAGATAACGGGCTCCGCTATCCTCCCGCCACGTGACCCTGATTCTGTGTTTGAGTTTGAGGGCGGGGCCGACACATTTAAAAGTCAATGTTTGTGGGCGTGGATGGAAGTTGGATGAACATCAATGTAAAAAAAAAAAGATGAGAAAAACACTGAAAAATCACAAGCCAGCCTTTTAAAATCTCAAACATGGAAATCTTACCTGGGAAAAAAAAAAAAAAAAAAAAAACACAAAGGGGCGTCACATGAAAGAAGATTAACGTGACTTTCAATTATAGCAAAAGGTAAAAAAAAAAAAAAAAAAAAATGGACAACAGCGGGAGAAACATCGAGACGAGAAGCAGGTGGAGGAGTGGAGAAGCTTCAGCATGCTGCCATACAACTCGCTCTCCCTCTGTCAGTCTGTCAGACCACCGAAGACACAAACGACACGACACGACACAACGGGGTTCGACCAACACGAGCAGCTCATGAAGATTTCAAATGAGTCGGGAACCAATTTAAATTGATCTATTATTGTTTACAGAGAATACGGTAATTTGAGCAGCTTAATGGGTGAATTCTAAAAAAACAAAAAACATGCAAGATATGAAAATATGATCAAATGAACTGCACTTTGAATCTATTGACAGAACAATCATCATCACCTATTAAGTTAACTATTACGTCATTCATCAAACAAAAATGTTGAATATTTGTTCGGAAATTTTGTTGTTGTTTTGTCCATGTTTTGACATTTTATAAACAGAATGTTTCACAGAAATTAAATATTTGATTGCACAATTAAATTTGAAAACATTCACTGCAGCCCTAAAATGAAATATATGGGTACAAAGGTTCATTCATCACATAAAATCAATTCATGTTCTGAAATCCAATGTGGTATTGTAAAAAAAAAAAAATAATCTAAATTATAAAAAGGAAATATAAAAGATTAGAAAATAAATGTGAATTCTGCTCCAAAATGTGAACAATAATTCAATAAATAAAGATTATGAAGCAGAATGAAATAAGTGATTTCATCGTTTCTAAAGTGTTGATTCATGTCATGTGATCATTCAGACTGCATCATATCCATGATGTCAAAGGCAGAAAAAAAAGAGTCTGATTGTAATTAGCCAATCAGATACTGGTCGAACCCGACGGACCAAACATGACAACAACCACAACACAGTCAGTCGCACACATGTGCACAAACACACACCAACATACAGTGACAGAGGGCTGAGGTACTTACACAGAGAAGGAGTCGGGGGGAGCAGAGAGGCGGCGCAGATCAGCTGCACACACCTTCTGAATACTACGGCCGCACACACACACACACACACACACACACACACACGCGCGCGCACACACACACACACACACACACACACACACACGCGCACACACACACACGCGCGCACACACACACAAACAAACAGAAGAGAGGAGGAACGTATGGCGGAGAGGAGAGAAGATGAAGAACAGAGGAAGACAGAAAGAAGGAAAGAGAGAGGAGGAGATGAGATGGAAGAGGAGAGGAGGCAAAAAGAGGAGAAAGAAGGAGAGGAGAGGAGAGGAGAGGAGAGGAGAGGAGAGGAGAGGAGAGGAGAGGAGAGGAGAGGAGAGGAGAGGAGAGGAGAGGAGAGGAGCAATGGAAGACAGAAGGATACGAAAAGAGGAGAGATAAGGAGGAGAGATAAAGAGGAGATGAAGAGGAGAGAAAAAAGGAAACGACAAAGAAGAGAAGGAGAAAAACAAAAGAAGGAGAGAAGGTAAACAAACAAAAAGTAACAAATAATCAAGAAGATCGCAGACGTGTGCCGGAGAGATGAAGAAGAGAAGGAGGACGAGACGAAGAGAGAGAGAGAGAGAGAGAGAGAGAGAGAGAGAGAGAGAGAGAGAGAGAGAGAGAGAGAGAGAGAGAGAGAGAGAGAGAAGAGGAGGAGACAGACGGAGAGAATTCCCAGAGGTAAGTAGACAAACATCGATAGCACAGAGTACAGTCAAGCAGTGACGTTAGACACTGCAGCTACGGCGACTGGTTATTCTCTCCTCCTCTTCCTCGCACACGCACACATTAACGTGGCCCGAGAATAAAACACAGACGTGGAGACGGAGATGTACACGAAGGAGAATCTGCTCTCATCCCTGGAAGAGATCGATAAGCGGTGGGAAGACAAACCCCCCCCCGAGGGTCTCGTTGTTGAGCGGACGACGTTACTCGTCCCTCCTTCGATCGGCGGTTTGTGGCGAGCTGACGAGCGACGTGGGACACGGAGAGGAGCGAACGTCAGCTCCCGCTCAACAGATCGCATGACTCACTCGGTGCAAAGCGGGCTCTTTACAACGCTGCTGGCTTACTTCCTCCGTCTGTGTGTGTGTGTGTGTGTGTGTGTGTGTGTGTGTGTGTGTGTGTGTGTGTGTGTGTGTGTGTGTGTGTGTGTGTGTGTGTGTGTGTGTGTGTGTGTGTGACTCACTCGTTGAGGAGGGGCACAGAGGTGCGTCTCTTGCTCTTCTGGACCATGTTGGCCTGATTTCGGAGGGAGATGCGGAGGGTGGACGGAGCCAGTCGGCACGGCTCGCCGTCGACCTGCGAGAGCAGCAGACGCAGCGTTATACATAATAATAATAATAATAATAACTTTATTTCTATAATGCGTTTCAAAAACAAGTTACAAAGCGCTTTACATTTAAAACACAATATGCAACAGTAAAAAATATAATGAGAAAATACAACAGAAATAAAACGGACAATAAAACAGACAGTCAATCAATAAAATAAATTATAATAAATACATTATTTTGTTTATGTGTATATAAATCTGCGTGTGGTGTTACAGTGGATTCAGTCACTGCGTAATCTTATAGTTGTGACGCCTGAGTGGAATGACCTGGACAGGTACAGTCTTGAAGGTAGTGAGGACGACTTCTCTGCACTGGTGGAGCCTCTCTCCGTGACCTCCGACCTGTAGCGCCGCCTGGTGGACGAAAGGGAGACGTACAGCGTGAGCGTCACGTGAAAGCATAACGTTTGTCCTCTCTGTGCTACTTTTGTTGACATTTTTCCCGCTCCGCCCTCCCGTGGTTCCTACCAGCGAGGCCATGGTGAAGCCGATGACCTCGATGCAGCCGTCGTCGTGGCGCTGCGGTTCGAAGTCTCGATGGTCGCCGGTGTTCCCCCACGGCATGGTGCCAGCACAGTACCTGCACACACACACACAGAGCCCACAGAAGGTCGGGTTCACTTTAACATGTCTCAGGATGTTATTTACGCCGTTTAAAATGATTTTTTTTCTTCTAGTGGGAAACACTTAATAATCCTAATTTGTTTTTTGGTCATGAAAAATGTCAGTCGGATGTTTGGTTTTGCGTAAAATCGGAAATCGAGAACTATGGAAGTCACAATAAAATGAACTACCCTGATTATTAGATCTATTTCTCAAGTTTCTTTCTGTCACTTTGTAAAATCTTTTCCTGTTTGAACGCTGCAGTGAGAATACAACGAGGAGCAGCAGTGTGACACGTCTGTACGTGACCACCTACCTGGGAATGTTCAGAAACACGATGCACTGGAACTTCAGCTCCTGGATCTTTGCAGTCAGATCCGTCCCGTCGCACTGCGAAACACAGACAAACAGTAATTTCTGAAGTCCTTGGATGATTCGTGGCTTCCACATCTCAGTTCTCCGTTTTTGATTTCTTGGTTTCAGTGTTGTTGCCGTTTTATTGTGGCATGAAAAGCAGGTGAAAGGTCCGACTCAGCTCTCTCTACCGGAGTCGTTGCAGCAACAAGAAATGTGGAGAATTATAAATGTGGAGGAGGTGACATTTTCTAAATGTTTATATGGAATAATCCATTTTCATTAAAGAATGCTGGACAATTTTTACAAATTAAGTTGTTCTGCGTTCAGTCTAATAACATTTTTTAATGAATCCTATACTGGACAGGTAACCAATGTGGTGAAATAGGCCCCAACAAATGCACCGTTTCCTCCTGCTTGAGTTAAAAACTACAGCTGTTTTAGAGAAATTTGAACCCATGATCCATTTTTAAAGGTTTACATATTGTATGAAACAACAGATTTGAGGCAGAGAGTCAGAAACAGGGTAGAGAAGTTATAAAATATTAAATATGACATATTGTTGGGTTGCTGCGACTTTTAAAATCCAACAGATGTGTTCTGCTGCCTTCAGGGGATCCACGACTTGGAAAACATCCCAAACAAGGTCAACAGGCTGTGACACTTGATGCTAGTTAGTTTCAGGGTCTGTTAACTGGACAAAACAAAGCTCGTTTTGGCCTCGGGAGTTCGCGTTGGGCATTTTTCACTCTTTTCTGACTCTTTGCCGATGAGAATAATCATCAGAAACGATTGTTAGTCGCTGCTTTAACCCGAGGGACAGATGTCGGGGTCGGTGACGGAGCAGCAGCCCGAGTCGGACTCCAATGCCCTGCTGAAGGACTCTTCAGCACGGCGGACGTTTAAGGATCAGCTGAAGGACGAGCTTTGTAATCAGCCGGCCGACCTGCCGCCCAGACATGTCGACACGGAAACCGATACGGGGCGAGAGAGAGAGAGAGAGTGTGTGTGTGTGTTAACACTCACCACCACTCTGACGTGCTTGGACAAATCCCTGGAGCTCCTCTGGAGGAAATCTGAGAAGGCAGCCTGCACACACACACACACACACACACACACACACACACACACACACACACACACACACACACACACACACACACACACACACACACACACACACACACACACACACACACACACACACACACACACACACACACACACACACAGAGAGAGAGAGCGAAAAGGAGCCAATCAAACAGAATTACAGTTCATTATATTTCCCTCATTAAAAAGAGATAACTCCCCAACATGCTTCCGCTCCAACTCCCACCCATCATTTCTTCCTTCCACCTCCCATCCTTTGCTGAGAATCCGCTGCGTCCGAAAGGCGACAAATTAAAGATCTCTTAAAGCCTGAGATCAGTTTACTTTTTTTTTTTTTTTAAAAACATGATGGATTTCTTATTGAACATTGGTCTTCAATATCTTTAAAATCCAAAGAATAAAAGGTCAAAATTAATTATTGAACACAGGATGATTCTGTTCACTATTGATCAAATATGACCAACCAGTGGACAAGAAGGCACTTATTTCTCTCACTGAAAGATGGACTTTTAATTAAAAAAAAAATTTAAACAGTCCTTTTACTTTGTAAAGACCCTGCAGATATTCTACTTTGTCATAATCTCCTTTCCCCTTGAAGATAGCAGCTCTTCCAGTTCCCCCGGCCCATCATCCTCTTATTGTCTCGTCCCTTAAAGCTTTGACTTAAATCTAGATTTCTTTCGTGGCTCGTCATTAAGGCAGGTAAGACAGTGAAGACGGGAAGTAAAAGTTTGTGCTGCAGAGCTTCTTCTTTTTTTTTTTCCTGTGTGTGAATGTGCGTGTGCAGAAAGTCATGTGGGGCCACTCACTCCTGCATAGAACATCTTGTTGCGGAAGCGACTGTTAAACTTTTCTGGGTTGGCTTCTGGAAAGACACAATCAGAGGAGCAGAGAAGAAGGTGGAGGAGGATACATTAAAATACGTTGAAAAAGACAGTGGAATTAAATATGAAAAGAAGAAAAATACAGAGGCAGAGAAACTCTGACTCATCCCTGCCTGCATGAATGTGTATCTGAATGTTTTAATATTTAATTTTATTCTGCTCATTATTTTTTCACAAGAATGATGCATTAACGGGAGATGGAAGGACCTTAATGGAATATGAATAAGAGTTGATATAGAAAATAAAAATAAAAGACTTTAGAATCATTTTCACGGACCTCTGGACTCGTGGAACTCCAGCGTGACATGAGCATCGAAGCCCAGGCTGAAGTAGTTGTTGAACACATTCAAGGGCAGCTGACGACACGGCAAAAAAAAAAAAAAAAAACATCACAGTGAGACAGTTCGCATAAATATTCACATGGACAGCTCATTGCCTGGTGGAGCCCCGTCTCTGTCCGTCCAGATAGAGAAACTCAGCCCAGCTCAGATTGCTTTTTAAAAAAAAAATTATACGGAGACAAACACACTAAGATTTAACACTTATGAGGACACAATCGACACGTCAGTGGAAACTGCAAAGCATTTTGAGTTGAAAGGTTAATTTGTTGATTTTCTATAATCAAAATGCTATCACGGGGCTGTTTTGGGGTTTCATCTGTTACTGCACATTCAAAGTTGTCGCTTTTCTGCTGCTCTGGTTTCATATTAAAAGGTTTGAAGAAGCAAATCACACAAAGACTTTTATTGTGAGGCGACTACAGGAAGTGCATTTTATGTGAGACAGAAGTCATCAGTGTCAGCGAGCGTCACTGCTATTGTTTGCTTTGTGAACACAGGAAGTGCTTTCCCCCTCCCCTACTAGATTAGTTATAGCCAAATTGTAGATGAGCTGCAAAAAAAAAAAAAATCACAGTAGAAAGTAATGCAACGACTTCTTCCACAACACAGAGCCAACATGGAAAACCTGAGAAAAAAAAAGCTCTAAACAGACTGGGATTTTAATTGGAGGATATAATGGAAAAAAACTAATAACTTGAACAATGTTATATCACATGGGAGGTCTTAACTTTTCCTCATTCTAACCTTGCCGTGTCCACACAATGTAATACATACAAAACACAAAGGCAAATTGCCTCCTGACCTTCTGCGTGCCCTCCTCTGGCTGAGCGGCGCTCTTCTCCACCAGGAGGTTCCACCTGTCGAGCTGCACCACCGAACCGTCCTCCACTTGACACAGAACCTTGGACACCGGCTCGTCGGTGTAACCCTGCAGCGGGAAGAAACAACAACAACAACAGACGGAGAGGACACATGCACAGTCAGCAGTTTAATATTTTTCTCAACATTATTCTTCTAAAATATGTCTGGTGGTACATGCTTACTTTTTATAATGTTATTTATTTGATCATAAATACTAGTATTTAATAATAATAATAATAACAACAGTGTTGAAGTCGAAGGCACTGAATAAATTACTTCCTGGTCCGTTTATGGCTCCTTTTATGTTAACTTAAAATTTACATTTAGACCCTACTGCCACCAATGTAGGTTTAGTTGGTAATAAGTTTGTTGACACCTGTATATTTTTTTTACTCACTTGGTTGCTCATAACATTTGTCTAAATGCTGTGATACAAATGCAGCATTAATCATTCAATTCAAGTTAGTCTGTAAAATAAGGCGTTTATGTTCTGAGGCTCACGTCTAAGGTAACTAGACGGCGCTTGAAAAGGATGAAAAAGACGAGGATGCAGAGTAAAGTGGGAGAAAGTGGAGATAAAGGATGGAGGAAGAGGTTGAGAGTGCTTGAGGACAGTGAGGAAGACGTGGAGAGAAGGAGGAAGAGGTGAGACGTGATTCCAGCTAAATCGTGTCTTCTATCCTTCCTGTCTCTTCTATCTATCGAACCATCAACCCTCCTCTGTCCTTCCCTCCATCACAGGTCCGTCTCAAGTACAGTATTTCATTTTTCCTTTGTGCTCTCCATCCTCTGCTTTGATTGTCTCTCTGCCTCTGGACAGTGTCAGGAAATCAATGTAGCGAGGACACACACACACACACACACACACACACACACACACACACACACACACACACAGGTGACAACAATCTGATGATAGTAGCACTCATCAGCAGAGCCTCCTGTGAGGTGCTCACCAGGTTCTGCTCACCTCGGAGGAAATGACACTGACTCACATTCATTTCCTGGAGATTTACCCGAAACCACAAACACCGATTCACAAACAAACCCTGAATTAATTATTCACTCTTAAATTAAATCATTTACACTATGGGACTGTTTTTTTTTTTTTTTTTTGTCCCAATGATGTGACGGTGCAAACAGTCCCCACAATATAATTAATACAAGGACACACACACACACAGCAGGGCTCACACTCAAACAGCAAGTCACAGGGACAATCACACTCACACAGAGAGAGGTGGAACAGATGCAGCAGTGAGTAACACAACGGAGTGTCAGAGAGGCGAGAGAGGAGGAGGAAGGGAGGAGGAGGAGGACGAAGAGAGGAGAGGTGGGAAGGAGAGAGAAGGGATGGAGAAAGGAAAGGAAAGGAAAGGAAAGGAAAGGAAAGGAAAGGAAAGGAAAGGAAAGGAAAGGAAAGGAAAGGAAAGGAAAGGAAAGGAAAGGAAAGGAAAGGAAAGGAAAGGAAAGGAAAGGAAAGGAAAAGAAAGGAAAGGAAAGGAAAGGAACTACAGATCCAAAATGAATAAAAAAAACCTGCAGTCAGAGATACCCGATGAAATAGAGGACACAAAGGACATCAATTACACTAATTACACAGAGATATGAATTTTCACTCAGCCCCGTCTCTCTCTCTCTCTCTCTCTCTCTCTCTCTCTCTCTCTCTCTCTCTCTCTCTCTCTCTCTCCATATCAGGACTTTTTCTACTCTGTACGTTCCAGAGCTGCCGAAGTCCTTCTGGTGTCCTTGATTCATCACTCAGCACGGCGCACGCTGAAGACTGTACAGCTCACTACACATTACGCAACCCTCCTCTTAATGTAAGATTCTAATCCAATGAGGTAGAACATGTTTCACATTATGTGAAAACCATCATGAAGAACCGCCGCGTTAACACTTCATGTTTTTTGAGTCATGCGGAGAAGTGTCTGATGTACTATCATCGCTGCGAGCCCACATAACTGATCCAAAGAAAAGTCTAATGAAAGAATGTGGGTGCTTGTGAAAGGTCTCCTCTTCTGTGTTGCAGTACGGTTATGCAATGTGTGTGTGTGTGTGTGTGTGTGTGTGTGTGTGTGTGTGTGTGTGTGTGTGTGTGTGTGTGTGTGTGTGTGTGTGTGTGTGTGTGTGTGTGTGTGTGTGTGTGTGTGTGTGTGTGTGTGTGTGTGTGTGTGTGTGTGTCAAGGGCCAGATTCTTGATACTTCAGCACTTCACCCTTTTTAGTAACAAACTGCAAGAACCTCCTCCTTCCTAAAGAAGATCGGTGCCTCGTGTTTCACTCTTTAAAGTTTCTGTAACTCGGTGCTGTGTGTGCGTGTCGATAAAGACCAAAGTCCAAAATTAAAGCAGAGGATTATAAAATATTCAAACTTTTAGGCCCCCCCCCAAATCCAGATTGGGATTGGTTCTTAGTCGTTATTTGGGGTCCTTTCCCATAATGCAACTGGACTGCAACCTGCGCATGTCTTTTGAACAGTCCAGGATGACCTCAGCAGGGCTTTGTTGGTTGTTTGTAGGGTGACGCTGGTGTTGCAGAGGTTAGATGACAACATCAATATAATCCAGATGTGAATGAAAATAATCTATTTGTTCCTTTTATA
Organism: Brachyistius frenatus; assembly: GCF_029030835.1. Taxonomy (NCBI): domain Eukaryota; kingdom Metazoa; phylum Chordata; class Actinopteri; family Embiotocidae; genus Brachyistius; species Brachyistius frenatus. Next base: position 3,458,842 of record NW_027210632.1, read on the forward strand.
AAGAGATCAATCAAACGAATTGTCAATATTACCAGACTGTAAAATATCAGCAAAGTCATGTGGACTTCTAAACTCTTTGAAACGTATTAGTCTGAATTACTTAATGTGGTTCTGAGTGAACGGACAGTGGATTAAAATCAATTATCTGTCATTTCTATGATGTCAACGACAACTGAGCCACGCTTGTTCGATGCGTCGTGCTTCGCAGAGGTCAAACAGGGGTTAAAGGTCAGGGCTGAGAGGATGAGACGGACAGGAAGCTCTCTCAGACATCCTGGAACAGCGGGTGAGTTATTGTGTTGCTCCCAGAGGTGAGCAGTGGATATATTTTAGCTGCATATTAATGTCTGCAGATGTTGCACGACGCATACAATTGATTTTTGTAGTTATTAATCGAAGCTATACTTCCTCCTGCTTTTATGAACGCCTTGGAAGTGTTTTTGTTCATATACATGTCATAAATATCTAATTAACTAAAATAATAGTTGATATTTTATTTTTCTTAGCTGCATCTTAACTTTTGTGTGGAAGAGACACTCGTGAATGAAAACAGGGAGGATGAACGGCCGCATCCCGCCGCGCTCCCGTCACCTCTTCAAGGCTAGGAACTCACCCCGCCCCAGTTGAGCGTCCTGGCGAGGTCATTTCCTGTTCCCAGAGGAAGCACAGCGACCGGAGGCTGGGGATTCATCTGCAGCTCATCGAGAGTGGACAGGATCCACCCAACCTACGGGGGGGGGGGGACACACACGGGGGGGAAGCGTGAGCTCCAGAAGTTCAGGACAGAACGTAGATATTAGAAGTAGAAACGGAGAGTCTGACCGTGCCGTCCCCTCCGCAGGCCAGGATCCTCAGATTTGGCACTTTGCGATACAACTCCAACCTGCCGATTCACAAAATGCAGAACAATGTCCCCACAATGTAATAAATACAAAACACAAAGGCAAACTTCCTCCTGACCTTCTGCGTGCTGATCGGCGTTGAGTGGGTGCAATTTGTCCGAGTTTCACAATAACTGCTCAAAACCGCGAGCCGTGTATTTAAATAGAAAAGAGGATGATGACTAAAACTGGAGGAAGAAGATACTGCAGCAGTGGACTGCGATGAGAGAGGGATGTTGAAATGAAGATTTAAATAGGTAATTACGGACAACAGAAAAACACCGGTTTCGCTCTGAGTGCATTCTTTATACTCTAATGAATCACGAGTCTGCTCTGCTGTCCCCGGTGGAGGATACTCACGCCTCTCGCAGTCCACCATGAGACAGGTCGAAGACTTGACGAGGGTTCAAGATCCACATGAACATCTGTAACACCTTGGCACCCTGCAGAGAGAGAAAGAAACACGCATGAAAAACAGGATTCCCTCATAAAAATTGAATAAAAACGTATTTATGTGTGTAATTGTAATTTAAATCCGGCGTGATGCTATTATGAGGAAAAGGACTAAACAATTAAAAGTAAAATGACCTGCGACTAAATAGTGAACTAACTCAGTTCGTCTGACAAATCTAATCATATTTCATAACGGAGAGTAAAAACCACTGAACAATATTTGTCAGAATAATACAACTAGAAGCAACAACAAGCAGAAGCAGAAATTCTCTGAACCTACAGTTCAGGGTATAAAATAAATGACAGGAAGTTGCTCGTAGTTTGTCTCTTGGATAAAAAGAGTAAAATGTTCGCTGACCTGGTTGCCTCCACTCTTGGGATTGACAAAAACCAAGATGGGCTTCATGAGAGGAGAGGGGAGGGGCTTCACCATGAACGGACGCCATTTAGAGTCCTAAAAAAAATAAAAATCCAACAGACGGGCTAAATGTGACTCCACGTCTTTACATATCATGTTATGCATTTAGATGATTAATTGATTAGCTGAATAATATTTTAATAATTTAAATTAAGTGAAATAATTAGAACAAAGGGCAAAACAAAATACAGTTCATATGCAGGTGGTAGAGATAAAATATACAATAATAATGTATTTCAATAAACCAAATAATTACAACACAAATAGACAGAACCCTAAACCCATTTTTATTTAATAAGTCAAGAGATCATTACTTGCCCTTAAGGCCGACAAACCTCGTTGAGGTCAACACACGTTTTTATATTTTCTTTATGGCGTTTAATAAATGACACAAACATATACACATTTTTTTCGCATGTGTATTGACCACACGCTGGGTCAGGTGGAACACTTTTAGATCGGATGAAAGGTTAAAAAACAAAAACACTAAAAAAATACATGCGCACCAACAGTCTCTGTCATAATACTACTTACATCCAGTCCCTTCTTGCTCGTCCTTCGTTTGAAAGATGTCCGCTTTTTTCTTCTGGCAGAGTTTTTCAGAGAGCTCTTGAGTTCACACGCACACGTGCGCGCACACACACACACACACACACACACACACACACACACACACACACACACACGCACACACACACACAGAGAGAGAGAGAGTTCCGTGGTTACTTCACTGTCACTGTGTCCCTTGTGATGGTAATTAAAAGTGCAATGAAGCATGTGATGTGACTGAGGGATGTACAGTATGTGTGTGTGTGTGTGTGTGTGTGTGTGTGTGTGTGTGTGTGTGTGTGTGTGTGTGTGTGTGTGTGTGTGTGTGTGTGTGTGTGTGTGTGTGTGTGTGTGTGTGTGTGTGTGTGTGTGTGTGTGTGTGTGAGATAACAGAGACACAAGCCCAGAGTTCCCTCAGACAGATCAGAGATGTGTCAGTTCACATCCCATCATATCCTAAACACACACACACACACACACACACACACACACACACACACACACACACACACACACACACACACACACACACACACTGCAACATGCCTGCTTTTAGAGTTTTAAATTTAGATCCACCAAAGTCATTTCTCATTACTGTCAGGAAATGACAGCGAGTGAACTTTATCAACCAGCGGACTGACTGGTGAGGGAGCTCTGAGGTGGGAATGTGTGTATATATACATATTAGTGTGTGTGTGTGTGTGTGTGTGTGTGTGTGTGTGTGTGTGTGTGTGTGTGTGTGTGTGTGTGTGTGTGTGTGTGTGTGTGTGTGTGTGTGTGTGTGTGTGTGTGTGTGTGTGTGTGTGTGTGTGTGTGTGTGTGTGTACACCTGTGGTTTCCTGACTTTGATGATCCAGGAGGGAGGTACGATGACTCCAGCGTGGGCCCCCAGTGAACACGGTTCTTCTATCTGGTGCAGCATGAAACACGTCACCTTGTTGTGGAACTAGAAGAGTAAATAAAAAAAGAAAAGATTCCTTATTTATTACTTTTATTGATCAACGCTTAAACTGAGCAACCGTCACCCTTAATGCTTTTAAAGGATCATTCCACCAAACGTGTCCCCATCACACTCGATACTCCTCAAACTGTCCGTTTTCGAGTGAAAACGTTCACGGTGCAGTCTGTGGATTATCCACATCATTTATCCATTGTTTCCACAAGACTACAGAAATATACATTAAAGCCTCTTATAAAGGCATCAAACCACCCACAGATATGATGACAGTAGGACACGCCTACTTTTCACGTCTACGAAAAAAGTTCCTGAATTCAGATTTTTTTTAATATATATATATAAAATCTTCAACAAAGAACCGAGCAGCAGAATGAAATATATGATTAACATCGGTGTGTTGCTGTAGAGCCACTGTCAGTCCTCTGGCTCCAGCCTCGAGATGGATTATTGATTAATTATGAGTCCACGGTTTGTTTTGTTTGATGGCTGTATTAGAGAGATGGCAGGAAATGAAGAGAGGGAGGGAGAGATGCAGGACAATGTACAACAAATGTCCCCCCCAACAAATGGTAAATTGCTATTAGGCCCTTTTAACAGAAGGGAGTCTGTGACCTTCGAGTTAATGTGGAAATGATGATAAATACTTTTATTAAAATACAGATGGACTGATGTACAGAAACTTCCCGTCGCAGCGCAGATCGCGGAGGTCATTCAAATGAAAATAAACATTATTTATATGATGGCATGAGACATTTTTGCTTTACTCTACGGAGAGAAATAGAGACGATGAATTACTTACAGCCTGTTTACACCAGGAACAACTGATGGCGATGATTTCTTTACTGTGGAAGAACTTCTGTTGGAAACTCTGCAGAGACACAATGACGTACGCTGAGGTAGTCTGTAGTAATAAGGACATTTCTGTGTGTGTGTGTGTGTGTGTGTGTGTGTGTGTGTGTGTGTGTGTGTGTGTGTGTGCGCGTGTACGTACGCTCACCTTTCCACACTGTCTGCACTTCCCCTCCTGTCGTCGTCTGTGCACCCAGTGATGTCTCAGTACGTTCTGCGGTCACAGAGAGGAAAGATTTTTCTTTCTCACACAGTCCAAACAAAAAAAAAAAAGAAAAGAAAGATTCCTGCTCTCTCACGACGCCTGGTCGTCACGCAGGTGTTTACACGACCGGAGACACACCAGCGCCACTTACGTCTCTGAGGCAGCGGGATCCTCCCTCTCTGAAGGTTGGCTTACATCGGAAGTTGATCTGGAGAGAAGACGGAGGAACAAAGACGATACATGAGGGAAAAATAGTGGCACAAAATACCAAATAATGTCCGTTTTATTCCACGTAGTATTTGTACCAATATTTGTGCATATATAAGAGCTACATATAATCTGCATTAATGGCATGTCCAAAAAGTGCTGCAGATTAACTGTGTGTATTATGTTTGACGAATATCTTGGGAGTTTTGGTCACTTTGATTAAATCTAATCAAAACTACTCAGGAAATAATCATGTCTAATGTCCACATTTAATAAAAAGTATAAAAATAACTGAATAAAAATCTATTATTTTGTCATATTGTATAAAACTAGACAGAAAATCACAGCATTGTAAAAACTGCAGAATAGACTTAATATTTCTGCAGTGAACATCATTTGTCCAAAGAACAGGTTACCCATCATGCATCTGTTTGCTCTCATTTTAAGCATAAACGGGCTTCAACAGAACTCAGCAGGAACAATGATGTCGGGAAACTCAATTTTCAGAAATAACTGTCAGACCTGAGGGATGAACAGTGTGTGTGTGTGTGTGTGTGTGTGTGTGTGTGTGTGTGTGTGTGTGTGTGTGTGTGTGTGTGTGTGTGTGTGTGTGTGTGTGTGTGTGTGTGTGTGTGTGTGTGTGTGATACCTTTTCTAGCTGCTCTATGCAGCCGGTGTGAACAACGATCTTACATGCTGCACATTTCCTCCTGGGGGCCGACTTCTTAAAGGAGATACAGAGCACAGAGGGCAGAGTAAGAAACACACACACACACACACACACACACACACACAACAAACACAGGCAGCGTAAAAACACGCACATAAAAGCACACAGACCCACAAACGCACACAGTGTGATGGGCTCAAGTAGCCCCGACGTTTTACCTCTCTTCAGCTAAAAAAGCTTCAACAGCATAGTGACACGGCAGGCAAAGAGTTTATCTAACTATACCAGTAATTAGCACACAACCTGCTAAGTTAAATTTTCTTTTTCTTTCAGTGACCACTAATGCTACCAAACACACACACACACACACACACACACACACACACACACACACACACAAGCATGGAAAATATTATATTTTGCTAAAGGGCAACTAAACTTTGAATATGCGAACATATTTTCATGATATTTCATGACTGGGCCCAAAAATATGATCAAATTCCCTGATTGGAAAATATTTGTTCTAAATTCTCTGGAGCCGCAGGAACTCTGCAATTAATTGACAAAGCGTTCTCAGCTGCGTCCCTCAGGTGGCCTTCATGACGAGGACCAAATCGGGTGGGAATTTCTTTCTTATGTCACCCACGACTTGTTAAAGCAATCTCAGATTCCACTGAGGTTAGCTTATCCTTTTCAAAATTGATCGAATTAAAACCACAACAGAGGTTTTTAAAATGGTTTTCATTGTGAAATTATTTCCGCTGCAGCTCGATCTTATTGTCCGCGTCCTCACACACTCGCTGTAATCGGCGACCACCGGTGGAGGTGCACAGATATGTCATCACACTACTGTGAGAATTAAAGGTTGTTTCTCAGCTCTGCGTTTCCAGGTGTTCATCGTGAGAGGCGTGGGGACGGACAGAAGGTCCACAATACCTATAATTTAAACACTTTCTGCTCAGTTGTGGTTAATGACACCGAAGAGCCCTTTTAACGCCGCTCTCAGAGGGAATTTCTTGGCTGCTTTGTAGACGCGGTTCATCTGAATGTGAGAGGGGCATCCTCTTTAAAATAACAGTTAATTACTAGACTGCAACACGGTCCATTTCCAGAAACACTGGGACCACCTGGTCTGTCAGTGAACATGAACTACGAAGGACCACGATATGACCCAACTGAATTTCTTGCATTTTACTTTGGTAAAAACGTGGAGATTTAAATTAGTGCTTTGCATGCACAGCAATGAAATCTCAAACTATTATTTTTTTTTTCACTCCTTTAATGTGAAATCTAACGTTACCGCTGCTGCAATCAACTGTTGCACCGCGCCGGTAATCCTCTGAGTGTAATGCCTGGCTGGTGTCCAGCGTCGGCCCGGTGTTTTGACAGGCTGCACCTGGCTGCCCGCAGATTACCTCGGTATTACCGGCTACCGAGTCCACATCACCTTATCGCGCCTTTTACCGAATTGACGCGATGTCTGCTCTGAAGACGCACGAAGGAGACGGTGAACCGCAGGAAACGCACCAGAATCAGCTGACGGGATTAACTTTGCTTAAATCCAGATGATTTCATGACGAAATATGAAATAATTCAAAATCCGGTTTAAATAAACTGACTGCATTTTCCTTTCATCATTCAAACAATGTAGTGATTTCTTTGTTGTCGTGTGTATGCTAGGTAACCAGAGGAGTGCACGAAATCTCCTCGCGCTGCCGAGAGGTCTATTTTAATTTCTAATTCAGCAACAATGACACGGCACAATAGCGGGTTTTTTTGTGCTCGCCTCCCTCCCCGCTGCGTGCCGCTCTGTTTCTCTGTCTGTCGACAAACAGTAATAAAAACTGTTTCTGTGTTTTGGGTGGATAACAACAAAAGACAAACTGTTTATTCTAATGTATGCAGGGAGGAGGCGTGGAAGAGAAATTCCACACGGCAACTGTAACTCAGCATGTAAAAGCTCTCCAGTGGGGTCGACTAGCGGATTTCTATTGGTTTTAATCAATATGACAGTTTACCTGACATATGACGTAGTTATAAATCTGATTCGTGCACATCACACACAACTTATCACATTAAAAATATATATTTAGGAAGTGAATACAGTGAATATTGCAAAAAAAAAAAAAAAATGCAATTAAAAAAAAAAAAGATTTGAAAACATTTTAATCGATTTTTTGTTTGTTTCCGTTTTCACCAAATTATGTATGATTAAAAGTTGTCATGTGATTTTTTTTTATTTATTTTTTTAAACTTAATTAAAGCTGCTTCTTTAGTACGATTTAGCTTCCTGACCTCCCCCTGTTACATCATGTTTTTATGGAAGCAAATTAATTAGTTTATATAATACAAATATTAGTTTTGACAGATTTGACAGTTTGCTTGGACTTAAAGTCTTAATGTAATAATTTAATAAAGTCAAAGAGGTTAGATTAGAAAAAAAATCTTAGAAAAACAGCCACTCAGGAGCTCATACAAGACTTCAGGGCATTTTTACTAATAAGATATATAACAAGAGAAGCACTCTGTCTTTCACTGTAACACACACACACACACACACACACACACACACACACACAGAGAGAGGCGTGGTCGGTGTGGAGTGAACACTACTCACTGCAGTCTTTAGAAGGCAGGCGTCCTCTCCCAGATAACACAGCTCTCCTGAGCAACTCGTCTCCATCCACAGGTGATCTCCATTCACCGCGTTCTCCTGCAGCCAAGGAGGAATAAATAATCAGATAATAACTCGCATTGTCCTCGTGCACGTCTCACTCTCGCTCTTTTACCACCACTGATTATTTTCCAGTCAAATCAAACTGCTGCCGTATGCACATAAACACTCGGCAGCGAGCGCGGTCAACAAGTGTGTCAAGCACATAATTGCCGCTGCTGAGTAGGTGGGTAATTTCACAGTGCGTGTTATCAAGGTGCTAATCAGGGGCTACCGACTCGCGTGCAAACACACACCTACATAAACACGCATCCGTGCATATATACTGATCAGGTTGTAACATTAAGATCATTAACAGGTGAAACATTAAGTGTAATGCAAAAAAAAAAAAAAAAAAAAAAAAAAGTTTGTCAACACAATTCATTTTAAATGGGAGGGGCAAAATATTAGGAACACCTCTCGGTTATTATGACCAAGTACAGGTAGACAGCAACGCAAATTACAGCCTCAGAAATGACCGTTAATATAGATTTAACACCTCTCTCAATCAGAATGAATAAGAACAGAACATTATAGTCAGTAGTTTTAACATTATGGTGTATGTTGTATGTGTGTTATTGTATATATTAACAGATATTACATGTGTGCACAGACATTTAACAGCTGACTGATTTACTGAAGATGTGGGTTTCATCGAAGAATGAATTATTGGCCCTTGGAGTTACTGATTTCTTTTACTTATTATTATTTTACATACTTTGGTAGTTAAATCAATTGCATTTCTTTTTTTTAATTCATTTAGTGTTTTTCAGTTGTCTCTTGTCCTACGAGTACAGGCTGATGATAAGCGACCGACTGGCCAACTAAAGCACCTTAAAACGGAACCTCGGTAAATCAACCGCTGAGCGTTTATTAATGAGTGATTACGTGCAATGATTACGTATGTGCTGTGTGTGTGTGTGTGTGTGTGTGTGTGTGTGTGTGTGTGTGTGTGTGTGTGTGTGTGCGTGCGTCTCGTGCAGAGCGATAAAGGACAGCGATGACGTGTTGGAGGTGTCCCTGTAGACAGAGCCCGGAGGAAATCTCAGATGTGGGCCCATAACTGTTTGTCTACTTACACCTTCCTATTAATAAAACAGCAAATCTGATTTACTATTCATTATTGATGCCTGAATCATTTAGTGCCAAAACTGTCACAGATTATTACTAAAACATTTTACATATTCATTACACAGGATGTAATTTTCCGCACTGTTTCTTACAGGACTAAGTGGCTACTATAAAATCTGTTTGAACAGGATCGTGCATTTTGGGTTTTATAAAAAAAGAATAAAAAAAGGAAGCTTTGTTTAATTTTGAAAGTCATATAAAGAACTAATAGATTGTGTTTTGATAGGTATTTGTAGTTAGCGGATCTTTTTGGATGAGTACAGATGTTCAGTTACCGCTAAACATCCTGGAAATAATCTCTGCCTGACTATTCTGGGATGTTCGAGGAAAAAGTGACTGATTGCAGAAAATTTAGTTGACCTTTTTCTGATAAAATGTCTCTTGTAAATGATTAAAGATTTATTTTTCATTTCCTTACAAGATCACAAGCTGCTTGAGATTGCAGGTTGTGCCACAATTGAAATAAAACGTGATTTGTGTTCGTCTTTGTCTGGTGAAATACCTTCGTAAATGGCATTTTTTTTTTATTATGAATTTCAGTGGAAATAAAAATACCAGGTGAAGTTTTTGCTTCACTTCTTGAGTATTGCTGTGTAATGTGCAGAGTTGTACTTCTCCATAGCGTTTTGACATTTCCCCGAGCACTGGGACATTTCAAAGCAGGAAGCATTTTAAAATTGCTGTGATTCATTATTTCATAAATAAACTCCATTAAAATTCCTTGAAGTTGCATCTCATGTAGTCGTGATACATAAAACCGTCTTTCCCATGCTGAGTTACGAAGGCATTTTATGGTAATGATCAAAAAGAATAAAAGAATATAGATGATCGGGGTCCAAGCAAACTGCGAGCAGTACCCTGCACACACTGCAGCATTGTTGACCAGTTGTCCAGCAGTGGTTTCAAACCATTGACACATCAAACTTTATCCTTCAACCCAGTTATATTTTGTTGTTCTCCTCTTGTGAACAAACATGCACAGTATCCAGAAAACGGAAACTGCACATCGATCATCTCCGCATTTATTGTTGAAATCGTATTTAAAAACTTTTTTTTTATGTTCAGAAGTTACAATACTGATACTGCAACTTCAAAATACAGTAAAGTTTCTATTTCACACTTAAAACACAAGCACTGTAACCATAGATACAGTACCTGGAAATAGCAGTGTTTTATCAGTTAATATTACTACTACCGTCACCAAAGATACAGAATTATTTTATTTTTTTACAGTAACTTACTGCCAGCAGTTGACAAGTAACCAACTATGATTTGTTTTACAGCAAGTTACTTGTCAGTTGCTGCATGTTAGTAACACATTTTTTTACAGTGTAGGATATGACATGAATTTTAAAGTTTTAAAATGGTTTTGCATCACTAGGGCCCATTTAGAATGCCCCGCCCCTTTATGCTGAGAGTCCAGCTGCTCCCCTGGAAACACGATGATGTCACAACATTCGTGATCATCGATATCAGAACCTTCGGAACGTACCTAAAGACTCAACATACGCTCGGTTTTTTTCGCACCGTTCCTGAAACTTCGCAGACATCACGATGAACAACAACTCTGCACAGGAGAGTAGCACTTCCAGCACTTCCAGCACTTCCAGCACTTCCAGCACTTTCAGTACTTCAAGCACTAACAGCACTGCCAGTAGGACCAAGGGCACGATAAGATGGGCCAGTCCTGACCTTCAGACCTCCACAAAAAGGTCAAGGGCCTCTGTTGATGGACCTGACAGCTCAGAGGAACCGGCGGGCCCGTCTAGCAAAAGGAGCCGCCGGGACCGTTGGGAGGATGATGAGGAGGCTGCATCGTCCTCAGTCCAGGGCCAACGTAAGCCCATGATGTGAAATTACACACGGGAGGAGTTATAATCAGTTCACGTTCTGCAGATTTAAATATAACGGGCAGAACGGGTATTCACAAAGTGGAGACTACTTCCAAGATTGGGAATTATCCAGATATCAAAAGGACAGAGTTCAAAGAATTGAGTTTTTATTAACCTTCATTGTTTTGGGGAGGAGACAGACATCCCAAAACCTGCACTATCAAACCAAAACTATCTGAATAAAAAGATATCGAAAGAAGAAACATGTTTATTTATAAGTGAACTCGTTGGTAGATGTTTTTTTTCTTCACTTTTTTGCTTATAAAGAAAGCTAATAGGTTTTATTATGATGGAGGTTTCAAATGCCTGTGACGCTCACCAAGCCGACGTCTTTCTGTTTTTTCTCGTACATAGACGGCAGCAACGATAACGAGGTTTTTAAAGTAGCTGTGCGAGGCGGTCTGAGAGGAGCCGCTGACGATGCGGAAGCACCGAGCAAGAGACATGAAACAGTAGCTGAGCGCAGAGGTAAGTACTCTGATTAATGAAGGGCTCGGCTTGATGCCGGGGTTATGTGAACCTTTATATTAGGTATAGTACAGGTTCATGTTAAAAGTTCAGTTAGATGGCGGACAATGTCATCATTGACGTTCCTGACAACTGCAGTGAAGCTAAACATATGCGTGTTTGTTTTCAGCAAAATTTACCACAAAATACAAAGAGTTGGATCAACTCGGCAAAGGAGGCTTCGCGACCGTCTTCGCCGGCTACCGTCGACATGACCGCTTACCAGTAAGTGCTGCACACGCATATCAACACGCATAAAAAAAAATAAAAAATGTTCAAGACGCGCTAACCAAAGTCCTCTTCGTATTTCGTAGGTAGCCATCAAACACATACTGAAAGAGAACATCGTCCGCAAAGAAAGGGTACGTGGGCAACACCGAGTACTGCCGCAGTCGTCACTTTTTACGGATGAATTATTGCTGGATGACGGTTGTCGATTTATCTCTCTGTCCATCAGGGCAAGAACGGGAAGATGGTGGCCTCGGAAGTGGCCGTGTTGTTGAAACTGGACGAAGAAAAAAACAGTTCAGAGGGGGAATGTGGATACGTGTTGCTGCTGGACTGGTACGACCTGCGCAAGGAACTGGTTCTGATCCTGGAGAGACCGACGCCCTCCGAGGACCTCTGTCACTACATGCTCTGCAAAGGGGAGCCCATGCAGGAGGAAGAGGCCAAGGTAAGCTGCCGTTCGGGGTCTCGGGATCCTTGCGAGTCACCGCCATCGACGCACTTTCTCGTCTTAATTCCTCCTCTCTCTCTCTCTTTCCGTTTCCCCTCTTAGAATATCGTCAAACAGCTGGTCGATGCAACCAAACGGCTTCAGGACCAGAACGTGTGTCATCAGGACATTAAGTTAGACAACATCCTGATCGAGACGGGCGTCAGCCTTCCACGCGTTCGCCTCATAGACTTCGGTCTGAGCTGCTTCGTCAAGAAACGCTCGTTATACAGCAGTTACCGAGGTACGATGACAACTTCCACGTCAGCTTTTCACTGATTTATCAATGCGAGTTGTTTTTTTTCTTTCCCCAACAACACCTTCCCTCCCTCATCCTCACCATCTTATTGTTGTTTTTGGTGTTTTCTAGGCGCCCATTCACACATCCCACCAGAGTGCGTTGGTGGTAACAGCTACAGGGCGCACCCCATCACGGTGTGGCAGCTGGGAGTCACCCTGTTCGAGTTGCTCAACGCGAGGCAATTTTCCACCTTCCGGTTCTTTGTCGATTTAATACCGTTCAACTGTGACCACATAAGCGACGGTAAGTAAATCGCCCAACATACTCGAACCTGTCGGCGGGCACAAAATCTGTTCGTTGTTGTTCACATTCTGTCGTCGTCATTCTTCTTTCTCTCCAGAGTGCTACGATTTCCTCTGGTCGTGTTTGAACCCAACGCCCGAGAATCGTCCCACGCTGGATCAGCTAAAGGGTCACCCGTGGCTTAATGGACCACAATAGAGGTTCAGCTGCAGTTCCGGGAAGTTTCCTCCCATTTTCCCATCAGGATTTGTGCTTTGAAACCTCATCAGTGGCATTTCACCCATGTAACAAAAAAAACAAAAAAAACTTTAATTAAAATAAAACCCAATGAATTCGGGTTTTTTTTAATTTTTTTTAAATTTTTTACAGTACAATGGTTGCCAGTTGGCCATTTCACACCTCGACAAGTTTTTTGTTTTATTCCAATTTGTTGGCTAACAACAATAATAATTCCTTGCATTAAGTGAGGGCCTTCACACCACTCGGTGCTCGGGCTCTAATAATAATAATAATAATAACAAAGATAGGAGAGTTCCTTGCTGCTATGTTGCTTGGACCCATAAAAATGGCTGCCTTTTAAAAAAAAAAATGATTTCCACATGAACATACGGCTGTTGAAGCCAGTCTGCTGACAAATCTGTCAGTAAGAAAATCCAAATGTAAGAGTGACTCACCCCGACAGAAGAGAAACAACATGGACCTGGACAAATATCCTTATGTGCAGTATTTGGAGCCGTATCAATGTACTAATGTAGAGTTTTGTTCATGTGTGAGTCTGCATGTGTGAAATCGAGCAAAAACATCAAAAGTATAATGTAATAAATACATAAGAACAAGAGAGGAGGGCAGAAATCTGATCGGGAGCGTGTGTGCATGTCTGACCGTCCAGTCCACGCAGGTACGGAGCTCCTTGTTGGGGCCGTTGGACGCAGGAGGCAGCGAGGGCTGCGGTGGACCGAGGTAATGGAGGCCCGAGCGGGAGATCGCCTTCCTAGGAAGAAACAAACAACAACAACAACAACAACAAAAAGCACTCAGTTATCGTTATTACAGACGGCCGCCGAGACGGACGCACAAACTCAGCACAGCCATACTTTGCCGGTGACACAGCTCTCTCTCTCTCTCTCGGCACAGAGCGGCTGAATCCCAGAGAGAAAATTAGATCTCGGTATGATTTAATATGCAAATTTATTATTCATATTATGAGAGCGCATTTGAGCAGGCTCAGCTGGAGATATATAGATATATATATATATATATATATATATATATATCTATATATAGATATATATATGTGGTTGAGGAGAGCTGGGAACAGCTTGGAGGAAGAGACTGCCAGAAGCACGTCGGGGATGACGAGAAAGTCGGAGACAGATCGGTTCTGTCAGAAGATGACTCAGCACGTCATGTTTAAAGGCTCGGACTCTTCCCCAGCTCTACTTCCTGTTTTCTTGTTTAGATGTTCATCTACTTCTGTTTTTAATTTTTTTTTTTTTGCCGCAACCCACATCCTCGGCCATCTTCTGCAAATAAAGAGCGCAATACTCGCCATCACCCCCGCCCCCTCCCACCGCAGCCACATGAACCCACTGCTCCCTTCACATCATTATCTGCCTGCATGTTCATCGACCGACTGCTCATCCAGCATCTACACGTTCAGCTTTTTAAAACAAGGGGTTAATGGGAGAGAACGTCTCTTTCTCTTCAACGCGATTATCTCCAAAACGCCTCGATGGCATCTCTTCAAATTTGGCACGAACGTTCACTGTTCCAAGCGTGGGCCGATTTTGATTATTTATTTATTTTTTGGGTGGAGGGGGGGGGGGGGGGGTCAAAAGTCAACGTCGCTGTAACCTCACGTCCATCCCAACCTCAAATTTCTTAAAATTTGGTACGAATGTTTACTTGGACTTAAGGATGAACTGATAAGAGTTTAGGAGGTCAGAGGTCAAGATCCCCGTGACTCTCATGTCCTCCCATTCTTGTGATCACCGTATCTCAGGAATGCTTTCAGGGAATCGTCTTCACATTTAGGACAAATGGAAGTTTTCTTAAAATTTGGCACGAGAAAGAGGTTAGGGGGTCAAAGGTCAAGGTCAGTGACCTCCCACTGCTGTCAACTCTGTGCGTAACAAACACCTCGAGTGAAGCTCTTCAAACGCGACACAAACATTTAGACCCGAAGATGAACCGATTACATGTTGGTGACCAAAGGGTCAAAGGTCACCGTTACCTCACGTAGTGATTGTTCAGATCTTCCAGGCTCTCTGGTTGAAGATATGTGTGAAGCATCCACATTTTATAATTTGCAGCAACATATATATTTCAAGCATCATCTGCTGTCGTAGCGACAGATCTATGTTTTTACTGGCTAAGAAACCATATTTTAAGTTTTTTTTATATTTGGGTGTGCAATACAGGAAACAACAACCCATCCAACATTAGTTAATGCTAAATTGTAGAGATCAGGAAAATGTAAAAATTCCTGCACTGGAAGGCAGTGTGTTTAATAAGCACCACTTTTATAGTGAACTGGTAATTATGGGAATGAACACAGGTGTAGGTAGGTGTGTGTGTGTGTGTGTGTGTGTGTGTGTGTGTGTGTGTGTGTGTGTGTGTGTGTGTGTGTGTGTGTGTGTGTGTGTGTGTGTGTGTGTGTGTGTGTGTGTGTCTGTCAGTGGGTGTCTGTCAGTGGAAAAGGTTGCACAGTGAGCATCTGACCCCACTGTTGAAAGTTTCAGTGGCCGTCTGTCTAAAATTATCAACCAGGACAAAGAGGAGTCCACTTACACGCCCTGTAACTTGATGACACACCCTGACACACACGCACACACACACACACACACACACACACACACACACACACACACTCAGGACACCTGGGATAAAAATAGCATTGCGTGGGTGACAACAGCACAAATGCAAGGACGTATGGTGACTGGACATACGCCACATAAAACGGGGGGACGACACACAAACACGCGCAAAATTATCTAAACTACGCTATATTCAGAATTTCTGAGAAATGTGTATTTGGACTGAATGATTAAAAGGTTCGTTCTCTTTATTTTACAACTCCGGTCTTATTTCTAATGTTTCAGTCCTTTTGCTTTTGGTGACATTATATTCGTAACCTTCGGCGCTGATCTTTGAGGACACGGCAACGCGCTAAAACCGAGTCCATTAGGAGAAGTAACACAAGCGGCCAGACGATCAGCCGGGCTGCGAACACACCCCGAGCTTTATTCGAAACGCTTATTCGGAAGCGAAACCAAAAGGCAGAAAGTGAAATGTTTAAAACATGTGAACATTCCTCACGTTAAAAAACAAAACAAAGTAAAGACGCTGCAGTTGTTGTTTTTGGTTTTGTAGGTGTTCTCCCACATCAACGCTGAACGAGTGCCGAAAGGGGTTCGGTTACAACTCGTCTAATTGGGTGAACTGTTAGAAATGTCGGCTAAAAC
>NW_027210632.1:3477500-3527500 GCF_029030835.1 Brachyistius frenatus
CCAGTAATTATTATCAGTAGGAGAATGAGCTCCGCGGACTCGTACGTTTCAGCAACTTCACAGTGAAGGCATGAACTTCAGACAGACGCCCCGTCAGCCTCTGATAGGTGACGGTGCGTTCGCGGACACGCGGTGATTACACCGTCTTCACTTCCCGCAGCCTGCGTGCCGAGGATGACGTAATCTCTGCAACTCTTTCAAAGTTTGTTTTTTTTTTTTTTTTTCTAAATACAGATCCTCTGTAACCAGGGAGGGGTGAACCGTTGCTACGGCAGCGGCTGTTTATGTTGTTTTCAACTAGTATGGGTGAAAAAAAAAAAAAAGTGGAAAGAAAAACAGGACTCTCGCGGTGGGTGGCATCACCGACGGCAACGAAGCCTCCGCGTCATTTAACCGCTTTCTGAAAGCCCCTGCAGCGCTCGGCGAGCCGTTCGCCGCGGCCGCACGACACTGTTTATTATCGAAAGCTCGAGCGAGAACAAAAGTAATGGCCACGAAAATAAAAAATAAAAAAAAGGCAGCTGCAAGTGGGAGGAATCGGATTCAACATCTTCTGATTGTAGAAGATGTTGTGATTATGTGGGAGAAGCTGGTTGACAAAGGAGACTCCTGCACCAGTGTGGGTTTGCTCTGAAGTCAACTTCTTTGTGCGGGGAAACAATTTGTAAAGTGAACGATTCCAAATGTAAAGGTTTCGTTGTTGTTGTTTTTTTAAACTTAAAACCTCAAAATAATTCGGTTTCGTGACCGGGCTGTGAAACACCATTAAACCTCCCATGTTAGAATTTGTATTATTTTTGTCAAGCCAATCCGACATTTTAAGATTTTCCCAGTTATGTGCCGCACAACCTCATAATCCTTTTCTGCAGATTAAGAGTTTCAAGCGGCCGTCTGATCGAACACCGGAAGACAGAAACGTCGGCGCGTCCTGACGTGCATTTAAAAACGTGAACATAGAAACGGGTTTTCATTACCAACTCGCGTTTCCCTTGTGTAACACAAAGAGGGAATTTCACACTGAACAGACGGTGACATCAGAGGATATCCAGTTGGTTTTGTACAACTTAAAAATCAATCAACTCAAATGAACTTTGCATAAAACGGGGACTAAAAAGCAATAATCATCAATATTTAAGTCATATTTTGAGCAGTTATTACATACAAAAGGAAATGCATCCACTCGCACTTTCAACGGGCATGAATTTAAAAACATATGATCGTAGTAAAACTCAATGACCTAACTTTTATCTTTTATTTGAGTTAAATAAAAGTAAAGAGTTCAACGATGCAACACTAACAGACAAGATGGTGTCAAAAGAGTTGCTGTTGGTTTTTCATTAGTTTTCAAGCTGGTTTTGGATGATGTTTATTTTTTCAGAAATATTTCTTTTCAGTTTTGAGTAAACATCTCAATTAAAAAAAATTTTTTTTTGCATCCAGCAGAGATTTAACACGCAAAATCCTGACAGCTGCCCAGCAAAAAGTCAGTATCCGCCACGTTCAATTTCAAACCTCTCGGCGGCTCCGCTCACCTGTAGCCGAGAAGCCGGTGAAACCAGCGCATCTTTTTCCCCCTCCTCTTCCTCGCCCGTCCGTCGGCTTCGACGTTTATCATCGTGATTGTCGAAGCCTCTCTCGCTTATTGTGTCGCTAACATCCGTTCCCTCCCGGAGTCGAAGAAAACATTGCGGAGCGGACCGAGTCCAGCAGCCGTTATTTCCTTACACGCTCGCGGCACGGCTCGGGTAATTACGCCAATCAACCCGACGGGCGAGGGAGACCCGACACCAGACATCTGAGCTCTGTACGATGTCACGACGTGTGTGTGTGTGTGTGTGTGTGTGTGTGTGTGTGTGTGTGTGTGTGTGTGTGTGTGTGTGTGTGTGTGTGTGTGTGTGTGTGTGTGTGTGTGTGTGTGTGTGTTTTATTTGGTCCAGTTATCAACCACTTGTGATTCATCTTGAGAATAGGCCCGGTTATGGATCAGGCTCGAGGATGGACAGTTCAGGGGTGAGATTCATTTTAATGGGAAAGGAGGAAATAATGTGAATGTTAAGTTTCTGACGAAGAAACTGTAGAGCGTTGGAGAGCCGCGGTGTCCGATGAACTATGACACCGGATCCACTACACCTCAACTCTCCTCCGGCCCGCCGTCTTTTTTGTCAGGAAGCCCGTTTCCAGGTGTGTTCGTCAGAATAATCAGCTTCGGGGTATCAAAATCTTCATAAAACAGCGTTAAAACAAAGTAAAGACACAAGAGCTGGACATAATATGAAGATATTGTTGAGACTGTGATGTTATGGTGATTTTAGAATAATTAGCTTCAACTGCACAAACATTCCTCTCAAAATAGTATTAATAATTAATAACAATCAAAAACGTGATATTGGTAAAAAAATAAAAAAAAAAAAAAAAAAACTAAGAAAAAACACTGCCTTAGTTCAAGAAAAAAAAATGTCTCAGGGTTTCTGTTTTCATCTCAATCCAATCCTTCTGACCCCCCCCCCCACACACACACACACCCACCCACACACACACATTCCCTTCCAGGTGAACCTGCTCTATTTTTGGAACATTACGTAACAGATAACCTGGCAAGGGCAACCTGAGACACACACAGATACAACAAGTGCATGAGCTCATGCTTACACACACACACACACACACACACACACACACACACACACACACACACACACACACACACACACACACACACGACTCCGCTTTTATAAAGAGAGGTATTTAGCTGAATGTTTTACGCGGCACGGAGTTGGGCTGATACGGGGATTTAAAGGTCAAGAAGACCAACACGTTTTTAGCCTTTTTATGCCGATACAGAATTTAATTCTTGACGGCGCATGCAGGGATAAAAGCTCCAAAACTATGCTTCAGAGGTTTTAAACCTGTCCACGGGGGGTGGGGGGGGGGGGGGGGACAACTAAAAATAACACAACAGGATATACAGATGAAGTGAATACACATTATCTAATAATAAAAAAAATACACTTTTCGATACGGGACGGGTATCGTGACTTCCCCCAGAAACAAGCCCACGTGGATGTGAAAGCATCGAGTTCAGACATGAGCGGTGACAGCTGAGCACCCTTCAGTTACCGGCCGAGTCTCTGAATCCGTCCCTCATTCAGTACGATCTAACAAATGGCCTCTTGTTTTCTTCAGTTGCTCTTTTGCTGCTTTATTTCCTCCTTTTATTCTCTCCGTCTCTCTGCTTCTATGTGGGTCAATGTGAAAGGCTCGCTCATTGCCGCTGGTGACACAGTATGCCCGG
This sequence comes from Brachyistius frenatus, assembly GCF_029030835.1. Classification (NCBI taxonomy): domain Eukaryota; kingdom Metazoa; phylum Chordata; class Actinopteri; family Embiotocidae; genus Brachyistius; species Brachyistius frenatus. The sequence goes on from NW_027210632.1 coordinate 3,480,793, forward strand.
AGTGTGTGTGTGTGTGTGTGTGTGTGTGTGTGTGTGTGTGTGTGTGTGTGTGTGTGTGTGTGTGTGTGTGTGTGTGTGTGTGTGTGTGTGTGTGTGTGTGTGTGTGTGTGTGATGTATTGAGGAAGTGCCTGCCTCAGGTAATGGGAGTGTGACAGACAAAGACGATGATCGCCACGTTCAAAAATATATATATATATATATATATATATATATGTTTTTTTAAAAAGCCACCGGTCACGATGTGTCTGGTGACGACGGCCGTCACTTTTAACACGCAATAAACACACAAACATCTTTCACATGTATATGCATGTTGTAATTCTCTCACGCCTCTACATGCACTGTTCACAAACACACAGAAAGACAGTTGAGCTCTTCTAAAGCTGAAACTGCACTTCTGAATGTGTTGCACTTGACTTAATGGACATTTATTTGATGCGTTTTACATTTAAGAGTATGTGAGTCAGAGTTTTACATGTCTGACAATTGTTATTCATGACATTATGCAGCTTTTCAGTACTTTACCTGTTACGGTAATAATGAATGTTGATCTTTTTCGTGCATTTCTTTTGTTTTTCTCTGCTACTATAAATATCATAACGTATAATAATTCTGCAGGACGAGATAAACGTATCTTTTATGATGTTTTTTAAACAACTTCAAACTATTTTGTAACTTCTGAATGGACGTGTTGGTGCGTCGCTATCTTGAGGCAGCGGAAAGCTATTACGCAACTGACAGACAAAAAGCCTGGTCTTAGTCACTGGTGAAGTATTAAGATACCAACACGCTCATACATACGGTTTAAAGAATAACAAGATTACAATGTGAAAGATTATCGTTGTGCACATCCGTCTGCTCAATATACGTGCGAGCAGATCTGTTTCGTGTGCAGAGACGTGTTCTTTTAGTAGCTGACAAATCCACCGTTCTCATAATGATGTTCGCGTTACGGCCAAAACACACCCGTGATTGATGAAGAGACTTAGTACAACCTCTGTGAACCTCCAAATTTGGAGATGCATGATTTCCACCGGCGGCACGTTCAGTCGGTGAACTGGGTTGAATAAAAAAAAAAAACAATAAAAAAAAATAAAAACCAAGCTAAACAAACTAGAGAGTGAGAAAACCATGCAAGCGGAGGGAAATACGTAAAATCCTTTAGCGTGTATAACACAACATTTGATGGCTTTCTTAAATCACCCTCAGTCTGACCCCAAAGAGCACAAAAATACACACAGGAACACATGGGAACACCACTGCACGCATACAACAAGTGACAATAGCAGGAAGAAATCAACACACAAAAGACACACACAGAGAGAGAGAGAGAGAGAGAGAGAGCTACTACACTGAGCTGCAGATAATGTCTCTCGTGAGGCTATTTATTGCACAAAACAACTTCTTATCGGCGCACAACTCGACAATATTCACACACGAGCATTTTCCACCCTCCGTGCGTCGGACCGCTCGATGTGTCTATGCGAGTTTGCACATCGTGTGGAGGGGGGGCGGGGGGCGGGCAGGGTGTGAAGTGTGCGGTTGTCATGGAAACCCCACTCAGACTTCCTTCACCGTTTTATCTGAGCGTGCAGCATTCCTCTCTCTCTCTCTCTCTACACTGTGTCTGTCCGTCTTCCTCCCCGTCTGTCCTTCTTCCTCCCTGTCTGTCCTTCTTCCTCCCTGTCTGTCTGTCTTCCTCCCTCCCTATCTGTCCATCTTCCTCCCTGCCTGTCCGTCCGTCCGTCCGTCCGTCCGTCCGCCGGTCTCCGCAGTCTCTTACCTCTCCCTCCGTGAAGCCTCTTCCAGGTCCGTGAATCAGCAGCTAACTCGGCTCTACTCGGACGTGCGGTTGCCAAGTAGGAGCCGACAACCAGCTTAAGTGATTTCGCCAAGCTGTCGCCACTCCGACTATCTGGCAGCAGAAACGCATACGTTGCACCTGCGGACCGTGAAAAACCATAAACCGGTGCTGTCGGTACACCTGACGGGACGTACAGGAGGAGACACGACGCTGACGTCTCCAGGCGGCCGCTCGGTCGCGGTCGGGTCGTGACCTGAATAAAAGACGAGTAGACTCATGACAGACTTGTCAAATAAGAGCAGATCAACTTTCTGTCAGGGCCTTGTGACGTGTCCCTAAGCCGTGTTTCCACACCAAAGTCCCAGGAACTTTTTGTTCCAGGAACTAAAAGGTTCCCTGTGCCCACTTGTTTGTCTAAAGACCCGCCAAGATTAGTGGAATTACTCCGCTGACGTATGTTTGTCACCGTAGATCCCACTGACGTAGCGCCGCGCGTCTTCTGCAGCTCTTTGTTTATGTGTCCAAACACAGTAAACACAAAAAAATGGATCAAAAAACTAGTGATTATCAAATTCCAGGCTGAGGCACCTTCAGTGCCGCGTTTGCAACGCTTCCTGTGATTCCCATCCAAGTCCTTGGATGTTGGGTACATACCAACCCTGAGTCTGATCCAGTAACTGTATTTTACCTCACCGCTGATTAAATCGTTATCCGACACGCTGAAATTACAGCTGCAGCTACGACACTTGGAGCGGCTGGTCGTCGACACACAACTTGATCCAAAGGACTGGATTTTAGCTTAAATTCTGGACATGAAATGGACGTAATCTGCGAGACAGAAGGCGTTTCACCGTGATGGAGTTGGACACACGGGCACTAATGCCATCAAACAAGTCTTTGGTTCGATTCCCAGCTGGCTGAACCTTTGCTGCATGTTTCCTCACACTTCCCGTCTGTCTCCTCGCTAACGTACATTAACTGTACATAAGCTGGTGGCGAGCGTCTCTGACTGAGCTGGGCTTCTTCTTTCTTTTCTTTTTAAATTTCCTCGACTTTAATAAGTATAATATATTTAATTACAGTCTACTTTTCTCTATGTGTCTCTGACAGGGAGTGGGTGTGTGAGAGCAGCTGCGGTTGGGTACACTATCAACTCTTATTAGATCACTGTCTTCACACACACACACACACACACACACAAGCACGCACACACACAGTTAACACACAGGCACTTCTGGACTATACACACTGTTCTTGTGAATACGAGGCCAACGTGGTGACCGGCAGCAAACGAGCATGTACTCAGTAAAACACACAGAAATACAAAAGACACACAAGCAATGTAAACACGTATGTAGGCCAGTTGAGTTACAAAAGATCTATTAGCTAATCAATAGAAACTAGTCAATAGTTTTGTTGATTGTCTAATTGACCCAAATTCTCTTTAATTGTAAATTGAATAACTTTAGTTTTGGACTGTTTGTGGCACAAAACAACTGTCTGACTGTTTAAACGCTGAAGTCCATCTGAGATCAAATCCGTCACAAGTAGAAGACAAAGTGGAAAAACAATGTTGAAATATGAAATCTTAATAGAGCTTAAAACTGGAGTCATGTAAAACATTCAAGTCACATTGTTGTTGTGTGTGTGTGTGTGTGTGTGTGTGTGTGTGTGTGTGTGTGTGTGTGTGTGTGTGTGTGTGTGTGTGTGTGTGTGTGTGTGTGTGTGTGTGTGTGTGTGTGTGTGTGTGTATCCGGGTGTGAGGCTGGATACAGGAAGCCTGACTCTTTCCCTCTGACCTGCCTCCCTCTATTTATAATCTCTGCCTCCTTCTCCTTCTCCCTCAATAACACGCATGTCGGTGTTAAACTCTCAACTCCATGACTTTAATCTTTAGGAATTGTGACCCATATTATACAGCGAGCAATATATACCCATTTTCAAAGTAAATGCTCATTTCCACTTCGTGCGTATCCTTGTTTTGTATTAGCAATAAATATTCCAGTATTTTGTGTGTAACCTTGCTGGTTCCCTTAGACTTTTCTTTCTCACGAAAACACCCAAAAAAAAGTTTCATTTAATTAAATTAAATTTATTTGCAGTAGCAGGTGTCCCGTCAACAGTTTTACGTCTCTTTTATAATGGTGGTCTATGGGAAATGTGGTTTTTTTTTTTTTGAGGATTTTTCATTGCAATACTGCGAGTAGTCTAAATACTAGGCACAACATCAGGACACAAACAAAGTACTAGCTCACTGAAATATTTAGGAGCTGCCACCAAATACTCCGGTAAGTGTCAGCTGACGACAAAAGTCGACCAAGGTTTCATTCGTCGTGAAATTGCAGGAAAATCAAAACTCAAACTGCGCCGTGTGAGAGGCGTCATAAATAACTTACAGGACCATTTGTCACCGGTGGAGCCGGCGCCGTTAGGAAGGTGGCCTCGCGGGTGACCCGAGGGTGATGTAGGGCCCGGTTCTCGGAAGAGGTAACATTAGCAGCACATAGGCGCAGCGGCTGCAGAGAGCATGCCGACAGCGGTGATTAATGTTCTGCAATCAGCCGTAAAGAGCTCTGATAAGACCACGTTTTAGTAGAACAGCTTTCTAAATGTTTGTTCACCGTGTTTACAGCCACAGAAAAGCATATAAAAGCTTGTTTCATGCAACGTTACAGAGGCCCGTCTACCGGTCTTAATCTATTAGTAGCCCAGACAGAGACACCATCAGGCTAACATACAATATACTGCTTTAAAATGAATTAAATAAATGTTCAGTCTCCTTTGTTGGTTGTTTTTGACAGAATTATCAGAACCTGGAATTTAAACTATTTTCTGAAACCGCCCAAAAACACGCATTTAAATATTTGAAGTAGTATCATGAACGTTCAATGGCCAGTCGATCAACGGCTTCAACTAAACGGCTATTTATTGACGAGGAGACTCGTCAGGCCGGGCGTCCCTCGAAATACGACAAGTATAGACGCAAGTTAAATGACCGATTTTTATGGTTCCTGAACGCCTTCGAGACAGAAAACACAGCGCTTCCATGTACACACCGAAGGTCTGACTGAGAGAGTGTGTGCCTGCCCTTCACTTCACTCCTCCATTGCCCTACATTAATTCTCCTCTGGGGGTGATGAGGAGGAGGATGGGAAGGAGGAGGAGGAGATTGAGAGGAGGATAAGTCAGATTAGAGAGAGAGAGAGAGAGAGAGAGAGAGAGAGCGAGCATCTGTAGGCGGTCTTGGCTTTGCCCAAAGGCCTTGGCTTCTCTCCTCCTCTTCCTCCTCTTCATCACCACCACCATCATCTCTCCTTCACACTTCCACTCTCTCGTTCCCCTCCTCAACCCTCATCCTCGTCTACCTCTCCGCTCACATCTTTATCCCTCTATCCACCCACCGTTTATCTTTCTTCTCCTCTTTTTTCCCTCTCTCTGTCTCTCTCTTTCTCTCTCTTTCTCTCTCTGTCTCTCTCCCTCTCTTTCGCTTTCGGTGTAAATTCGGACAGAATTGTAATTTATTCATTTGAAATAAAGCAGCAGCAGCTCCATTAGGGGGAATTTTCCTGCTCTAAAAGAGGATCTGCCGACCAATAAAACATTAATAACAGCAGAAAAAATAGTTTCTGCTTCACAAAAGTAAATTTTTCTCTAAAAGTTTTTCAGTCTTGGCTGGTGAACTGCTTCATTTTACATTTTTAGACCCCTGAAAATTTTTTTTTGTCAAATAACACAATTTGAATCTTTTAGATGAACTGGCCAATAAATGTAAGAGTTCCCGAACTCAACAACACTCACTTCCCTTTTTAGTAGTTGTAAAGACACGTTTATGCTAAATACTTATATTTAGCTTTTGCTTTTTAAGTGACCTACTGTATATTAAATTAGATTAGATCAAATTAGAATGATCAGATCCTATATTGTATAAAAGACAATATAGATGAATATATGGAGCTATGATTTTATTGAATATTGTGTGATGTCATATCGCCCAGCCATATAAGTTCATTTCTTGGTAACTGGTTGACCAGACTCCTGTCAGTATTTGAGGATTTAAAAGATTATTGTTTTCTATTTAGAATGCCAAAATGCATAATTCATAAGTAAAATCTCTACTCTACTAACAGATATCTTTGAGGCCCTGAGCGTTGCTGCTTCACTACCAGGACTTCTCTTTTTTTTTTTTTTTTTAGTTCAGCAGAGTCAGCAGTGTATCTTTTCCAAAACTCCCACTCAGAAAACCCACTCGGTTTCTATAAGTAGGAAACAGAGAGAAGAGAGTGAGAGCTGCTTATTGTCTGTGAACTGACTACCAACAGTCAGAGTGGTGGAGTGTCAGCTCAACATACTGATGACAGACACACACACACACACACACACACACACACACACACACACACACACACACACACACACACACACACACACACACACACACACACACACGATCTCATACTCGCTGGTTTGAAGAAAAAAAGAAAAAGCCGAGAACAGAAGCATCATGCAGGTTGAAGAGTTTTAGTGGATTTTCCACATAAAAGCCAAAGCGGCAACAGTAAAAGTTTTTTATTGTCAAAAATACAAACTACCTTCTAAAAGAAGTAAAGCTTTTCAAAGACCGGCAAATATGCTGAAACGCCACCGGTCTTCTCGAGGCAGGTGGTCTGACTCACGCCAAGTCTGTGCTGCGACTGTCACAAGACTGAAGTGACACTGACTTTGAAAACCACATTAACCAGAAGGCACATTTCTACTCAGCAGTGCGCTTGGATCCGTCTCATTTTAGCATCAACAACAAGACAGGTGTGTGTGAGATCGGTAGGTAATGTTCCAGCAGCATGTGGAAAAAAAAAACAAAAAAACATACACACCCTGCAGGTGATGTGGTTTTCTGCCAACTGGTGAGGAACATAAATAAAAAATAAATAAATAACGACAGGATTTCTCACTCGCCGCTGGTTTTGAATAGTCATGGGGAGTATTTCTGCAGCATGGGAACCGGGACGGGCTGAGCGGCGGCAGGTGAAACAACAAAAGGAACTCGTCTTCACTTCCGAGCGCATAAACGTATACAAAGTCGGTGGAAGGACGCAAAACAGATGCAAACGAGCGCCAGCGCACGCAAAACCGAGGCGGAGGCGTGTCAGCTGGACGCTGCTTCGTGCGGCGAGCACGCCGGACTGGGAACTCTTCGAGTTTACCGAATCGTACGAGGAGATGAAACACGACACATACGGATATTTTAGTCTGTAAGAAAGGAAACGGCATTTCATGACAAATGAAGAGGAAAATATGCAAAGTAGATTAAAAAATAGACTTTCACACAAAAGCAACTGCCTTGCTAATTTTAAACGTGGGGGGTGGGGGAGGGGGAAGGAGGGATTGAGTTAGTGGTGAGCTGTGAATCTGCACTGAAACCTGCTCAACTCAATAATGCCCGTCACAAGTATGTCATATTTCAATCACTCTTTCCACCATTTTGAAGTTTGACTGGCACTCTATTCACGACGTCATCTTTAACGTCCCCATATTTATGGCTATCTTCCTGTTTAGCAATAAATTAATAATATACCCCCCCCAAAAAAATTATCCTAAAAACACAAAACACATATGCAGCAGTAAAATATACATGTAAATGAGATAAATGAAGTAACGGGTCTATCCAGGTTTTCCATCGTGTTATACTGATGTTCTCCGGCAGATTAGGATTTACTTACTTATTACTTACTAACACACACACACACACACACACACACACACACACACACACACACACACACACACACACACACACACACACACACTCATAGAGCAGAATGCCACAGAAATGATGATACTGTATGTATACCCTACTCTATAATCAATTAATACATGCCATGAACCACAGCCAGAACATAGCAATGATGCTCCGCTCTCTCCCTCTCACATCTTCTGACACCTACATAATTACACAGTCTGTCAATGTGTGTGTGTGTGTGTGTGTGTGTGTGTGTGTGTGTGTGTGTGTGTGTGTGTGTGTGTGTGTGTGTGTGTGTGTGTGTGTGTGTGTGTGTGTGTGTGTGTGTGTGTGTGTGTGTGTGTGTGTGAGACCAAGCATGTAATGTGTGGGAGGCATCACAGTCACGCTGTGCATCTGTATCTGACCTTTACTGCTCAGAATAGACACACAGAAAAGAAGACAGCAAAGAACACGAGAAACAGATGAAGACCGAGGAGGATGCAAGAAGAAGAGGCGGCAGCGGGTGGAGGGGGGAGGGGGGGGGTGACGTGGATGAAAAGGACGAGAAAAAGGCAGAGAACGGAAAAGAGAGGAAGATGAGAAAGATTTGGTACAAGGACAGGAAAAAAACAAAACACGGGAGACAAAAAGACAAAGGGGGAAATGATTAGTGATAATAAAGAACATTAACTTTTTACACTGAAGACAGGTAAAGTTTATGGTCTCTGTAACCTCAGGCTACAGCTGCCTTATAAATTCAATCATTTACTAATGACTCTCATCTAACCTGAGCAATTAGACCACACACGTCCACACACACACACACACACACACACACACACACACACACACACACACACACACACACACACACACACAGACAGAACGAGGAAGCGAGATAAAGATGCTGTCTCACTAATTATAGCGTGTCTCTGCAGCTGAGGTCTACTGGTTCATGTGTGTGTGTGTGTGTGTGTGTGTGTGTGTGTGTGTGTGTGTGTGTGTGTGTGTGTGTGTGTGTGCGCGCGCGCATGTGTGTGTGTGCGTGCGCACGCTCGTGTGCGAGAGAGCTTTGAGTTTGAGTGGGGACTCATCTTTCTGAGTGCTGAGAGATGATCAGTGCTCAGTAATCCTACCTGCATATATATATATATATATATACACACACACACACACACACACACACACACACACACACACACACACACACACAGGAGACCCTTCAAAAGGGCTTTTTAATCCATCCTGCATAGACTCGTTTACAATTGCGGTGGAGTATATATATATAGATATATTTATATATATACAGATATATTTATATCTATATATATATACACATGTACGAGTGTCTATAAATAGAGGTGAGAACAGTAAGTACAACGGAGAACTATATCTGAAACATATCGACATTTGCAAAGCGGGAAAAAACCTTTTGGCAGCGTCTAAACCCGCCGGAGTAAAAAATAAATAAATAAATAAAACACAAATCCTTCCTGAGCATCAGCCCGGTTTGGACGTGGCGGAGCTGATGTAGCAGCTGGCCGCAAATTAGTCAGCACAACCATTTGGCAACCGAGCCACAGGATCCCTCTCATCCATCAAAAGCTCGGAAATACCTTTAAAAGACGATTACACCAAAACAATAAAGCGATGAGAATACTTTTTTTTTTTTTAAACATAAAATTCCCTTTCTGTCCCCGAGCTGAGGAATCTAGTCGGCAGCAAAAGTAAAACATCGGAGAGGGAAACAACTTTAAGGTTCAGAGGTCAAAACTGAGAGACTGAACAAGACGGCCAATTAAAAAAAAACAAAAAAAAAACAGGAAGATTAAAGTCCATTTTTACTTTTTCCATCTCGACACTGGAATAAATTTGCGGTGAACTTTTCTTCACATTCTGCAAAATCTATTTAAGGTTTTGTGTCGAGGCGTCACTTTCTCTGAGGAGGGGAAGATTAAAAAGTTGCACACAACCTATGTTCATCTCTGAACAGCAACGTTAGCATAAAAAAATCAAATAACTGAGCGTTTCACTTATTGTGTCAAAGTGTTTCAAGAAAAGCGTTTCCTTGCATTGATGCGTTTGTGTAAAATCTTGTATTTGCTTCATATTAAACCCGGTTTTGTATTGGCTCCTTCATCTCCAGGTGTCCTCTTGTGTATCTTTCTGCAACACAAATGTTTTTCGACTGCATGTGTGATGCTAATAAACCAAGTGAGTGAGACTCGGTGATGGAGTCGGTGTCACCTCAGCGGTCGACTCCACAGCTTCATTATCGAGACAGATGGGCTTGTTGGAAAAGAGAGAGAAGAGGTGCTACTTTAAAAAAAAAAATAAAAAGCACAAATGCAAACCAGGGAAACATGGCTGCTGATCTCTCGCTCGTTTTTTTTTTTTTTTCCTGTTTCGTCAGCTGAGTTCTGTTTAGTTTTCTGATTTCTCACCACCTGTGGGCTTTTCTTTTTTTCGCCCCTTCTCTACTTGTATTTACGTGTGCGATTGTAAACACTGTAAATAGACATAGGCTAAAACTAAAATAAAGTCAAAAGCATAACTATAAAATTATATTGTGCAATAGAAACTAATACAAAACAAAAAAAAGGCACTAAAAGGCTCAAGTCTGGTTTCTTTACGTTTCGTGCTCCTCTCTTCTTCCCCTATAGAGCCACAACGGTTATAAGAATTAAAACATTAAAAGCGATCATTAGGTCAGTCGGCGAGTACGCCGATCATCCGGCTGACCAACGCAGTGTATCAAACAGCTCTGACGGGAAAAATGAGGCTTCTGCATCAAAGTTAAGCAGGTCGGACTGCTCGCGGCATCTCGGAGGCGATCGGTGACAACAGCTAGTGATCCGGTCCCGTCACCGAGCGAGTCAATTAGCCGAGCAATCAATCATTCAGCCGGCCGTCCGTCCGGCCGTGTTTACACACCACCGCCGTGTGCCCGTGTCCGGTTACGTCCCGGTCAGCTCTGCGGCGACGTTAGCGAGCCACTTTAGCGCAATTCAAAAAGAGGAAAATGAAATCAGTGTAACGTTTATGCAGACGGCATCAGCGTCACAATAAACCGGCAGGTACGGCGGTTCTGGTCAATGTTTTGATTACAAAACGAGTTGAGTGATGAAATTAATTCATTTTCCCGTTTCATTTTCTTCGTGGGAGAGAAGCTGCTTCATACGATCATCCAAAAGGCATTTTGAAAGTACATTTTCTTTCTTTTCTGTATTTGCCTTCGTGTCCGTTTTGACTGTAGAGGTCCAAGATGAATGTGTGTGTTTTACTCAAGTTATTTCTGGAGATGGAAACACGCGCATTACATTGTGCTGGAAAACAACTTCACAACCTATTCTCGGCCTGCGCTTCTTTCCTTTATGTCTGAGGAATGTAAACAGACACCTACAGTATATAAAGTCGTGGGAAAGAGAGGCCGGGGGAGGTTGTGTTTTAAATCACATCAGACTTTCATTTCATTACGACACATTCAGGAGTGTTTAGATGACTGTACTTGATTTTGATGCGATCATCTCATCGCCTGCCAGCTTTCAGAGCTGCCGTTGCTGATTTACTTGCCGCGCTGTCGCCTTTTTGGTCATTAGATTGTACCGTCAGGGCACTTTATGTCGCTAAAAAGGACAGCGTCTTCTTTTATAGTGGCAGATAGATCAGAGGAAGACTTCTTCCTCAACGGCGGCCGTCACTTGTTAAAAAAAGATAGCCGCAAACGGTAAATCGTGCTCACTTTTACAGAAAGTGTGTGGTGGGGAAACACGTTGAGGTTTCTTTTGAAATAGGTTCCTCTTCTCCTCTGTTGCACCAGGAAGATCAACTTCTCTTTTTCTCTTCTGTTTCGACTTCTGCCCTCTTATTTTTTTTTTCCAGCCCCATTTCCAAGCATGAAAAGCTTCTTACAGCCAGCCAGACGACTAATAAGGAGCGGCTCCTGTCAGCCAATCCCCCCTTAATGCCTCAGCACACTGCATTATGGGCAAAATAACCCCCCCAACGTGCACGCACACACACACACACACACACTCTCAAACACTCCTGAAAAGGCTAGGAAAGGAGAGAGAGATAAGTCAGAAATCCCTCTGTTCCACAGGGAGACGTCATCAGTCCTCTCCTTCGTAGGACAAAATGATTGAGATGCATCGGTGAACACAAACACACCAGCGTCGTTCAGAGAAGGTGGAGAGGGTCATACTAACACCGACCGTCTGTGATATGTACGTATAGAAAGAAGATGGGGTGGGAGGGTGGGGAGTTTGTCATTCGCCAACCGAACCGTCAGGCTCCGATCGTTTCATTATTCCGGAGAGGGTGTGGGAGAGTCGGGCTCTGCGCTGCGGTGGATGAATGAACTGTGCGAAGGGGGCGGGGCTTCTCCACAGCTGCGGGTCTGATGCGTGCTAGTAATAACAAAATGAGAGAAAGTGGGAAAACTCGTAGGAGGCCTCGTTGAAAGTCGCGTCACACAGCAGCTCGTGTTTTGAATCGGGAGACGGCTCCTTTGTAGCCGCGAGTCTGCAGGTAAATCTGTCAAGAGTTTCTGAAAACAGTTCAGCTGCGCTCTGCAGAAACACGCCGGATAAATAGAAAGAGCACAGCGAGAGATCTTTCGGTGGAGGAAAAAAATAATATCCAGAAGCACCGAGAGAAGCATTCAATATTTTTCTGTTGCTTATTCAGAGGGCGGCGGGTTCAACGTAAAGCACCGTCATCATATGCGTGACCTTCGAATGTGGTCCGAGCAGCTCGGATCTCATCCTCAAAGCGTCCTGCGTGCGTTCACACTTTTAGCCGAGTGATCCAATAACCCAGGATGGATGTTATTGCCAGGTGTGAACGGGTCCGGACAGGAAAAGAAATAAAATACTGGACAGGAAGATAACAGAAAAGAGAGCTGAAACACTTGCCGACAGACAGAAACTCGACTAGCGACGTATTCATCGTTGTTGTTTTTTTGGACAGAAATGCCCAAAAATTCTCTGATTATGTCTGTAAATGTGAATACTTGTTGTTTTAATTGCCGACTTTTATTGATCATTCCTCTGGCATTTAACAGCTGTGGAGATTTACGGCCGTGTAAACCACGAGCAACTCAGTAAAACACAATGTTAGTGTGTAAAGAGGCGGGCGGCTGTGGATTAAGAGCAAATTGCAGCTACACACACACACACACACACACACACACACACACACACACACACACACACACACACACACACACACACACACAGGTTTAATCTTACAAAAAACTGTATCTGTTGATCTGTTGATTATCCATACAACCAAAGAGCTCATTCTCCCTCCTCCTCCTCCTCCTCTTCCTCACGGGAAAAGACTATCATAAATATGCATGTATATCTGTTCACCCGTTCTGAGGATGAGATGGGAGAGAGGCAAAAAAATGGTGTCAGCGAGGCTTGTATTTCATCAACAATTGGTGCTGTGATCGTCTGCTTAAAGATTCATGAGTGTCTTTAAGCTGCTCCGACTCCGAGCCAAGCGTTCCACTGAATTTAACACACACACACACACACACACACACACACACACACACACACACACACACACACACACACACACACGCCGAGCGGCGAAACCGGTTCGTATAAAATATAAAAAGAGCCGCTCCATCCGCTGAACTCTTTATAGAGTGCGCAGGTGGATTCAGGTCAAAGCTCTCATTACCTTATTGATATTATCCGTCATCCACTTTAGCCATGAGAGGTAACGGAGATGGAGAGGAGTATATAAACGATTATGTCACTGAATAAATGTCACTGGAGATTGTCAGAGAGCGACCGAACTATCTTCAGCAATACAAAAAAAAGAAAAAAAATCAAGCATCCTTGAACACGTCTTTGCTTTGTTTCGAGAGGTTAAAAATATTATGTGCAAAGTGTTTCGTGACTGTTTTGGAAATAGAAAACGCGTTGAATAAATGTCCTCTGTTGTGAGTTTTCCTTCTGTTTTTGGTCTTTCTAAATCTTATTTCCCAAAGAGGGGGCGGGGAGGTGGGGCGGTGGGGTGGGTGGAGGTGCAGTAGCTATTGTGCTGCACCGTGATGTATTGCTCTGTTACACAATTACTGTAAGCAGAATGACACCACACAGGTTTCTAAATCTGAAATATCGCCTTCCTTTGGGCTGTTTCGGGGGCCGTTGACCCGCGTACGTTGTTTATATGAAAACAACCGCGGACTCGCACGTTCACGAAGTTTAAAATATTCATGAGTGCCTTTGAGGGCTACGAGGTAAGTACGCTATGAAATCAGACACAAGCTGCACCACAAGAGAGGAAAAAAAAAAAAATAATAATAATAATAATAAATCACCAGCTAAATCCGCTTCATTAGAAAAAGATGTTAAAGTTTAAAAGGAAGGGAAGAAAAAAAAAATAACAAAACGTTGTTTGCTGGTAGATCGGCGAGTTTCTCATCATGTGGTTCGGCGTCAATAAGAAGCAGCTGCGGCTCAGATTGTTATAAATATAATCACAGACCTTAGACGCCTTTTTTACTTTTTTTTTCCTTAAGCCGAAAAAAAAAAAAAACGTTTCCAACAAATCACCAGGACTCGTTTTATTCCAAGAGTTAACTTGATGACTTGGTGAGAAAGTACCTGTCCTGTAATGTCACCATTAGTTCCCCCCTCCCTCTCTCTCTCTCTCTCTCTCTCTCCCCCCGCCTCCCCCCTCTCCCTTTATTTATGTTTTTCATGCTTCCTTCCCTTTCATACCTTTCAGCCATGACACCTCTTTGACTTTGTAGCAGACATTTTCCCTTTTGTCCTCCCCCTCTCCGGCCATCCTTTTTTCTCATCCCTCTGTTCTCTCCCACCCCCCACCCTCCCACACACCCCCCCCCCCCCTCTGTTTTCTGTCCTAATTGAAGGCTGAATAGAGTTTTGTATTCTGGCAGCATCAGATGATGAAAGGCCTTTGATCAGTGTTTACCCCTGCAGGTGGTACACAGCAGCAGCGACGCAAGATACAGTCAGGTCTTTCTTTTTTTTTTTTTATGTCTCTCCTCTCCTCTTTGCGTTTCATGTGTCTCGCCGGTCTCGTCTCTTCTCTTCCCATCCCTGCAGCCTCTGAGCAGACACGACGCCCGGCGTACATTAGACCGTACACATGCGCTCGTTGCGATCTCCGACTGTTTGCAGAGCGGGCCGCAAATAGTGGAAGGATACCGTTACGACATCCTGTCCTGTGGCAACTCGTTTCTGCAAACATTTCTCACGGAAAAGAAATCTCACCACCTGATAAGCCGGGTGACGAAACAAAGCGTTTGTTTCTTTGTATATTTTTCCTCCTCCTGGGAAAACAGGTCATGGTGGCGTGTGGTGGGTTTGCTTTACCGGGTGGAGACTCTTGGTTTTTAGGGGGTTATTTAAGTCTCCGGCTCCTCGGCTGTCGCGTCACGGCTGATTCTGCTTCGTGCACATTTGCATTTTGATAGTGTGGTAACAAATCCTGGATTTGGAGGAGAAGCCAGAGGCAGCGTTTGACCAGAGAGAGAAAACATCATCTCCCTCAGCGTTTCAGATGGATTCAGGTGCTTTTAAGCTGGCGGGGAAACTCTTTAAGTTTTTTGTTTTATAATTACAGTGACCCAGAAAAGTTCACGCTTGGCATCATGGCGTCATCTTACGGTATATATCATCATATCTTCTACTGCTAATTCCAGCAATATTGCAGCTCCAAGTTGAATATTTAATACGTTAATTTCAGTCAATCACGGCATCATTAATATGTCTCTCCAGTAAGGTTTGGCATCTAATGGCTTTTATGTACATTAAGACTTCAAGAAAGACTGTTTCACTGCGAGGGCTCTTTCCTGTAGAGGTTTATAATATTTTCCGGGTTCCAGTCCAGTAAATAAACAAACTGTCATGACAGGTGGACCCGTCCAAAGAGTGTATAAATTAAATGTCGACCAACTGGCCGTCACAGGAGAGGCAAAGGAAGCGCTCGGAAAAACAAGGCAGTGACTCACTTACAGATTGAGTGTCCAGTCGGTTGACTGAGCACCTAATTGATGTAACGTCTTACGAACTGATCGGTGTGCTGAGTAACTGGCTGCCGTGATACACACACACACACACACACACACACACACACACACACACACACACACACACACACACACACACACACACACACACACACACACACAAAGTGTGACGAATGTCTGGCAGAGAAGTTACATGTGTCCCATGCTGCCATAAATACATCGTACCACCAGCCCGCAACAAAAACACACACACACACACACACACACACACACACACACACACACACACACACACACACACACACACACACACGCTGCCTTTGATGTTCAACTGCACCATTTCTGAGCTCTTCCATATCACCACATATGGTAATTTCACTTCTTGGCACCGGCCACTTCAAAGCTGTGTAAACTACCTTTCCGACAGACCATCTCCGTCCACATGGCTGAAATTCGTCGAGGAGGAGAATTGCCGTATTATCCGTAGTCTTTTTTTTTTTTTTTTTTTTCCAATGGGGGTCAAAGGTCAAAGCAACTCATGACACAGCGCGTGAACCGACACTCCCGGTCCGCCTTTGTCCGCCTACCGTACAGCAGAGGAATGCCACAAGGAAGGACGGAGACAGACGGACAGACGTGTTCGGCATAATCGAGTGTACCGGATCGCATTCATGCCGTGCAATTAACATACTGTGGAGGATTAAAAATACAGAAACGGCCAAACATGTACTTCCACTGTAATTTAGAGTACAATGAAGTCTCTTACATGATGGGAAAATTATGCAAAACTCCACTTAAAACAAGCGATGTTGTTCTGGTATTCAGCCCACACAGTACTCCATTTAGAACTGGTGACAGCCTTTACCACATAAATATATATATAGATATATAGACATACGTAATGCATCTTCATAAATAGCAATATGTCAGATTTTCTAACCGTCTGGTCATTTCTACACCAAACTACTCTCACCAAACGGTGGCTGCAGTGACACGAGCCAAATCTTCTCTTTTCAAAATGAAATTAATCCATCTGAGGATTCAATTGAAGCCATTTCAAGTCCACGAGAGACGAATAAAATGACCGCAGACGGATGGAAAAGTTCTCACGTCTAGCATAATTGTTTTGGTTTTTTATTTTCCTTCATCTTAAGACTGGTTGTTGTTGTTGTTGTTGTTGTTTTACTCCAGATCGTACACGCGCTGTATATGTCACATATCTTACGGACCTTCTACCCACAAGAATAAGACTGAAGCTTTTCCATCGTGCTCGTATCAACAAAGGAGCTTTTGTTGTCACCGAGCGGAGACTCCAGAAACGGCTCCTAAAGTGCAGCTCATATCACCCAATATGACCCAAGGTGCTGGTGGGTGGATTTTTATCTTTTTGTGATCCGCTTCCCATCTTCACGCCAAACCAGCCGTGACTATCACCTCTACACAGACAAGACGAGCGGTATCGATCTCTTCATCTAACTGTCAGCAAAAAGCCAACAAGCAGAAGTAAGTAACTATTCCTTTAAGGGGGAGGAGGGGAGAGGGGGGAGGCACATCGTGGGATGCGTAGGTGTAGTTTTGCTGCTTTACTGGCCGCCATCTAAACTGATGTTTTTGATGACCAACATTAAAACTGCACTCAAAAGTTTGACTGGATTTGAATATTTCGGGCTGCGTTTTTACCGCGATAAACCGGAAGATTGAGGCGACCTCTAAACTCCATTCTTGGATTTCTGAAGAGCAAATAATAATAATAATAAAAAATAAAAAAAAATTAAAACGGCCATGACATGTCGAACCACAATATAAATGTTCACTTCCACGACTTCTGCACAGAATTCTTCACCCGACGCCAGCTTTTTTTCCTCCCGAGTGTACGATGTACCGAATCCGGCGCTTCCACCACTTTACTGCGGTATTTCCTTCAAGAAGACAACAGTTTTGGAGAATCCCCCCCCCCTTCCCTCCTCCCCCGTCCCCCCCCTGAGGAAAAACCACCCAGAGGAAGAGAGACTGTAAACAATGATACCAAGTGAAAGAGTGGTGGTGAGTTTCTAACGTCTTTGTCTTACAGTAGGTCAAGTGGGCGTTTCAAAAAAAAAAAAAGAACTACACGTCAATACTAGATACCTGTCAATTGAATAGTTATAAGATTATAATTTACCACCCCACCTGTTGTTGTTTTTTTTGTTATTAGACCAATTTCCATCCTTGAATGGGCCAGTTTATTCAGTTATAGTGTGTTTACACGAGACAAATTTTATCCAAATGGGCCATTACTTACTCGTGGAATAAAAAGGCACCATGCGTCTATTGTGTATTCTTTCATGTTTTAATGAAATTAATTTACCATGTATAACCCTGAACGCTAAACTTACCACGGTTTTTTTTTTTCTTGCCACATATTGATTAAATTAAAGTAAATACATGAGTAAAAATGACATCAACAAATATTCGCACGCAGTCTGCAGACTATAGATTTCATTGTGTTGTTTGGATTTGTTTCGTTTGGGAGGGGAGGAGGGGGGGGGTTGATAAAACTGCTGCTTTGTGCACCAAATCAGACACAAACAAAGCCAGTCAAAACAAGATTGATTTGACCTCCATTTCCAGCTTAAAGGGGTGACCCGTAAAACACAGCAGAGACACACTCACTCAGACAGACAAGACGGACAGACGGACACACGGACAGGCGGGTAGGTAGACGCCACACATTGGTGGTAGTGACATCTGACAACCCAAACTGCTGTGTGAGTGTGTGCGCTCGGTCTCCGGCCAGTTTTCACTATCAACAGCAGCTGCCAGTCGCACAGGGGGTGTCAGGCTGCTGCTGCTGGCAATCACACACACACACACACACACACACACACACACACACACACACACACACACACACACACACACACAAAATCAATAGTGTTTCCTCCCCCTCCTTCACATGATCCAAACACAACGGGGCCACGCCACCACAGGGAGCTGCACACGTTGTTGAGTTTGTTAAAAAAAAAAAAAAAAAAATGTTTTGATCCATCACTAATACGCTCGTGCTTTGTTGTGCACATCAGTGTTTATGATGGTGATCTTGACGTGGGGCTGGCCTGCACGAGCCCCCCCCCCGCCCTCCTCTCCCCGCACCTCCTCGCACCTCCCCCCCTCCCTCCTCCTCCTCCTCCCGGGGCTGCCTCAATTTAGCGTTATTCAGCTAAACCTGCAGTGTGTGACCCTTCAACTCTCGTGTCCTTCCCCCGTCGACAATCCTTCGCCTGGCGTGTAATTCTTATAACAGCATCAGCAAATTACACACGAGGACAAGCGAATTCAAAGCATCCAAAAAAAACAACAACAACAAAAACAAACAAAAAACAAGCCCCGCCAGTGAAACATACGCACGAGCGCATAAATAAACAACATTTCTTCCTCTGAACAATATCCTGTCCCGGCATCCTCCCCCCTCCTCCCCTCCCTCCCCTCCTCCACTCACCGATACGAGGTCTGTTTTCTGAACGCCAGTCCTCTTAATTTGTCCTCCAGGGTCTCCTGCTCCATGTCGGGCAGACTGCTGAACGTGTCGCTGCAGCAGCCCACCGCAGCCTCCTCCGAGCCGGCTCCGGACTCCGAGTCACCCCCGTCGGCTCCCAGAGAGGCCAGGCGCCCGCCGAAGCCCCCCGCCGCCGGGCCGGTGCGGTCCTTCGTTAGGGGGTCCATGCTGGTCGGCCCTCGCTGTCTCGCCCCGCGCTGGACCCCCGTCTCCCCTCCGGCTTCGGGGGGGGTGGGTGGAGGGGGGAGGGACACACAGATGCCGGCGGAGGAGAGCAGGATTGAAATGTTTGCGGGAATGAGTGACACCGCGTTTACGTCTTAAAACGGCTCTGACCGTTTGTTGTTTCTAACCGTCGACAGCCGCTTTTTATACGCCGCGGCCAGGTACGGCAGCACGCGCAGCCGCCTGGACGTCAGACTGAACTGCACTCACGAGCCCCCTGACCGACTGAGCGCGAGCTACTTCAAGCTACGAACGTCAAACAGGAAGTGGAACGTCTTACCTTCAAAATAAAATCCACTCGCGTGTTTAAAAAAAAAAAAAAATTTTACTAGCGCAAAAATGTGGCATTGTTATTGATACCATGATCTAAAAACGTTAACCAGATCGTTTTAATGTGTGTTTTTTTTTCTCTTTCTTTGGATTGCAGACTATATTCCGTCTGCAACAACGCCTGAGGTGATTCCTTGTATGTAAAAACATATTGACAATAAACCTGGAAATACCCAATAAATTTCAAACAACACTTGACACTGGACACAAAAAATTATATAATGAATTTTTTTTTAAAAAAAGAGCGTCCGCCACGAATGGTTTTCGAAAGCCTACAACACACTTTTACAACTTCTTCGAAACACATTTAGAAACTGAATTTATATTGCAGTTTTTCCACCTTTAATAAAAGACGATTAAGTATTTATTTTTAAAGCTGAAAATTTCAGGCCACCGTTTAAAGCTTTAAGTGTATTATAAATGTACCTTGTAAGTTGGTTTCCATGTTCCATCAGTTTCAATGAGCCTCACTATGACCACAACCTATATCCTATTACAAATTTTCTTTTAAATAAAAAACAACAACTTTTATTTCGAAATGCATTACCGGAAGTTGTGTATTTGACTCTGTGATATGACAGGTTTAAAAACTGCATTGTGAGAGCTATTGTGAGGGACAATAAACACGTTCAGTGTGTGCAGACCTCAACTAACTGGAGCACCCATTCTCCCATCCATCCATCCATCCATCCATCCATCCATCTGACCTATGGGACCAGCAGCATGGCATTGTGGGAGATTCCTCTCTCCTCCTCCTTTCTGCAGCATCATCATCATCAGTGAGAAAGTAGGGCAGAGGGTGAGCAGACACGCACGCACACATGCACTCTGTCAGCATCTCACTCTCAAAGACTAATCACTCACACACGACCCATATGCTCAGTTTTGTGGGCTCAGTTTGTCAGATCTGTCATGACGTTAACGTCCTGTCTTTCCCCTCTTCGTCACGTTACGACTCCTCTTACTACAGTGTGCCGGAGGCCTTCGCCTGCGAAACATCAGGCCACATCTGTCAGCCTCTTTTTTTCGCCCGGCTGGGCCGGACCATCGGGCTCATCAAATTACCGCTGACCTAAAGTGACCTTTTATCTTCTGCAGGAAGGCATCTGACTGCCATCTCTGAAATTAGTCAGCATAAATACAGCATGTAGATGAAATGTGATCATGCCAGCTGATAACTTCATAACTCAGTGGACATTAGAGACACTTCCTGTCAGTAGAAACTAACAGACATGCCCTCAAAGTGGCCACTTTATTAGGTATATCTAATTCAATGAAGTCCAATACAACCGCTCTGCCACAACATCCATCTTCACGGTGCAGTTCGGAAACCAGACACCTGCGTTTTCTATTTGAATTTACACGCTAAATTAAAACTTGTTTAAAAAAGCATTCAAAGCTTAATAAAATTGGCTCTTTTTTTTTTTCTCACCTCCGTACAAGAGTCCCTGTTTAAAAATATCCTTTCACAAACCTCATGCATATCTGTCAGACCTCGAGCATGAAGATATCACATTGAAACAATCAAGCCGAGTGGTTTCCCGTGTTCTCTCGGTACCACAGGCTTTTTGGCAACAGAGATGTCTTTCAAACAAACCCTGTGGTTGATAAATGAGCAACAACAAAACCAGCTTGCTCACCGATCAGGTTTCTGTTGGCAGCCGGCCGGTCTGCCTCTCCGGACTACGTCTGATTTGCAGGGAAATCCCCATAAGACGTGAAAACTGTGGTAGAAAACGTGTCCGTTAGTACTGCAGCCAACTGCAAAGATGAAACAGGAGACACAGTATTAAGACTTGAGATCTGTTTCCGGGCGGCTGCCATCCCGCCTGTGTTTAATCCATGTCTGTCCTTCGGCTGAACAGAAAAATCTGCGTTCAGTCTGTGCAGCGCTGAAGCCCATTTTTGACCTTTGACCTCCACTGAAAATCATGTTCAACACTATGAAGTAGTGGGTCAGCATGTTTACTATCGACGTTTTGACTTAGGATCACATAATGGTGACGAGGCACGTCAACATTTTGTTTAATCATTTACATTTACTATCTGATGATTTTGACTTCGTCAACATTTACATTTTGTATCACAAAACTTTGATTCAGTAAATCAACATTTAGAATTTTCATCTGATTGTATTTCAGAACTTTAACTTCATTTTGACTTCGTATGTCAACATTTTATTCAGTAAGTAAACATTTTGACTCGGTAACAGATGAAATTGATTCAATATATATTGTCTTAGTGACAAAAAGTAGAGTTTGTATTTCATAAATTAGCATTTTGACTTCATATATTGTCATTTTTATGGAGTATCTTAGAATATTAACTTAATAAGTGAGCATATTAAAGTAATATCTGTTTATATTGACTTAGTAAGTCAACATTTTGACTTGGTATTATGAGGTCTACCTTTGCCACTCATAATTTGGACTCAGCTTCTTCTATTCTATTTTTTTTTTTAGGCAGAAATGGGCTTCCATACACCACGTATTCATTTTTAAAAGACAAAGGCAAAAAAAAAAAAACTTTTTTAAATTTGATAAGACCGGGCTCACGAGGACACCGAGGTAAAAAAAAAAAAAAAAAAAAAAAAAAAACGAGCTGCAACTTTCTCTGTGCACGCTGATAAAAGGATTCATCATTTATAATTAACAAGTTGAGTGCTTGAAAACTTCTTGCATTCCTGATTAAAAGTGCGATACCAGATCGCAGCTGCTTAATTCATGTCCTGACTCTCCGTAACTAGTGTTTCATCTCATGTATTTTTGACGGCCTGCTCTGTTATTTTAAATGGATTTTACGATGACACGATGCAGCCTCACTGAAGTTGCTGGAGGAATTCGCCGTTGCCGCGTTACTGTACGAGGCCGGATCGTTACCAAGCGGTGCGGTTGTTGTGTTGTCTTGGGACTGTCAGAGCAATTCACTCCACGCATTATGAGGCGCTGCTGCTGATCTATTTTGGGATCCTTGTCATGACAGAGGAGAGAGAAGCTCCTCTATCGGCTTCCGTGTTCACCATGAGACTTTCTTTCTGCTCTAATAGAGTTTGGCTCTAACTTCATTTACAGTTCTAAGAAAAAGTTATTTGAAGCCAGCTACAAATTATGATTATCCACTAATAGAAGAAGAATTTTAGTTTTTTGTGTGTCTTTATTTACTAGCGAGTTAATGTAAGTTAAACTGATAGTTTAAGCCATACATAACCTAAAAAAAAAAAAATCCATTTGAATGACAATTATGTGGCCTTTATAAAAACAAATAATAATAATAATAACACAACCCTTACAAAAAAATACAAGGGGAACACCATTTTAAACACTGCATGGTAAAATGTTCAAAAGATCATAAACCCCTCCAAAAAGAAAAATGCAAATTGATATATAGTGTAGTAGTGCCATGGTACAGTGGTAAATTATTCATATTATTTCATATACATTTTAAAACTGGCAGTATACAATCTCTTATCACCACAATACGGAGGCACAACAAATCACCGTCCACTACAAGAATGACGACCAGAAACTTTATCATCAACAAATCTACCATAAAAACACAAAGAGTCCCAGTAATATGCTTTTACTAAGGAAAATACTTTATTAATTTGAAAGCAAGAAGACAGAAAGTCTAGTTCAGGCTGGCTTTTACACAAAGAAATGAACTCCACTGGCTGCTCGTTTTACAATGTAACTGGAGGATAATTTTCTATTAAAATAACTCAAAATAATAAATTGAGTTTCTGATGATCTTTGCTACAGAACATTTGCAGCGAGGAATGTTAAAGACGGTCATCAATGCATCCTACGAACATCCAGACTTGACAATAAATACGTGATAATAAATTCACTGGTCTACAAAGCTTTTATAAACACATGACAACTAGATAAACATTTTATTTTCCAAGTCTGTAAACTGGACCACAAACTACTTGTGTTGACAGTTTTAAAGTCACCCTCAGTTGTAAAATACAATTAAGTTAACTTTAATTCAAACGGTGGATGTTGCTGATTTTTTTCATCAGACAGTTTGTATTTACAACATCGGAGAACATATTTCCGTAAAGCTCAGATATTAAGTGGGCAGTGAAGACTTAAATAGTCACGATCGATAACTAAAACCAACAGAAAGCCATCGTATGTTCATAATTTATCAACAAAGAATCCAAAAACAGGGTCAGATTGAATTACGGATTGGTTCATAAACTACAGAGCCCAGACACGTTTAGACTTTCCTATTTATTAACAAAACGTATATTTACAAAAATAGATACTTTTTTTTTTTTTTTTCTGGGAAGAAATATTTTTGGCAAATGCTGAAAAGTAGAAATAAAGACTCTTGGAGCTGACGGCTAACGTGTGCAAGTAAAAAACATCGCAGGGTTAAAGGCCAAAAATAAATAAAAAGTCTCATCAAAATATTCTTTTCAAAGAATAGTTTGACATTCAGGGAAATAGTTTGATTTGCTTTCACGCCCAAAATACGATAAGATCATTTTTTTAATGCGAGTATTTTAGAGAAGCTGATACGTAATGTTTTTTTTTTTTTAGCTTTGGACAGAAGCAGGCGAGCCGTTTCCCCGAATTCACGCCGGGCGAAGCCGCTATATGAGCTTCTAGCTTCATATAGCGTGAAGATACGACAGTGGATTCAGTCTTCTCATCTAACGCTCACTATTTTTGCGGTCAAATGGACAAATGTAACCCATTAAGATGCTTTAAAGAACCAAAATAAAATAGTTTAGAAGGTCATGCATCCTAACTTGCACACAGGGACAGATACACAAACAGAACGAAGACATATAAGTGTGAAGGGCAGCTAACAGGGTCCCCACAAGTCAAATATCAATATAATTTTTTTTTTTTTTTAAATAACCCACTTTAGATTTGATTTCAACATTTCAGTCAGTATTTACTGTGGAAATCACGGAGATAAGAGCGATCGGCCAACATCCCAAAAATGTAAATGACAGACACCCTGAATTATTTCCTTCAAACCTAAACACATCGTTTCAGTTTTTGCAGCCGATCTATGAACTTTTTAACATCTAAAAAAATAATCATTTCAAAGCGTATTTTCAAAATGAGTGCAGAGACCCCAAGCTAAGCCCTCGCTGCATGAAACTTTGAAAACAGATGAAGAAAATGTGAACAATATATAAAAGAGTACAATAGAAAATAAAAAAAAACACAAAATACAGTATGAACACAAATAAGTATCAAAATGGGATGTATGCATTACTGGAATGAAATAAAAACATTTAATAGCTACGAAGAGCAATAATCTTTGAAAAACAAACAAACAAACAAAAAAAAAGGTTTCTATAAATACAGAGTTCCTCATCAGTGTCCTGTAAAAAGCCTCACATGTCATATTTTAATAACACATCTGCGCTACATTTTCCACTAGATCTGTTTGAAAGTATCTCAATGTGATTTTTTTTAACACAGCTGGGGTCGATTCAAACAACTACAGCCGGTAAGTTGACTCATGAAGAAACTATTCAGTGCAACTTTACTTCAAAAACGAAGGCAACCAGTGCCCCTTTCGTTATCATCATCATTACAGTGTATCTGATTGGGCCATAAAAATGACCTTAAACAATCAGCGGCGGGAGCTACAGTGTGAGGTTTGCTCCAGGACACTGAACCATGCTCCAGAAATGGAAAGGGTGGTGGTGGGGAGGGTGGGGGGGGGTGTCAAAGGTCATCACGGGGAGGAAGGGAGGGTAAGGTCAATCTCAGGAGGTCTCGTTGACCGTTCGCTCCAGCTCTATCACTTTACTACTGCTCCCGTTCGCCCTCTGCTCCAGAGACCTGAGACACAATACAGATGGCATGAAACAATTTTTTTTTAAATTTTAAAAACAAATGAATAATGATGTTCAAAATAAAACTGATATATATCGGCAGGCTGCAGGTCCAGGTGTTAATATTTCTTTGGTAAAAAAAAAAAAAGCTGTGCAGTATTGAGATTCTACATGAACTTCATATTTACATTTTTATCGACAGTAGATTTCTGAGAAAAGCAAAATGTCAAAAAGAAAGAAAAACTTCAGCTTAAGTCTGCGGACCAAAGATTTTTACAGGACGGCCAACTTAGGCCCACGGGCCGCTTCTTGCCCACAACTCGTGCGCGTTTACCTGTGCAGGTCCAGCAGCAGGTTTTCCGGCGACTGCGTATCGTTGTTCGTGTTCCTGAACGGCGGGTGCGTCTCCACCCGGCTGGGCTCCACGCTGAGCTTCTGTTGCTCCGAGCGACGCCACGCCGCCATGACGACGGCCGGAGTGTCCTCCCATTGGTCGGGATATTCACCGCCCAGGCCGAGGAGGTGCGGCTGCTCGTCCTCGAAGGTCGATAACAGACTCCTGGACTTTACTGAAACAGAATACAAAAATTGTAAAAAGTTGTAATTTAATGGTTTATTTTGAGTTATTCATGACATGTTGCTGTTTAAGAAGAAACTGTAGCGATATAAATGTCTTTATATACCTTTTGGAAAATTGCAGGTACTTGATTGGATAAACCATCACTGTCAGGCTAATTTCAACCCATCAGATCACTGCTGTTTTGTTCTTTTATGAACGCCGACAGCTATCACAGTACTCTGATGGGTCTGAACCACCGCCTGACAAGATGCATTGTGGGATTTCCTAAAACTTGCGATTTCTTTATCTCACAAAGAAAAATAAACTTTTAATAAAACTACTCAGGCTGAACGCAGCGACAAGTACCGCAATCATTCACACAAATACACACCGGCCTACACACACGCTTCATAACATGGCAGCTCCGCATGTTATTGTTTGCCTTTTGAAAAGACAGTTCAGCTTTTGTGTGTGTGAGTGTGTGTGTGTGTGTGTGTGTGTGTGTGTGTGTGTGTGTGTGTGTGTGTGTGTGTGTGTGTGTGTGTGTGTGTGTGTGTGTGTGTGTGTGTGTGTGTGTGTGTGTGTGTGTGTGTGTGTGTGTGTGTGTGTGTGTGTGTGTGTGTGTGTGTGTGTGTGTGTGTATGTGTGTGTGTGTGTGTGTGTGTGTGTGTGTGTGTGTGTGTGTGTGTGTGTGTGGGGGGGGGGGGCAGAGAGGATGTAGTGAAAGGTCAACTCTTCTCATCAGTCTCTGTAGCTGTTATTGCACCGCTGTAGGTGGAATCTGATTAGTGGCGATGTTATAATGGAGCTCCACAGTTTTACAGCTGGGAACTAATGATTCATTACGATGGAAACAGCAGGGCAGGTCAGTCCAGCTGAAAACTGAAAAGTGACTCTAACTATCTGCGTGTGTCTACTTCCACTTCGCTTAAGTAGCCCGTCTAAGCGACATAAATACATGAATATATTGCGTTATAATGAAAACCAAAGTATTTCTGTGTCATTCAAAATATGAACTTAACTGTGATCGTTTATTTCAATGTTGTTAGTTTGGTGAAGTCGATGATATTTCACACTCACTGCAGGTCTTAAACTTGCATTCATTTTATTTTTTTTCGATCATTTGGGTGCAGAACAACAACCAGCGCCATCACGGTTTTCATTTAATCTGGCTAAATTGTTGACAAAAACTTGCCTAATTACACATCCAGAAAAAGATATTATAATTATCATCGACTTCAAAGTTGTGTTTTTGTGTTCATTTGTCCAATATTCACTCTTACTTTAGCTTCTGTTTTGTTTTTTTAGCGGCTAAATTCTCCACAACTTTGTTTATTTGTTGCTACGCTAATAGTTTTCAAAGTTTTTTTGTTTTGTTAAAAACCCTCCTGCATCTGAAAAGGGGAAAAGATGAGAGCCAAAAGAGTGACTAAAAAAACATTAAAGTTTCGGGACAAGAAAACCAAAACAACGAGCTGGAAGGTCCTAAAACACCCAGTAGAGGTGAAATGATCTGCAGTCAAGTGAAAATTCAGTATGGATTTAACACTACGAGTGACATCACAGTTATTTAAGCTGCAGTTAATTCACATCTGTCTTTTACAGATGTGTGACAAGTAGAATTTCTAAATAAAAGGCTCTGCGACTAAATTCACGGTGGTGATGTCAACAGATTGCTCATCGAAATGCGGTCGGGCCAACACTCAAATTAGGCGCTTCAAGATAAACAAGTTCTCGTGTTCTCTAGTCGTGTGCCAAGAAGGCCGGACGACGAGATGATGTCATTAAAAGAGCGCCGGTCGAACCTCCAAATGCAAAACGACGTCGAAACGGTGACGAGAGATCAGTGATTTCTGTTAGTTGAATTCAGCTGTTTTCATACGTCTGAATGGAAATGATTCTATTGATTATGCAGAATGTTTGTGGTCAGTTCAATCAATCGTGACCAGGTGGTCATACGTGTAATCGTGTCTGTGATCGTGCGTGTGTAGTTTTAGCGTGCGTGGCTACCTGTGGCCGTGTAGGACTCTTTGACGGCCATCTGTTTGGAGGCGAGGCCCGTTTCAGCGACGGTGGAGCACGGAGTCAAACCGCTGGGATAGAAACTCCCCAAAAACAGAGCAAAACACAACACGACCACCTACAGGCAGACAGAGAGGAAGACCGAGGGAGAGGAGGAGGAAGAGGAGGAGGAGGAAGACGAGGAGGAAGAGGAGGAGGAGGAGGAGGAGGAGGAGGATAAATAAATTATGAATCCCACAAAATGCTAAGCTGCTAATGAATGATGGAAGCAGATGTTTCCAATTCAATATGAGAATCAATGTTTCATCACCACAATCTCCTGTTTACACACACACACACACACACACACACACACACACACACACACACACACACACACACACACACACATACCATTAAGCATGATGATGTCTGGGTGCCAGCCACCCTGCAGGACTTGGGGACTTTTCCTGCCACCACCGCCTGCAGAGACTGCAGCTGCTGCAGCAGAGACCTGCGGAGGAGCGCACACACAGGTTAGACACGCAATACACAACACGCAAGTTAAACACACACACACACACACACACACACACACACACACACACACACAGGTTAGACACACAATACACAACACTGTACTGTCGTACGGTAAGTTTACAGTTTATAGTATTTGCATTTTACTGCAGCTACGGCAGTTACTGGTTAAAAGTTAATAAACACAGTTTATAAGAGATGAAATAACCTATAAAGTATATCAAATTTAGTCCACGTTGTCCAGCTACAACGTTAAAATACAGCTGACGTGTTAATGCATCAGAAATAATAACCTGATAATGCAAGAAATGTATCTGAAAGGAGCCATTCAGCATAATAACCGTTTTTATTTTATTACTTCATGCAGGATTTGCACACAAAAAAAAATACACTTTTCCATCATTATTCACCGCCATCTTTTACCCTGCAATCAATATGTAACTATAACAACGTGTTTTAGTAACGTTTGTTAACTGTTAACGTCTCTTTTCAGCATTAGAAAGATATTGCGCAAGAATTTTGCTCTGCTTTTTGCTTCATTAGTAAGGCAGATCATTACTGGCAACAACAGACGCACCTGCAAAACAACACACACACACACACACAACTGGTTCATTAAACTTTCCACAGTGACGGTGAAGCTCACTTTTAACAAAGTGCAAAGCGAGACCCAAATAACAGCTGTGATCCAGTCAGCTATACTTAACACACACACACAAAGTTCATCCACGCATAACGAGAGCAAACAACACACTCTGTTTGATGCAGCTCGAGCATTTTTACATTAAAATAGCCTCATGATTATGCATTGATGCAAAACTGCAGCTGAACACGCTGAACAGATCCACCGGGAGCTTTTGATGCAGCTTTATTTGCAAATAATAAAAACCGAGTCGGTGTTTCCCTCCCTCCCTCCCTCCCTCTGGCGTCCGAGATACAAACAAACGCCTTCACAGGTTTGTGAAGAGAAGAGCAGAGAGTTGAAGGTGTTGCATTAACACGCTCTCAGGTCCTCGTTAACTTCCTGCTGCTTTGATTGGCACCACCCTTGACTCTGTGTGAGAAACAGGAGCCAAACTGTCATCGTTTCTGTGGCTCACTCATCTGTGTTGACAGAGGGTGTATCTATAAAGAGCTCAACCTCGCCCCCCCACCCCCCTTATCAAAGATCTGTTTGTGCTTCTGATGGGCTCCAGGATCCGTTTAAATGGGGCTAAAACTAAAGATTAGCGCGCATTTGCTGCTAAGATCCAATTAGCAGAGGCGTGTTCGGAAATAACAACACGACCGGCACACTTGAAAGCATCTTAGAGGGAAGACACAACTTCACGCGTTCATTTTGCGTGGAGTGATGATATCATAGAGCTGTGCAGTATAGAAGCTGCTGCATTTGTTGTTTGAGACAAAAAAAACTGCAAAATATTCCAATTTCAGGAGCTGAAATTACATTTTCATGGCAGTTGAGCACCTTTGATGTGAATTGAATAAATCATATCCGAGATGTGTGAATGTATGTGTGTGTGTGTGTGTGTGTGTGTGTGTGTGTGTGTGTGTGTGTGTGTGTGTGTGTGTGTGTGTGTGTGTGTGCGTGTTGTTCTTACTTGTTGGTGCACTCCAAAGTTTCCACTTTCCGGCGCAGCTCGTTGTTTTCATTGGAGCACGTCTCCACCCTGTGGTCAGAGAGGAGTACTGCAGGGTCAGTAACTGAACTCGGCCACCTTCATGCATCGTTAATTTAATCTGACATGTTTTATGTTCTGTTAATATTTCATAGCCAGTATCTCTCTGTTCTGTTAATGCTGCATGTATTTCAGTATTGTCTGACTATAACAGTACAACTTGTTTCATGCAGTATTTCTCGTTTATTGTACATTTATTTTTCGACAGCAAACATTGTTTTTATTTCTCTTCATCACATCTTGCTGCTTTTATTCTGCACACAACAGCAGGGATGTAACTTTACCATCTCTGGATGAAGTTCTTCAAACAGGAGATTATTTAAAATGGTTCATCGATTCATTTGATCAATCATTCAATCAGTAATAAAATTGTCAGAGTTTAATTTGTGGTTCTGCTTTTTACTTACAAACCGATTGTGACATTTCACACTTCATACGATGAAAGAACAACAAAGGACTTACTTCTTCTCCAGAGCGTCCATGTACTCCTTCTTCTTCCTGCGACTCTCTTGAGCTGAAATCTGAGAGAAACCAAAAAAATAAGAAATAATAACAAACAGTTAGTTTGCTTTATATATTTGTTTATAGGTTACAGTGTTCAGCCAGTAAAGGGACTCGAAGGCATAAAGCATACTAACTTTTTTGAAAATGGCTGCTGGGCAAAAAGGTGGATTTCAGTTTATTTTGTTTCATGAAAAACATTTTCTCCCATAATTGTGTTTTTATGAGCGTAAACAAACCAAAGATTTATCAATATTCCTATTTTTCAAGATGTCTTCATAATGGATACTCGCTTTGTGGCCTGCCTGAACTAACATTTGATTTAAACTACGATTAACAGCTGACTGAATATGATGTTCTGCTTCGTGCACCTTGTTCTTGATCTTCCTGCGGATCTTCTTCAGCGCCTTCTCCTCGGCTTTGGTGAGCGGCAGCTTGGTGGGAACCGGGTAACCTTCGGCCACCAGCGTGCGACGCTCCTCCTCGGTGAGCATCAGCGGTCCGGAGCCCTGCAGCTTCTACAGGACAACGAGACACAAGTCAGTCGGTCAAAGGTGCCAATTAATGTGTTTTTGATTATAAAAGTGAAAAAAAAAATTGGGGGGGAAGTAGGTGTCTCTTTTTTGGGTGAGTGTCTCAAAAAATATGAATGAAATCCGCGGTATCTTTTCTTTTGGGCATTTGCGGCGTAAAGGAAAGCGTATGTAATTATACGATCAGTAAATAAAAGGTGAAAAGATGTTCACAAGAAACTCAAAATGGTGGAAAAGCTAGTATTTTCGACACATGATGTTTCTGTATTGTACTGTATCAGCAAAAAGGGCAGAAAAGCAAAGTTCATGTCATAAGAACTTGTGACGATATAAAGAAAAACAGTTAGTAACATTTACAGACAGTTTGTTGCACCGATTTCAAGAAAAACTACATTTTATGATGAAATGTGCTTTCAAAAGTATACTTTTTTTTTGGCACATTTTGTGCTGATTAGTTATAATAACGATGTTGCGGGTGAATAATTGGGAGTGCTTACGTGGGGAGCGGTGAGCAGAGGGGAGTTGGACAGGGAGGAGGCGGCACGAGGCGACACCTTGAGGCTGGCCTGGGTTGGAGGCGGGCTGGTGGGGGAGGTGGGGCAGGACAGGCCCGGCGGGGCGTGGACGGGGCTCTGGCTGCCCTCGGAGTCGCTGCCGTGGGAACTGGGAGGAGTCGGAGGCATCTGCAGTGACTCCAGACCTGAAAGACCAGGGTTAGCTGATTAGCTTAGCGGGGGGTTTTAGTCTCAAGACAGAGAAACAAAATGGCAGAAATTAAAATTTTATGGGATGTGAGAGACTATTTAGATATTAAAAACAAATTGAATAGCATTTAAGAATTATATTTGAAATGAGTTAAATGTAAAAAAGCTTTTCACGGAAATTTTTGTGCATTTTTTGGAGGAAAATCTCATCAAACAAATGGCCAGCAGGGGTCCTCGCAGCACCAGACGACTGACATGCAAACAAGTGGAAAAGAATTTGAAAACTGACCTTTGGGTGAAAGATTAAGGAACTGGTCCACTTCATGAGGCTCCAGTTTAATCTGCGGGATGATATTCTCCTCTTTAATCTGCGAACACGCAAAGAGAAACACGAGAAGACAGACGGGCGTTACAAACTCTGAAAAAACAACCACAAACATCAGGTTTCCTGGCGTGTCCCCGGTCTCTCACCTTGATGCCTTTTCCCGGGTTGTTGCTGCCGACTGTGGTCTGAGCTGGGGAGGCGGCCGGGGCCACGGCGGGGCCCTCGGGAGCGTGGGGCCCCTCCGCGGAGCCCAGAGAGAGGGACAGGGTGGGGAGCAGAGAGGGGCTCTCGCACAGGAGGCCCTCCATGGCTTCCTCCTGCTCCATCGGCCACTCGGTCACATCGCAGTCAGACTCTGCTGCGGGACAGACAGCGTGAGACTTTGTTTTGTATTTCATTCTTCTTTTTTTTTTAAGTACAAGATTAGATCAGATTCAGCCTGATTGTTTAATTCACTTTAGTTTCAAAGCAGGACGTGCAAACAGTCGGGAAACTGTCTATTTAATAAGGAAAATATATCTACAGGTAATACACGTAATATACAATGCAAACGCGCATATTTTATAAACGGTTTACAAGTTGGTTAACAGATTATTTGGCACCGCTTTATAAATCAGTAATAATCTATCAAAAATAACGACTTTTGGGTTGCCAGGTTGTGAAAAGTAATAAATGTTATAAATTCACATAAAAACTATTGAATACTCGTTCTGATTGGAAACCCGACGATACTACGTCCCGCCCACCGATAGCTGTAACTTGACTATACCACTGGCCTGTCAATCAAACAGAATGGCCCCCACCCCCCCCCCCCCCAAAAAAAACACAAAAAAAACAGGCTTATTTTCTAATTAATGGCAGGATTAATTTCGGATGGACCGCCAGAAAACTAATTAGAAGGAGCGACTTTAGCTGAAAACACCATAATTACTTGTGGGGAAAAAAATATTGACTTCATATTTCATGAGAGAAGTTGAATGGGAGTCTATGGAGCGGGAGGCTGTTAGGAGCCTCTAGTGGCACTCGGTGGTATTGCAGCTTAAGACACTTCCGCACCGGAACCATTACGAAGCTTCGAGCACTTTAATATCCGGTCTGTCTCCTCGTGTCTCACCTGCGTCACTGCCTTGCTCTCCGGTCAGGTGCGACAGGGGCGACTGGGGTCGGCTGTCCCCGCACAGCGAGTAGCTGTGCTCGGCGGTGATGTGCGGGGGAAGCGGGGAGGACGGGGACAGGTCGCTGCCGTCCTCCCCCTCCATGGCCTCCGCTCCTCCTCTCCCACCGGACAGGAAGGGGTCGCTGAGCAGCTGGCCCAGCAAAGCATCCTGGGAGAGGTCGTCCAGGAACTCGGAGAAGTGCTGCAGAATTAAAAAAACAAAAAAACACGCACATCAAACGCTGTGAATATTATATGTGCAGAGGGTATTTCAGATCCCATCAGAGACGAAGACACACGCAGACAGACAGATAATTATCAGAAAGCCGCATCGTTAGGAGTCTGTGACAGACGGTCTGTAATTACAGACGCTTTCAATTCTTTATTGGCACCTTCCCACCAGATCTGCTTCAGGGAAGATCATCCCACACTTTAACATTATGTTTCACCGGCTGAAAACTACCCCCCCCCCCCCCACACACACACACACACACACACATCGCCCCTGACTAACCACTGTTTAACTGTGTGTGTGTGTGTGTGTGTGTGTGTGTGCTTGTGTGTGTGTGTGTGTTTAATGTATCACCACACTGTGAATCACACACACACACACACACACACACACACACACACACACACACACACACACACACACACACACACACACACACACACACACAAGCCTTCTTCTTCATCCCACCCTTAATCTCCTCTTTCATCCCCCCTCACCTCCCTCACCACATTCCTGTCTCTCCACAAGGTGACTGTGTGTGTGTGTGTGTGTGTGTGTGTGTGTGTGTGTGTGTGTGTGTGTGTGTGTGTGTGTGTGTGTGTGTGTGTGTGTGTGTGTGTGTGTGTGTGTGTGTGTGAATCTGCCTCCATGTTTCAGGTGTTATGACTGACACGCACACAAAAAGGTAGACAAAGCAACAACAAAAAAAAGCCTCTGCAGATGTGTTGATAACTTCTTGACATACAACTCCGACAGACAGATGGACTCCTGCACGTCTACGAACACGCAGGAATTGAATTCGACGCATTCAAGCACTTTTGTTTGGACACATGGAAATCTTCAAATGTTGTTTTTTGTTTTGTCTGATAAACTCAAAGATATTCAGTCTGCAGGAATACAAAAGAGAGAAAGTCAGCAAATCTTCACGTCAGAGAATATTTGTATTAACTATTGGAGGAATGCAACTGTAACACGATGCAAAATGTTTTGCTTTTAAAACTGTCCTGTGTTTAAACGTGTGAAATGTCAAATCTTTTTTTAGTTTTGTCATTAATGAACCTCCGTACATTTGTCGCTAACAATCATTTTTGCACCATTGTGGCAAATTCTCAAGTTTTCTGTGTGCATCTTCATTTTATTCTTTTACACAGAAATGTATTTTTCCACCGTGAGGTCGTTACGGTTTCAACTCGTCTGACAGATACGTAATATTCACTTCAAAAAAAAAAAAAAAAAAAAAAAAAACCGAGACTTTTTCCAGTCTTGTCCTGACTTCAACTCCGAGAGGATGTGAAAAAAAAAAAATGTCTGATGCAACCTCGACTCCTGAAATCCTGTTGGCAGGCAGAGTAGGAGGAAGGTTTCCGAGGGCAACTTTAGCCCAAATAAAGACTTTAAATTAGACACACACATGAAATTAAAGACTAGGAAAGAAAAGAAACATGCAGAGTTCAGACAAGCTTAGTTCAGTTATATAACATCAGACACAAGATGTGTGTGTGTGTGTGTGTGTGTGTGTGTGTGTGTGTGTGTGTGTGTGTGTGTGTGTGTGTGTGTGTGTGTGGGGAGATGCATGAAGAGAGAAAGTGAAATCAAGATGGAGGAAGAGAGGAAACAGGAGTAGGTTGGACGGCCGAAGGTCAAACATGTGGCTTCGATTACAGACTGAAAAAGAGAGGACGGCTACTATTCTCTCTCTCTCTCTCTCTCTCACACACACACACACACACACACACACACACACACACACACACACACACACACACACACACACACACACACACACACACACACACACACACACACACACACACGCAGTCGAAATGACCTCTTCACTTCATCAACACAAAACACACTCCTACTGCCGTATGCTGCCCTATATGGCCCGTCGTCAGGCCTCGTGTGTGTGTGTGTGTGTGTGCGTGCGTGCGTGCGTGCGTGCGTGTGTGTGTGTTTGTATTGCAAACATCGACAGCATACCGTGAATCTATTCAAGAGGGAGAAGACAAATATTTACACATTTATCCACCAGTGGGTCCATTTCTGACCTCCATAATAATCATCGTTAGCTGGTGTCACTTTAATCAACCCTTAATATTAATGTATGCTACAGTGTGTGTGTGTGTGTGTGTGTGTGTGTGTGTGTGTGTGTGTGTGTGTGTGTGTGTGTGTGTGTGTGTGTGTAAAAGTGAATGTGCAAGTGCCTAAACCCTTCGCACTGCAGGCAAACATTTACAACGCTTTACCTCCTCCCGCTGTCGCCTAGCAACGACATCTGCACAGTGCTGACAGCCATCTTATACGTCAAACTCTGATTACACAAGTTTACAAGCTCTCGCACACACACACACACACACACACACACACACACACACACTGACAGCTAGGGGTCCTACTGTGATCATAAAATACCAGAAGATGTGTTTTTACGTTAACATCTCAGCGTTTATCCAACGGAAAGTTATTTATTGTTTTATTTGACAGGAACAATTCTCACTGAAAAGAGTCAAGAGGTTCCATAAAAGTCTAATTTTCCTGAGCCTGTTTGCTGAGCTGAGAAAAGTTGAAAATCTATGAATGAAACAAGATCAGGAGTCGACGGCCGGGCCAGCTACTTGGAGCTAAATGCTAACGTTGGTGTGCAGATGTGACTAATAAAGCAAAACAAAATGATCGTGAGTAACATACAAGGAACAACATTTAGTAAGAAACCATCAAAAACTCCACGACGGTAAAAAAAAAAAAAAAAAAGGGGGGATGCAGTTTTTAGGGCGGAGTAATTACACACATGACAGAGACATCATTAGTGGGTTTTGGTTTATATGATGTTTGACGCCACCCTTTTTTCTATCGATGCCACATTCCTGTTTCACAATCCAGCAGAAAAGCCCCCCCCCCAAAAAAAAACAACAACAAAAAAAACACCTTTAAAATCATTTTAAAATGTGCACGCAAACAAACAAACACAAAAAACAACAAAACAAAAAAAAACAGGCCTCCCGGCGTGAGGACAAGAAAGGAATAAATCCTGGTCTTGTTTAAGAACAGGAAATGGGAGAGGTCCATCGCCGCCTGCGCGCGCACACACACACACACACACACACACACACACACACACACACACACACACACACACACACACACACACACACACACACACACACACACACACACACACACACACACACACACAGCGAGGCTTTATGAGCTCGCTGGCATTTCTTTTGCAGTCGCAGTTTGTGGTTGTGTGCGAGCGACCGGGCTGCAGGAGTCGGTCGCCGGCCGGGTGTAGCCCATCACACGCCACAGAAACCTCTTTGTCTTCGCGGAGAGGAGACGTGTTATTTCGGGCCGACGGTAACTCGACACTCTCCAGCGGGGAAACAAAAGAGTCGAAATGGGAAAACTGGGAGTTTAAACTGGAAGTAGGGCAAAAAGAAAGGAAAAAAAATCAGTAGGTCACCGACTGCTCCGAGGGACTTGCGGCGATATAACAATGAGGCCGCTCTCGTGATTTTCTGAATAAAGTTTTCTCCCGTCACACACAGAAAACAAGCACCGCTGACAATACAGATCGTAATCTTTTAATTAAAGCCACAATGAAATCCTCAGAAGGAGGAGGAAAACGAACACCGACTATCCCTCCAGCTCTGGCGAAAACATCGGCACGGAAATCTCGTGTCAGCCAAAGACACGCCGCCCGTTCAGAATAGTTTTAACATGTCTGATTTTAATCAGGGAAACAGTGACGGAGGGGAAGAGTCTGAAGGAGGTCAGACGAGGCTGCTGAACTCAGCGAGCAGAGAAAATGGTGAAAACGAGGCGTTAAAAACAGGACAGAGAGTCGACGGCACAAAGTACAGCGGAGGTTAATGGGAGTTAAAACTTTGACCTGATGATGACGACGCGAGATAGAAAACAAGGGATAAGAAGAGTTATCAGAATCCATCTCAAGAACTTGTGTAAAAGGTTTGATGTCAATCCATCCGGTAGTTGTTGAGCAACGGCGTTTTAACACCTGAAAGTTCAGACAAAGGTTCAAATCAAGTTTCATGTTTTTGTGACATTGTCATTTTTATTCATATTTATTTGTTTTGGTTTCGCGTTGACAGTTTGGGAGAGAAATAAATAACTTTGTCCGACATGCTTACGTTCCTCTCTTTGACTTTTCATTTGGAATTGAGAACTACATTCTTTTTACACTATATTATTTTCATTATGACGTCACAACAAACAAAACCTGTTAATTTGGTTCAGACCAAAGTGAAAAGTCCGAAGGGGGCGCTGAAATCTGCCCAAAACTTCACGACAATCAATCCAATGACTGTCGGGATACCAACCAACCAACAGACCAGATCGTCATCTTTTCTACAGCTGTTCAAAGACCTAAAGTGTTTCTGTTCGCGTGAGTATTCAAATCTTTTTTTATTCTAGTGAAGGCAATTATAAAAAATAAAAAAAACCTTAACATACTTTGAAATGTTAAAAAAAAAAAACATCACCATAGTACGACTTGTGTTAAAAGGCTTAGCGCCAAATAAACCATTGGGATGCACCAAATATCCTGTTACCACTCACTAATAATCCAGTTTCCTGAAAAGTTTGTCACCGGGCGGCGCGGCGGACGACGGGACTCGACCATAAAAGCCTCGACAGCTGCGTCGGTCGCCAGCTAGCGGCTAAATTAACGGTGTGCGAGTTGGGAGGGCAGGAATGTCCTTTCCAGGTCTGTAATTCCTCTGAAACCTGCATCTGTTTTAACCCCTTAATGACCAGAAGTTCAAGCTTCGACGGGGAAGACGAAGAGGAAAGTCTGATGATGCAACACTTTCCTCCTCAAAAAGCCAAACCAGATGTGAAAAACTACACCGGAAAAAAAAAAAAAAAAAAACGTCTGAGGGTCCTAAAGACTCACACAGGCTGCTTCTGTCCTGGTGTGTGTGTGTGTGTGTGTGTGTGTGTGTGTGTGTGTGTGTGTGTGTGTGTGTGTGTGTGTGTGTGTGTGTGTGTGTGTGTGTGTGTGTGTGTGTGTGTGTGTGTGTGTGTACCTTGCCCTGGACTCATCTGCTGTGTGTACTTTTGCTGATGACACAACTTCACACGCACACTAAATAAAGCAGACAAACACACACACATGTGAATCCATATCGGGGAAAACTGAATGACTCATTGGTCTGATTTGGATCCAGGACGTTGGATTGTACCGCTCACTGGACGGTCACAGATCACCGACACGTGTCCCATTAGAACCAGATAAAACCGTACGAAAGGTTGAATTAATATCTGAACTTTTATCTTGCCGGTTAAACAAACTGTCCTGCGA
The DNA here is from genome assembly GCF_029030835.1 of Brachyistius frenatus. Taxonomy (NCBI): domain Eukaryota; kingdom Metazoa; phylum Chordata; class Actinopteri; family Embiotocidae; genus Brachyistius; species Brachyistius frenatus. The sequence continues at coordinate 3,519,783 of NW_027210632.1, forward strand.
GAAGTCACCTTAACAAGTCGATAACTGTTCAAATGTACACGTATTTAATGCTAAATAACTTCTCATAGCAACATCACCGAACCACAGTTAATGGCTTAATTTGAAAAAGACACTTGGAGCATTACATTTATATAGAAAAAAATGTATTTGATCTCAATAAAAAAAGGTAAGACATTACATACAAATACACACACAGGTTCTATTTCCAGCCCATAAACGTTGCACTCAGTAGTGAAAACAACAACATGGTTTGGAAGATACTTTTGTTAATCTATAAACTGCTAATTTTGCATATGTGTAGTTTATAGTGCGTTTACTGTTGTATGAAATAAACATTTTAACGAGCAACTTGTTTTCACATGTAAACAAGTCGTAGGCGCCGGCATCCGAACACCAGGGGGCGCTGCAGAAAGGGGTTTAACTTTTGGTAGCACTTTTTAATAATTCAAAATGTCAAGGTTACAACATCTAAATTGTAGGAGCCCTTGGACTGCTATATCTGACTATTTTGTGTGTTTGTATTCATTTTGTGTGTTTGGCGCAGCGCTAATGTCACGTAACTTACTGGACGTACGTTAAATATGTTGTAACAGATTCGAACGCCGCCCTCGTGGGTGACAGTCCTGGGTTTGTTCAATCCAATCATCCTTAATCTCCTCCTTTTCGTGGTCTTTTTACTTTGTCATATGACGTCCTACTCCAGCGTGTACTTTTCACGCTGAGGCAACGCAGTGTCCTCTAGTGGACTGACGGGTGTATTACATGCTGAAATGAAGTACGGTGAAAATAGGAGCCAAGAATTCACAGCTGGCACAGACGATGAGGTCAAAACCGAAGTCTGGAAAACGCTCATGATTCTGCGAGTCCGGCATCCGGTCGTTACGGTAACCGAGTCAGCTGACGAGCGTCTACAACCACCGAGAAAAAAAGCGACCTGCCTACAGACCAGATGGAAACGTTGGCGAGTCATGACTGCTCCGTGTCTGATGTCTAAGAAATCCCAGAAGCCCTCCGGAGACACGGCACAACCTGCACTTTAACATGCAAGATTAAAAATCTCTTCAAAAACAGCTGGAGTCTTCAGCTGAGACAAACCGCGCACGAGATAACCGCGATAACCCCAAGGACCATAAATCACCCTGCAACCACTTATCACCTGAGGCTGGTGCTTTGTCTCCGTGTGGCATTGATACCGTTAGAAGACAAATCGCAGACCTTGGGGGCTTCTGCTATCTGGGTCTCACATGGGGGGGGGGCAGTACCAAGCCTACATGTCTAGATTGTGTCGGAGTGCTTACAGGACGCAGCTCACAGACGCCGACGTTAAATAAGCAACAAAGTTCACGGAAAGCCGCATGTTTAGGTTTCCCTCCCAGTGTTATTTACTGGCACGCACACACACACACACACACACACACACACACACACACACACACACACACACACACACACACACACACACACACACACACACACACACGAAGAGTTGAAGCTCGGCCACAATGACCTCGCGTAACAAAAACGTCCTCATTTCCAAAGGGAAACTGGAGCTGGTTCTCACAAGGATACGAGTACAACGCAGACACTCCCTGACCCAGATTCCCCCCCGACATCGATCCCACCGCCGATTAACCAAAAACAACCCGCTAATCAAAGACGTGACGAGTTCACCACGAAAAAGAAAAAAAGCAGGAAAAAGAAAAAAGAAAACCAGAAACGAGACGAAGGCTGCAATGAATCATTATCTTTCATTCAAACTCAAGCAATTAATCTGCTTCTTTTTTCTTTTTTTTTGTTCCACCAATATGTCTACAAAAATGCCCAAAATTCAGATGAAAAATTCTTCGGAGTCCAAGATGACATTTAACCTTAATTAAAAACCCCCAAAATAAAAAGTTAAAAACAGCAAACGTTCACAACCGAGAGGCTGGAACGAGGAAATGTTGAAAAATGTCTGTAAGAGCACTTCTGTAATCCAATAAAGTAGCTGACGATTAACTCTGCGTGTTTGAAAGGTATCGCTTGTATTGGCCCACTTACAAAGGATTATCGCTTGATTCTGCAGTGCCGCTCAGCTTCACAGCGTTTTAGTGTTTTTCGGCTCATTGTTTTTGTTTTTTTCTGACTTATTTATTTCTAATGTTTTTTTCTGACTCGCAATCAACAAAAATAAGTTTGAAAAAGTTCAGAAAATGAACAATTGCAACCTGATTTTCTTCTCTGTACTAGGTTAAAGGTCACGAAGCTCATATTCTGTGAGGGACCATGAATACAACACATCTGCAGAGATATCATCCACCAATCAGACTCGGTTCTTCCAAAAAAACAAAAAACAAAAAACTTGGCGGGGGCGGAGTCATGATTAACAGACGTAAACAACAGAGAATTTCAGCAGGCGTGATGTCCAGCAGGGCTGCGAGTGTTTGCTCTCCACCCACCGGCGAGGACAGGAACACACACACACACACACACACACACACACACACACACACACACACACACACACACACACACACACACACACACACAAAAGACAAAAATCACAACAGATCCTTTAAAAAAAAAAAAAAAATGTTTCCAGACCTTAAACGTTCCCTTCCTGTTTAACACCAAACGTCAGTGCGGACTCACTAACGTTTAAATAGAAGATCTCGGATGTCGGAGTTTATGCTCCGGCACGGCAGGAAAATTTGTTAAAAATAGTGGAAAACATATCGAGTCAAAGTTCAAAACTGTGACTCAGACGTTATCTGAAGGCTGATATTGAATTTGTGTGTGTGTGTGTGTGTGTGTGTGTGTGTGTGTGTGTGTGTGTGTGTGTGTGTGTGTGTGTGTGTGTGTGTGTGTGTGTGTGTGTGTGTGTGTGTGTACAAACAGACCCTCCAGATGACAAATGGAAAAAAAACAACAAAAAAACAACTTTCAACTTTGAGTAAAATCCCTCCTGGAGCTTCCCAAAAGTTCAAAACTCAACCCCCACAAAACACACACACACACACACACTTTCCACTCTGTCACACTAACTGATCACCGAGTACAACTCCCCCCCCTCCACCCGACCCCCCAGTTACTCCACAATGACTTCGCTCAGTCACATGACGCAACATCAGCCTGAAGTTTTCACCTCCTTATTTATTTATTTTTTTTATACCCGTGAAGAAAAGTCTGTATGTTTACGTAAACAAATCTCGTACAAAGATGTGGTACCGAGCTGTGTGCAACTATCTACGGTGTTTTATTTATTTTTTTCATCCAGAGTTAAGTTAAACACAATATGGGGCGAAATGTTGGTCGTACATTATTAAAATCCCAACTTTTAGACGGCACTTCCTGTCAGGTGCGGCGCTGTTTGTGTCGAACACAAGAACAGCTGTCTTCCTGTCTGTCATCATCCTTATAAAAAATAAATAAATAAAAAAAAATGGGTCAGCTCACACATGAAATAACGTTTTCCATCTCCGCACTCTCGACTACTGACCGCTGCACTGACGTCCGTCCAGCCGAACTCCTTCAACCCGACTCCTCCTCGTTTACCTCACCGACACAAACTCCACCTTTTTTTTTTTTTTCTAACGGGAAGATTTGGGGATTTATTCTGAGCTAAACTGAAGTCATCAGTCGTCTCTGTTGTGTTTCTTTGTGTTAAAATCTGCTTGTTTGCGGCAGGTTTCCTCCTCCTGAACAACATTTGTTACAGAGTAGAATCAGAACACAATCTGGGTCGGCGCCGGTCCCGCTGAGTCCCCCACACTGAGCTTCTTAATCCTCAGAACAGGAAAACATTCAGGGGGGGGGGACTTGTTTGGGGCGCGCCGGGGCGAGTTTTCTGAAGCCAGGGAGGCACATGCTTGAATGTGAAGTCATCCACACTGACGCGCGCACGCACACACACACACACACACACACACACACACACACACTGAACTTTGCCTGGATGGACAGGCTTGTTCACGTCTCGTACAGTGAAAAGATTCGTGCAAGAAAAAGACAAGAGTTTAAATGTAAATCACATTTCAGTTTGGATCGTTTCAAAGCTCGTTTGGGAGATTTTTAGCCGACGCTGATCCTCAGAAGAAAACATAAAGTGATTGCAAAGGTTTCTGCAGAATATTAAAATAAATGTCAGGATCTGCAGCCATCTCCATCTTCCTCCAGGAATCCTTGTACTCTTGCACTGATATATATATTTATATATATATATATATAGGAGCTGAGGGAGGAGCTTGCGGGGGATCTGACTCAATCTGATATATATCAGATCGAGTCAGATCCCCCAAATATGGTCAATTTCAGCTCCAAACCGCTCCGAACTAGCAAAGACGGCGGCGGACAAAATCCGAACTCGAGGCTTCGTCACGGCCTCGAGGTTTCCGCTTGGTTGGTATCTGATATTTGTAAAAGAAAACTTGAATTTAAAGAAATTTAATGGACGTTTATGGGTGAAATTCGGACAATCTGAGAGAATAAACAGCCGGGGAGAAAGACGAAATAAGTCATAAAGCAAAGAGGTGAAGCAGCAGCAGAGGTTCTGGCATTTCAGACAGGAGCCAACTCGTCCTGAGCTCACGCTCGGGGGGTGGGGGGGTTGTACTCAGTGTGTGTGTGTGTGTGTGGGGGGGGGGGGTTGTCTATGTTCAACTCTCTGAGCCAGTTATGAGCTACTAATCAAACCACATCAAAGCCGAGTGTTTCTTGCTGCTCAAACACTTTAATAAGCAGTTTAGCAGCTTTACACACTTTGATGTTTAATACCCGAAATACTGGAGCAGGAGGTCCCGAGTCTCATTACAACAACTAAACCCACTGAAATTGTGTCGATTCCACAACTTTAAAGTTTTTAACACTGAACGAAATCCTGTAAACGTCGCAGATCTCCCGACGTCGCAGCGTGTCCGAAGAGATTCAGAAGAAACGGGAAGAAGTGGAAAAGATCATAAAGAGGGAAAGACCGAGTGGCCAGTGAGCAGATTTCCAACGGCTGAGTGTACAAACCAAATCCTGCTAAACACACACACACACACACACACACACACACATAACCTTTTACAACCTTTTATGGTGGCGAAAGTAAAAGCGAGTGGGGGTAGAGAGGAAGAGAGGACGAGTAGAGAAAAAGAAAGAAAAGAGAGGAGGAAAACCGACCGAGAGGTAAATTTAGCTTCGCCTCTCAGAACCGAGGCTCCTGTGGATTTTCTATAATGATCCCTCACGCACTGATTACTACCTTCGCTTTGCTGCTCGCCCGCCCGCCCACAGCCAGCCCGAGTCTCAGTCCACTTTCAGAGTCGAGAGAAGAGTTGCATCAGATTTGACAGAGAGGAAAAACGCGACCATGTGTGCGCCATGTGAAGACCACTGTCACTTTTTGGAGACCAAAAAACAAAACAAAAAAAAAACGCTGGATGTGAATCTTTGCTGACGCGAGGAAGAGTGGAAAAATCGGACAATATTTCCGATTCGTTTTCAATATCGATTCTGCTTCGGATATTTCAGTTACAAAACCCGATAATGCACTTTTTATTCAACAACAACAACAACAACAAGTCTTCACAACAACAAGACACTCCTTCTTTCTGGTATAAGCCCCGCCCACTGAAGCCACATAAATTCTCGCGTTCAGAATCTCGTTAGCTGGACAAAACGTCAATCGTCGACTCCAATTAGCCTGAAGGCAACTGAATGACATTCACCATGAAAACATGAAGAAGCAGTAATATCAGACTGAACAATGAAGCAATGAAACAAGATGGCAACTAATTCTACGAAAAGTTTCCTACTTTTTGTATTTTAGCAGAGATGCAACGATTTTCTGAATCAATCAACAAACTATGTTCACGATCGACGAGTCATTTCAGTCACTTTTCTTGAAGCAAACTTTGGTTTCAGCTTCTCGAAACCGACACATTTCTGTTTTTCTTTCACATATTTGACAGTAAACTGAAAATCTGAAGGTTTCAGACCAAAAATGAGCGAAAACTAAAAGACATTATGGCGGCTTGTGGGAAATGAATCGATGAAATAAAGTGCTGATCAGTTGATTGTTAGGAGAATCACAGGCTGCAGTCCAACCCTCTGTGCACCGTACTGTGAGCAATCTGAATTTTACTGCACATCTTTGCATATTTATCTAAATCTATGACATCACAGTCCGAGTCTGAGATTGTCCGTATCGGCCCGTAAATCTCTAAATCATAAACAGCGAGTCTTTATCTGGTTGCTGTGCGTTCGTCAACAACCTGAAGATCCGGCACCACACCTGCAGTAATTACACAGAGCGCCTCGTAATCCCACACACAGGTGTGCTCCTGCAGCGGAGGCCGCAAACCGACTGGCAGATCCGTCGATATAAATATAATATAAATGTAAATGTGAAGAGAACGGTCCGGTTGCAACAAACCGGCACGATGAAAACGTATCGACACTTGACCTTCGACCGGCAGTAAAAAAGAAAAGTGACTGCATTCAGTTATTCTAAGTTTGCTGAGTGTGTGTGTGTGTGTGTGTGTGTGTGTGTGTGTGTGTGTGTGTGTGTGTGTGTGTGTGTGTGTGTGTGTGTGTGTGTGCGTGAACTGAACGACCGTGCCGCGCCGCACACTGACACTCATGTTACAAGCGGACACACGGACCATTCAGAGGGCGAGCAGGATGCCCTGCCCCGACGGAGAACAGGCTCGGCCCTGTGAGCGCACGCAGCAGGTTGTTGACCCGCCGCGCCGCGTGCGCTCCGGTACCTCGACCCCGAGCGCCTGCCGAGCTGTCAAGAGCCTTCGTCTGTATTAATACATTTTAAAAAATAAATAAAAAAAAAAAAAATCCTTGTGCTTTAACGGATTTCGTAAGACAGCGGGCGAGTATTTATCTGCGGGTATTTTCCGCGTGTTGTGCCAAGCCCCGCGGAGCGTGCGCGGCGCAAACGCACTCCTCGTCCTCTGCATGTTGGCCTCCAGCTGCAGCGAGGACGACATGTGCTCAGCGGCGTGCCAAACTTCCAAAGATGCGAGTGTGAGCGAGAGCAGGAGAGGAATTTAAGTTGGGGGTGTCGAGGTTCAATCTTCCTCTCTCGGTCTTCGCGTTCGTTTCTCTATTATTTAACATTTCTCGTCCGTACGTGGACGGATCATGAAAACGATGACTCACGAACTGAAAAGTTTGCATCATTTCGTGGTGATTTTGCATCTTTTTGCGGTTATTCAGCATCTTGTGGTTCATTTCTGCCTCTTCGCAGTTATTTTACATCATTTTGCATTCATTTTTCAGGTCATTCATAAAGAGACAAATATTTCTTCACTTCCGTCTGGAGTAAAGCCGCGAGAGTCTCGTCGGTGTAGATGCCTCAATCACATCTGCAGCAGATGTTGATGACAAGAAGAATTGGCCATCGAATTTCCCGAAAAGCAAATGCAGACATTTAGTCGTACCTAAAAGAAACACGTTTTCAAATAAATACTTCCTTTACATTCCTCTCGTCAATTCTTACGACTTAAACGATCGCTTAAACTTGTTGGACTTGTTTTCTGAAATACAAGAGACGCCACACGGCCAAGCCTAAAATGCGCACTTGAAGGATTGTCGTACGCGATCTCCCCGATGTCGTCGTATTACTGCGAAAACCTGAGAAACCTGATTGTGATAAAGGAAAAGCTTTAACACAACAGGAGATGGGAGGGACCTGGAGGAGAGGCGTAGAGGCCGGGAATCCAACACATGCTACCGACCGA